>NC_083409.1:77732458-78333791 GCF_020745735.1 Hemiscyllium ocellatum
TTATATGTTTCAACAAGTTTATCTTTCTAAAAGACAATATAGACTGACCCAATCTGTCCAAACTTTCCTTGGAAGGTAATCTCTCCATCTCAGGGATCAGTCTTTTCTGAAATGTTTATAATGTTACATCATGAAGAAAACCAAATTGTTCAAAGTATACCTCACTGGTGCTTTATACAACTCTAGCGAAAGAACCTTACTTTTATATTCTATTCCTCTGGCAATAAACTATATTTACATAAGGGCAGCTGCAGTGTTTAATCAAATTTTCAAGTTTAGAGAGAATGGTGAAGAGGATATGGTGAGAGACAGTCTGGTCACCAGACCATCTGGCTGTCTGCCTGATTTTCTTTTCAACTCAATTAATTTTATTTTGTTCTGCACATTTTCATCACATTTAAATTTACTGTCTGTCACCAATTCACATTGTAGGGGAGCACAGGTGTTTGTCTGGGACATGCAGCTTGGGGCATGGAGGGCACAGAATTAGGCTGGCAGTTGTGGTTCTGGAATTCTGTGGTGTGCAAAGCAATTTATATGATGCATTGAGTAAATAAGTGTTTGTTGTCATGGTAGCCGTCACAGGAAATACTCTATGTGGCAGATTGGGTTGGAGTGTATTGCCAGGAGTGTGGGTGTCTGTAATGTGGATTTAATAAACAGCGTGGTGCAATGCAATTATGGCTGCGTATGGTGCAAATTACCAGCACAAGTGTGAAAATGAAACTTTTGTAAATATTCTGAGTGATTCAGACAACTCCATTTTTATTCATCTGTAACCAGAGTATCTGAGACAACAGAATCTGAACCATTGATTTGAGCGAGGGTGATTCTTGAAGAATTGTCCTGTAAGAGCTGAAAATGTGTTGCTGGTCAAAGCACAGCAGGCCAGCCAGCATCTCAGGAACAGGGAATTCGACGTTTCGAGCATAAGCCCTTCATCAGGAATGAGAGAGAGTAGCCAAGCAGGCTAAAATAAAAGGTAGGGAGGAGGGACTTGGGGGAGGGGTGATGGAGGTGAGATAGGTGGAAGGAGGTCAAGGTGAGGGTGATAGGCCGGAGTGGGGTAGGGGCGGAGAGGTCAGGAAGGAGATTGCAGGTTAGGAGGGCGGTGCTGAGTTGAGGGAACCGACTGAGACAAGGTGGGGGGAGGGGAAATGAGGAAACTGGAGAAATCTGAATTCATACCTTGTGGTTGGAGGGTTCCCAGGTGGAAGATGAGGCGCTCTTCCTCCAGCCGTTGTGTTGTTATGTTCTGCCGGTGGAGGACTCCAAGGACCTGCATGTCCTCGGTGGAGTGGGAGGGAGAGTTAAAGTGTTGAGCCACGGGGTGGTTGGGTTGGTTGGTCCGGGCGTCCCAGAGGTGTTCTCTGAAGCGTTCCGCAAGTAAGCGGCCTGTCTCCCCAATATAGAGGAGGCCACATCGGGTGCAGCGGATGCAATAGATGATGTGTGTGGAGGTACAGGTGAACTTGTGGTGGATATGGAAGGATCCTTTGGGGCCTTGGAGGGAAGTGAGTGTGGAGGTGTGGGCGCAAGTTTTACATTTCCTGCGGTTGCAGGGGAAAGTGCTGGGGGTGGAGGTTGGGTTGGTGGGGCGTGTGGATCTGACGAGGGAGTCACGAAGGGAGTGGTCCTTGCGGATCGCTGATAGGGGAGGGGAGGGAAATATATCCTTGGTGGTGGGGTCCGTTTGGAGGTGGCGGAAATGACGGCGGATGATACGTTGTATGCGGAGGTTGGTGGGGTGGTAGGTGAGAACCAGTGGGGTTCTGTCTTGGTGGCGGTTGGAGATGCTCCTCTGCCCTTGAGCCCCGCTCCTCCAACTGCCACCAAGACAGAACCCCACTGGTTCTCACCTACCACCCCACCAACCTCCGCATACAACGTATCATCCGCCGTCATTTCCGCCGCCTCCAAACGGACCCCACCACCAAGGATATATTTCCCTCCCCTCCCCTATCAGCGTTCCGCAAGGACCACTCCCTTCGTGACTCCCTCGTCAGATCCACACCCCCCACCAACCCAACCTCCACCCCCGGCACTTTCCCCTGCAACCGCAGGAAATGTAAAACTTGCGCCCACACCTCCACACTCACTTCCCTCCAAGGCCCCAAGGGATCCTTCCATATCCGCCACAAGTTCACCTGTACCTCCACACACATCATCTATTGCATCCGCTGCACCCGATGTGGCCTCCTCTATATTGGGGAGACAGGCCGCTTACTTGCGGAACGCTTCAGAGAACACCTCTGGGACGCCCGGACCAACCAACCCAACCACCCCGTGGCTCAACACTTTAACTCTCCCTCCCACTCCACTGAGGACATGCAGGTCCTTGGACTCCTCCACCGGCAGAACATAACCACACGACGGCTGGAGGAGGAGCGCCTCATCTTCCGCCTGGGAACCCTCCAACCACAAGGTATGAATTCAGATTTCTCCAGTTTCCTCATTTCCCCTCCCCCCACCTTGTCTCAGTCGGTTCCCTCAACTCAGCACCGCCCTCCTAACCTGCAATCTCCTTCCTGACCTCTCCGCCCCCACCCCACTCCGGCCTATCACCCTCACCTTGACCTCCTTCCACCTATCCCACCTCCATCGCCCCTCCCCCAAGTCCCTCCTCCCTACCTTTTATCTTAGCCTGCTTGGCTACTCTCTCTCATTCCTGATGAAGGGCTTATGCTCGAAACGTCGAATTCCCTGTTCCTGAGATGCTGCCTGGCCTGCTGTGCTTTGACCAGCAACACATTTTCAGCTGTGATCTCCAGCATCTGCTGACCTCATTTTTTACTCGAATTGTCCTGTAACTCAAAGATGTTGGGGGAGATACCTTGTAAACCTCCTGTACTTCAATGGTATACAAACAGATCCTGTTCATAACATTACTTACTCACAAAGAATTTGTTATATAGAAGGAAAGATGCAGATGAATTTTTTTAAAGACTCATCTTATTTGATGTTGTAATACACCTTGCTGAAGTTCACTTACCTCATTGCTAAACTCTGTAAAGAGCTTCAGTCTATAACATTAAAATTCAAGTGAGAGATACATACTTTGTTGTCGTAAATCTTACAACCTGTTTCTAAAATTTTCCATATATTGTGGCATTTGTAACAACTGAAATAATACCTAATAATAATAAATATTGATATAATACCTGTCATCATTACCCTAATGCTTACCTTCCCCAACCCACCAAGCCAAGTCCCCCATCCTACAATTTCCAGTCCTGGCTCCATGTTAGTTGATATTGGAAATGGTTTCGTTTCCTCATGTAATGTGCCAGTTCTTTTCAGAACTGCGCCACCATCCACTTGAATTAAGAACACGTCTGTGTTGTTGATAGAAGGTAGTCCTCAACCATGTCACTGAACCACTCAGAAAGTTTACATCAATATCCTTTCTAAGGGAAGGATATTCTTCTGGGGCAAGTTGCCAGAAGCCATTGTTCATGTCCAGCAAATGAAAATTGCAATGTTTGTGAATTTATCTAAACTCTTAACTACAGATGCCATTGGACATATTTCTCATTGAACTGCCTTGTTCAGATACATTGAGTTGACACAAAAGCTAATGGAATCATTTAATAGAGTACATTATCAATTACATGACAGAAAAAAATAATCCCTGTTGAAGCATGTCATCAAAGTCCATTTGTATTTTGTATTAAAGTGCATAAGTGACTCTTTTGGGTATGAACAAGCAAATGGTTTTGGCATTTCCTTTCTGGATGATGTGGTACAGTGTTCACTTTCCCCAGGTTTCTAAAGAATTATGGAAGTTGCTGTTTAAACTCATTTAAGGACTTATGAATTCTAAGTAGATCTTCATGTTCTTCAAGCCTGCTCAGCTACTCAACTTCATAAAATAGTGATCAGATGATCAATAAGATAAAGCTGATTTGTTTATGTTCTGAATTCAACATTCCCATCTATGCAATAACCTATTCTTCCTTTGCCTAACAAGAATCTATGTGCCGTCACTTTAAAAATATTCAATGACCCACTTTGAACAGCTTCAGAGGTAGAGACTCTATATGTTCCCTCTATTTTCACGTGAGACACATTATATAATGTTATTCCTTAATTATTCAGTAAAGATTCCATAATAAAGTTGTGAATTTTCATCTAGTCAATTGATTCACAATTCTTTTTATTCCTTCCATTTCTCGCTTATTCTTTCAATTTAAAATGAAATCTTCTGTTAATGGTTTATCAATAAAAATGTTTCATTTTCATACCTATATATCATTTCCATCTCTCCCTTATTCTTTCAATCATAAAAGAGTCCTTTGTTTAGGGTTTTATAGGTAAAGATGTTTTTGTCTGTCTGTCTTATGATTCTAGTATTTCATCTGTAATTAACAAACTTCCACACCATGATGTGATGTTGCTATGTATCTTCTAGGCCTCCAGTTCAGAGATTGAATTGGTCTTTCTACCTTATTGTTATCTGTGCTGAGCACTAATTCAATGAATAAGGTATATGTGCCATTTCCCAGTTCCCTTCTAGGAATAGCCTTTCTCTGCTAGCTGTGATGTGGTTTTTCATCATTAGCTCCTTTGTGAATTTGCTTGAAATTAATTTTTTTATTATATACGATGTTTATTTATCAATCAAAACTATACTCCTTATTAGGTATAGTTACATTCAGATTGTGACCTATCTAAAGTGTGTGAGATGGAAATTGACTGCGATTCTAGTGCTTCAATATTAACTATTATTGTCTTGACATCCACAAAATAAATAATTTGCGGCATGGTGAAGTATTTAAAGGTGATTGCTTTGTGGTTTGTGATTTTTTTAAAATGATCTATTGTTGAAAAGTGGCCGGTTATTGCAGCAATTGATATCTATGGTATAGATAGGGCCTTCTCCCCACCTCTGCACCCTCTTTCTACCTTTATGTGGAAGCTTGAAAACTAGAAGCTGATATCTTGCCTGTGCACTTAACCTGTTGCCACCACAGTGTGCTTCCTTTCTAATGACTTTGTCCTTGATCATTAAATCTGGGCCTCTTTGCCTTTCAGAAAGTTCTTGGGTCGGTTTGGTCAGAATCGATTGCTCACCTGAGTTGAAGCTAATGTCTCACACAGTACTGTATGTGTCAGTGGCTAAACTGATTCGATGGCTGGGTTTACCTTGATGTCCTTCATCTACTACTGCCTGCTACTGCTGGGTTTCTCTTCATGTTTTTCTGCTGTCTCATCTTTCACCTGCTGCACTATGCTAGCACTTCTCTTCAGGCTCCCTTGCTGCTTGCCTCCGGCTCTTTGGTCCAGTTACTGCTTCCCCTGGAGATTGTGATGGAAAATAGTCTACACCTTTGTCATCGGATATGTCTCTGGAAGGAGAAAGAGATATTATCACTTAAATCCACAGCTGTCCCAGTTCTGTGGCATCTGACAACATTATGTCATAGTGCCTTATGAACATCCTCAAAGGTTGCTAATGGAGTAAAAGTCATAGATAACCCTTTACACCAAGCCACTCCAAAATATCAAATCTAGATCCCTCAGCTCTTGTGAACTAACATCGCCCAAAACTTCATTTTCTCTGGAAGTCCTTGAGTATCTGCCAAATTCATGCCTCTTTCTTCATAACTTGGTGTTTGAATTTTGGAATTAGATTTCCAATCTTGCCAAAGAATTAAAATAGTTCTCAACATTTGTGTGGAGCCACATAAAATGGGGGAGATACTAAATGAATATTTTGCATCAGTATTTACTGTGGAAACGGATATGGAAGATATAGACTGTAGGGAAGCAGATGATGACATCTTCAAAATGTCCAGATTACAGAGGAGGAAGTGCTGGCTGTCTTGAAATGGGTAAAGGTGGATAAATCCCCAGGATCTGATCAGGTGTACCCGAGAACTCTGTGGGAAGCCAGAGAAGTGATTGCTGGGCCTCTTGCTGAGATAGTTATATCATTGATAGTCACAGGTAAGGTGCTGGAAGACTGGAGGTTGGCAAGCATGGTGCCACTGTTTAAGAAGGGCAGTAAAGACAAGCCAGGGAACTATAGACCAGTGAACCTGACCTTGGTATTGGGCAAGTTGTTGGAGGGAATCCTGAGGGACAGGATGTACATGTATTTGGAAAGAGAATGACTGATTAGGGATAGTCAACAATCATGTATCACAAACTTGATTGAGTTTTTGAAGAAGTAACAAAGAGGAATGATGAGGGCAGAGCAGTAGATGTGATCTATATGGACTTCAGTAAGGCGTTTGACAAGGTTCCCCATGGGACACTGATTAGCAAGGTTAGATCTCATGGAATACAGGGAGAACTAGCCATTTGAATACAGAACTGTCTCAAAGGTAGAAGACAGAGGGTGGTGGTGGAGGGTTGTTTTTCAGACTGGAGGCCTGTGACCAGTGGAGTGCCACAAGGATCGGTGCTGGGTCCTCTACTTTTGGTCATTTACATAAATGATTTGGATGCAAGCATAAGAGGTACAGTTAGTAAGTTTGCAGATGACACCAAAATTGGAGGTGAAGCAGACAGCGAAGAGGGTTACCTCAGATTACAACATGATCTGGACCAGATGGGCCAATGGGCTGAGAAGTGGCAGATGGAGTTTAATTCAGATAAATGTGAGGATGTGAGGTGCTGCATATTGGGAAAGCAAATCTTAGCAGAACTTATACACTTAATGGTAAGGTCCTAGGGAGTGTTTCTGAACAAAGAGACCTTGGAGTGCAGGTTCATAGCTCCTTGAAAGTGGAATCTCAGGTAGATAGGATAGTGAAGAAGGCATTTGATATGCTTTCCTTTATTGGTCAGAGTATTGAGTACAGCAGTTGGGAGGTCATGTTGCGGCTGTACAGGACATTAGTTAGGCCACTGTTGGAGTATCGTGTGCAATTTTGGTCTCCTTCTATTGGAAAGATGTTGTGAAACTTGAAAGGGTTCAGAAAGGATTTACAAGGATATTGCCAGGGTTGGAGGATTTGAGCTATAGGGAGAGGCTGAACAGGCTGGGGCTGTTTTCCCTGGAGCATCGGAGGCTGAGGGGTGACCTTATAGAGGTTTACAAAATTATGAGGGGCATGGATCGGGTAAATAGGCAATGTCTTTTCCCTGGGGTGGGGGAGTCCAGAAAGAGAGGGCATAGGTTTAGGGTGAGAGGGGAAAGATATAAAAGAGACCTAAGGGGCAACTTTTTCACACAGAGGGTTGTATGTGTATGGAATGAGCTGGCAGAAGAAGTGGTGGAGGCTGGTACAATTGCAACATTTAAGAGGCATTTGGATGGGTATATGAATAGGAAGGGTTTGGAGGGATATGGGCCAGGTGCTGGCAGGTGGGACTAGATTGGGTTGGGATATCTGGTCGGCATGGATGGGTTGGACCGAAGGGTCTGTTTCCATGCTGTACGTCTCTATGACGCGATGACTCTATGGTGAACTTCCACATCTAGTTCTTGACCTCTTCCTGACCTCTTCTGCTATTCTTGTCTTCATACCATCCTCCTCCAATGACTGGATTTTCGATGGAGTCATCTAGACTCAAAACATCAGCTTGCTCTCTCTCTATAGATGCTGCCTAACCTGCTGTGATCTCCAGTTTTTTTTTGTTTTCAGTACAGATTCCAGCATCTGCAGTAATTTTCTCCTACTGGAACTTCCCTCCATTTTGTAAGAAAAGGGTTAATTGAACTGACATGAAGTGTGCTAATGGAATATTATCATTGATTTGTCTTGATATTGTAATAATAAGCTTTTAGCTTTTAGTTCTTAAATTAGGGTTAATCAAAAGTAGTGGGCACTGAACCTTTGAACTGAGACTGACCCTCTACCCCAGGCAGTGTTAATATGAAGCAACCACCTACTTAATGAGAGAAATTAATTGAAAACATGCCTTTATGTTGGTTCTGGTTGTAATAACTGATATGGAAGCAAGGACAAGATTAGTCCTCAAGGAAACATCTGGGTAAATACTATCTATTTAATGAGTTGGCTAGTCTGGAATGGTAGAATCAACAATGTACTTGTAATGAAAAACATTTTTGGATGATTGTACAGGTAAACACAGAATGGCAGAAGAAAATTGGCTCAGTATTTTTGTTTTGGGTGAAAACTGACATTGGACCAACACACAATGAGGCATCAGGTAGAGCAAGTTGATTTGTGTTAATACGTATTGGATACAGCAACAATTTATTCACTCACTAGATTTCGGTGACAATTTAACACTCATTGCTGATCATTATTAACTTTAAAAAATTAAAGTTAATGTGTCATGTAATGGGAGGTAATGTATCGCCTCCTTGATGGTCAAGCAGGTGTGAGGTGATTTCAGAAAGCAGTAAGGATTGGTATAGCTTCATCGCAAATATACCAGACTGGGTAATGTTGATAAAATTCTTTCCCAAACACTACCATCGCCATCCCTGGATATGTTCTGTCCCACAAACAGGACAGACTCAGCAGAGGTGGGGGCATAATAGTGTAAGTTAGGAGGGAGTTGCCCTAAGAATCCTCAATATTTACACTGGATTGCATGGCAAGGAAACCTCCTACTGATTATCGTGTATTGTCCTGTCTTAGTTGATGAATCAGTATTCCTCTATGTTGGAGGAAATATTGAGGGTAACAAAGGTGCAAAATGTGCTTTTGTGGGGAATTTCTAATTTTCTCTTGATCTCCTCTTAAACCAAAACAGTCCAGGATTTCCAATTTATCTGTGTAACAGAAATTATTTATCTTGGGACCCATTATCAGTTTACACTCTACTCAACTATTCTTTAAAATTCAAAACGTGTGGTGCTGGAAAAGCACAGCAGGCCAGGTAGCATCCGAGGAGCAGGAGAATTGACATTTGGGGCATAAGCCCTTCATCAGGAATGTGGATTCCAGAATTGCACACAATATTCCAACTCTTCTAGTAAAAACACAGGCAAAATAGAGATCTCATAAGTGAACAATACTTTCAATCACCATAACAATTACTCCTCTTTTACTTTGTTAAGAAACCTGAACTTACAGTTTTTTTCCCAGGCATATGTCTAGTACTCTAGTGGGCGGCACGGTGGCTCAGTGGTTAGCACTGTTGCCTCACAGCACCAGGATCCTGGGTTCGAATTCCCGCCTGTCTGTGTGGAGTTTGCACAGTCTCCCTGTGTCTGCGTGGGTTTCCTCCGGGTGCTCCGGTTTCCTCCCACAATCCAAAGATGTGCAGATCAGGTGAATTGGCCATGCTAAATTGCCCACAGTGTTAGGTGCATTAGTCAGGGTTAAATATAAGGTGGGGGAATGGGTTTGGGTGGGTTTCTCTTTGGAGGGGCGGTGTGGACTTGTTGGGCCAAAGGGCCTGCCTCTACACTGTAGAGAATCTAATCTAATCTACTCTTGGGCTCCCTAACCATGTACAAAGAGGAACAGACTATAAATGCTTGGTGTTGTGATCTAGTCAACTGCACATAACACTGTGCCTGCAAGCTGGGAGTGGCATGAAAAAGAGAGCCAAAGTGCCACAAAGAATTCCACAGGACATAATCAGTTGAAGAGGAACTGGCAAAGAGGCTCCATATAAAATATGTGCTGCTGTAGTAGACTGTAAGCAGTTCAGGCTTATGGAATCCTGAGAGCCAGTACGTGTAACTAAGATTTGGGATAGGGCTTGGGAATCGCTACGAGAGCTATCTGGAGCAGCAGGCCTTAGAAAAAGCCTAGGGAGCCATTGATGGTTCAGTGAATTGGGGTGAAGGAAGCCAACAAACAATATTCACTTGATGTAACTGAGAAGCATTGAGGCTTGAAGTATGCAATAGTTTTAGATTAGTGAAATTAGTTATCTGCAAAAGAACTGAACTTGTGTCCATGAATAGATACATAAATGCAGTCTCAGGAATTTAATGGAATGCATTCTCAGGGGAAGAGATTAAACTACCTGGGTGTGAGCCGGTATTAAGTCTGTCCACGATGTAAAGCTTTTGAGGGATCTGAAAGTTGGATCTTCAAAAGTGAAGAAGTAGAATGTTTTGTGCAGGAGACAAAGTTTAATGTGCTTTGGTGGTCTGTAATATCACTAATGTCTATACATTTTTGAGAAAAGCATGGAATCAATCTTGACTGTGTATGCTGTTTGATGTGTTTTATGAACACAATTTGACTACTACCATGTTTATATCATGTTATTTCTGAATGTTAGAGTATAACCTGTGTATGCACTGTAGTTGTTTTACTGTCCTGACTTATTACAGTAGCATTCACTTTGTGTGTACAAAACCATGGTTACTTATGTCTTACTCTCTTAATAAATTCAACAAACTTTGTTTTAATTGGTACTTTATGAACTGGCTCTCTAATTTAAATGGCAAAAAAATCCCCTGAAATACTGAATCTTTACTGCATTATCACAATGTCTGAGTAGTAGTTGAGGGTGCAGTAAGTTTTATTTCAAACAAAGTTGTATTATTATTTAAGTGATTTTTGCTGTAAATAAAGTATAACAACAATGTGTAAATCCCCTGCGTTACTTTTCTATTTTTTAGTGTGCAGTTTTACATTGTTTAAGTGGACCTCTTGATTAACCGGTATATTTGATCAGCCGGCGCGCTCCTGGCCCCATTGGTACAAGTTCATAAAATGTTTGCTGTCCCTGGATTCTTCAACTTCATCTACTTTAAATAAAAATAGCTATTGTTTCCTAGCTAGATTGTAACATGAATTTGACACCCTCATCAAAGATTAACAATTCATCACCCGGTCCTTCTCCTAATTATCACTTTCACTTTCATTACCACAGCCAGTTCTATGGTTATCAAAAGGTTAATCTGATCATAGGGTTCTGAAGCTCAGATTTAACCATGAATTAATATGCAGAGTTTAGACACTTTTGTAAAGTGCCACTTCAGTGCTTGTTAACACTTATATTTTGATATCACTTTTTCTCTGGCACTAAAACCAACCCTTGACACTTATAAAACAAGTGCAATCCTTCTACAATTTCCAGTATGATGTGTTGATATTCCACTTTGGAATTGAGCTTTTCTGAAACATATTGCAACTACAAGGTGGCACGGTGACTCAGTGGTTAACACTGCTGCCTCACAGCACCAGGTTTGATTCCAGCCTTGGGTGACTGTCTGTGTGGAGTTTGTACGTTCTCACCATTTCTGTGTGGGCTTCCTCCAGGTGCTCTGGTTTCCTCCTGCAGTCCAAAGATGTGCAGGTCAGGTGAATTGGCCATGTTAAATTGCCTATAGTGTTAGGTGCATTAGCCAGAGGGAAATGGGTCTGGACAGGTTACTCTTTGGAGGATCGGTGTGGGCTTGTTGGGCCGAAGGGTCTGTTTCCACACTGAAGGGAATCTAATCTAATTTAATCAAAAATGCAACATGATTTGTGACATACTAGAATGATGTAATGACCTTGTCCAGGCTGCTTCTTTAGTAACCGTTTATCTAAACTGAAAAAAAAATCATTTTTGTTGTATTCTGAAACAAAGGTAATTGATTACTATTAACAATTGATTATTAACAGTTATACATGACGTCAACATAGCTTTTGGTTTTCTAGACTTCTTGACTGAAATTATTCCAACATCTTTAAAAGTGACTCATACATTGTGGTTTTTATTTGGAGACTTTTCAAATCTTTGCCTCAGTGGCCCTTGCTTAGCTTTCTTCAAGGGATGAGCTGGGATATGAGGGAGAAGAGGACGTCAAATGGATTGTTACCCATACGTTTAAAAATCTCTTGTGGTAAGTCAGCTAGGGATTGGTGTTTATAATGTGGTTTTATTGTGGCAGTGGTAATATTTATAGCAGCTGTACACCAGGATGCTAACTAAGATGGGGGTTCGAAACAAAAAAGATTGCATTTGAAAATAATCACTGGCTCAGAATTTCCTCAGAATTTGTACGTGATTTCTTTCAAGGAAATTTGCAGGTTAGCAACTAACATCAATTTATTTATGCATTTCCTGAACTTTTTCTGTCACTGCTGAGGTATGTCTGCCAAAAAGTACTTACCTCATTCAATGTAAAACACCGGAGAGTGCAATTCGACAGAAGTTTAGATTATTATGCTTTGTGGATGATTAAGCAGTGCAGAGGTGTTCATTATATTTCCTCCAGTATCTGAACTGCTTTCATACTGTTGGGTTATTTTCTATTGATTTGAACTCTGGTGCTCTGATGGAAGCTATATCAAGATTGTACCTTTGGTTCCCTCCGGAAATGACCCTGCCAAAGTTTTCAGAACTAGAAGAAAGCTACTTGGATTTCTCAGAACTGAAAGACAGCTGCAACATGCACTCTATTTGCCTGTAATTGGCAATAACCTACTCACCAATACTCCAGAAATCTTTTCAGGAAGAGGCTCTATCCCTTGACTAGATACCTGCTGTGGTCCAACTGCAAACAAGATCAGGCATCAGTATTTGTAACGGCCTCTAGTTATACACAAGGTCCTGACTGAGCAGTGACAAGGTAACATGAAGAGTCTCTATTTGAGGCTCCATCCTTGCCACCTGTAATCGGTGTTGTAATTAAATTTGCAGATTTAAATCTCATGAGCCCTGAGACGATGATACCAGATTTAATACATGTCCAGCATTTCAGAGCTAGAAGGTTAACTTAAATTTGTAACATCCACATTTGTTTCCATTTAGCCAAGACGTTCGTACAACTGCTGAAACAACTGTAAAGATAACAGTATAAATAGAAGCTGCATTCCCATCTCTGGTGCACTGATTGAAATTATCTCATAATACAACAAAAATATTCAAAGGCGTTATTAAATAATACTGAAATTAAATGTGGGATATGATCTGCTTGGGTTTTCATTTAAAATTAATGATGATGTTAAACGAATGATTCCACCATATGGAAGGCATAAACGATGGAGGAAAAAAAATTGTGACCTTTAAAAACTATAACTCATATCTTTGGAAAGTAATGAAACAAACATTTTTTCTATTATTTTAAAAAATTGCAAGATATCTGAGATTAGTTGAGTCAGCAGTAATACTGGCAACAGAAAATATCTTTGCCACATCCCTTTGCAGTCAGTGGTATATAGAGGAGAACAAGACTGACAGCAGAAGAGGTTTTAAAAACAATGGTCATTTAACCATGTTTGTTGGTTAAGAATGTTTGTTTCAAAATGATAGAATTATTTTGAAATGAACCATTGTATTTCTGAAATGACTTGCAGATGTTCAACTTTCTCCCAAATTCTCAGTGAGGAAAGCAATACCCATTTAAACATGGTGAAGGAGGTGAAAGGCTAATGCTGAGTATTTGTCTAACCACATAGTTTGCTTTCCAATAATGTGTTCTAGTGTCACATTTTAAACTTCTTATAGGTCAAAGAAAGAAGAGATTTCACCCTGGTGGAGAATTTAGAAAGAAATCTTTCTCTTTCCTCTTTCCAAACACTTTGCTGTGATACATTTTTTCTCTGATCAGAAGCCTAGACCTGTTTTAAACTTTATCTTCTAAACTTTACAATGGACATCTTTTTGAATATCCAATATTTTTTACTATTTGTTATCATTGTTGCATAAATTATTTTCTGTTGCAGAAAATGAAGTTCACAGACTCTCAGAATTATTACAGTATTGAAGGAGAGCATTCAGTTTGACATGTCTCCACGAGCTCTCGGTGTGATATTTTGTGATAAATGACCACTACTGGCACCTTAGGGTATGAGCTACCTCAACCAAAAAGGTACAGTCGGGATTGCTTGAATTAATTCACTGCCATGAATACATCATCATTGAGCATCTACAGAAGAGGCACTGTTCTTAGGTAACAAGAACGTTTGTTGCAAGAAAGTAATAAATAAAAGTACATTTGATCAGGCATAATTACTCAGACCTTAAAGAGCTAGTTCAAAATAAAACTGGAGAAGAACTCTAAACAACAACAAAAAAAGAACTGCAGATGCTGGAAATCTGAAACAAAAACAGAAACAGCTGCAGAAACTCAGTAGGTCTAGCAGCATCTTTGAGGAGAAAACAGAGTCAGCGTTTTGGTCCAGTGACTTTTTTTCAGAACGGTTCTGAAGAAGGGTCCCTGCACCCAAAAGGTTGATTCTGCTTTTTCCTCATAAATGCTCTCAGACCTGCTGAGCTTCTACAGCTAATTCTGTTTTCTTTCGAGAGAAGAGCTCAATGAACTGAATCGTATGTTTTTTGGCAAAGAGTCAGTTTCATTGAGTTTCTCGGAGGCTTTCTTTCAATGGAACCTAGTGAGATCTCTCGCAACATCTTATCAAACTTACCTCATTAATTATCTACCCTGCACCCTCTTGCCCAATTCTAATCCCATTCTACCATTTTGCTTTCCTGGAAGAACTGGCATTCCTGGTTGTCCTTGGAAGGAAGATCTGCCTACCGAGTTAGTATGGATGGAAATTAGGAAGAGCAAGGGAGCAGTCACCTCGTTAGGGGTTTACTACAGGCCCCCCAATAGCAGCAGGGAGATGGAAGAAAGCATAGGTCGGCAGGTTTTGGAAAAGTGTGGAAGTAGTAGGGTTGTTGTAATGGATGACTTTAACTTTCCCAATATTGATTGGAACCTCCTTAGAGCAGAAGATTTGATTGGAGCTGTTTTTGTAAGGTGTGTTCAGGAGGGTTTCCTAACTCAGTACGTTGACAGGCCGACGAGGGGAGAGGCCATTCTAGACTTGGTGCTCGGAAATGAGCCGGGGCAGGTATCAGATCTTGTGGTGAGAGAGCATTTTGGTGATAGTGACCACAACTGCCTCACATTCTACATAGCTATGGAGAAGGAGAGGATTAGGCAAAATGGGAGGATATTTAATTGGGGAAGAGGAAACTATGATGCGATTAGACATGAGTTAGGAAGCATGGATTGGGAGCAATTGTTCCATAGTAAAGGCACTATAGACATGTGGAGACTGTTTAAGGAACAGTTGTTGCAAGTGATGAATAAATATGTCCCTCTGAGACAGGTAAGAAGTGGTAAGATAAAGGAACCTTGGATGATGAGAGTGGTAGAGCTTCTCGTCAAAAGGAAAAAGGTAGCTTACATAAGGTGGAGGAAGCTAGGGTCAAGCTCAGCTCTAGAGGATTACAGGCAGGCGAGGAAGGAGCTCAAAAATGGTCTGAGGAGAGCCAGGAAGGGGCACGAGAAAGGCTTGGCCGAGCGGATTAGGGAGAACACAAAGGCATTTTACACTTATGTGAGGAATAAGAGAATGGTCAAAGAAAGAGTAGGGCCGATCAGGGATAGCATAGGGAATTTGTGTGTGGAGTCTGAGGAGGTAGGAGAAGGCCTAAATGAGTTTTTTGCTTCTGCCTTTATGAAAGAAATGAACTTTGTAGTGAATGAAACCTTTGAAGAGCAGGTGTGCATGCTGGAATGGATAGAGAAAGAGGAAGCTGATGTGATGAAAATTTTGTCAAACATTAAGATTGACAAGTCGCCAGGCCTGTACCAGATTTGTCCTTGCTGCTTTGGGAAATGAGAAATGCAATTGCTTCGCCACTTCCAAAGATCTTTGCATCCTCGCTCTCCAATGGAGTCATACCTGAGGACTGGAGAGAGGTAAATGTCATTCCTGTCTTCAAGAAAGGAAATAGGGAAATCCCCGGCAATTACAGACCAGTAAGTCTCATGTCTGTCGTCTGCAAGATGTTAGAAAGGATTCTGAGGGATAGGATTTATGACCATCTGGAAGAGCATGGCTTGATTAAATGCAGTCAACACGGCTTTGTGAGGGGAAGGTCATGCCTCACAAACCTTATCGAGTTCTTTGAGGATGTGACTAGAAAAGTTGATGAGGGTCGAGCTGTGGATGTGGTGTATATGGACTTCAGCAAGGCATTTGATAAGGTTCCCCATGGTAGGCTCATTCAGAAGGTCAGGAGGAATAGGATACAGGGGAACTTAGCTGTCTGGATACAGAATTGGCTGGCCAACAGAAGACAGCGAGTGGTAATAGAAGGGAAATATTCTGCCTGGAAGTCAGTGGTGTTCCACAGGGCTCTGTCCTTGGGCCTCTACTGTTTGTAATTTTTATTACTGACTTGGATGAGGGGATTGAAGGATGGGTCAGCAAGTTTGCAGATGACACAAAGGTTGGAGGTGTCGTTGACAGTATAGAGGGCTGTTGTAGGCTGCAGCGGGACATCGACAGGATGCAGAGATGGGCTGAGAGGTGGCAGATGGAGTTCAACCTAGATAAATGTGAGGTGATGCATTTTGGAAGGTCGAATTTGAAAGCTGAGTACAGGATTAAGGATAGGATTCTTGGCAGTGTGGAGGAACAGAGGGATCTTGGTATGCAGGTACATAGATCCCTTAAAATGGCCACCCAAGTGGACAGGGTTGTTAAGAAAGCATATGGTGTTTTGGCTTTGGGGGGGATTGAGTTTAAGAGTCATGAGATCTTGTTGCAGCTCTATAAAATTTTGGTTAGACTGCACTTGGAATACTGCGTCCTGTTCTGGTCGCCCTATTATAGGAAAGATGTGGATGCTTTGGAGAGGGTTCAGAGGAGGTTTACCAGGATGCTGCCTGGACTGGAGGGCTTATCTTATGAAGAGAGATTGACTGAGCTCGGACTTTTTTCATTGGAGAAAAGGAGGAGGAGAAGGGACCTAATTGAGGTATACAAGATAATGAGAGGCATAGATAGAGTCGATAGCCAGAGACTGTTTCCCAGGGCAGAAGTGACTAAATGAGGGGTCATAGTTTTAAGCTGGTTGGAGGAAAGTATAGAGGGGATGTCAAAGGTGGGTTCTTTACACAGAGAGTTGTGTGAGTATGGAATGCGTTGCCAGCAGCAGTTGTGGAAGCAAGGTCATTGGGGACATTTAAGAGACTACTGGACATGCATATGGTCACAGAAATTTGAGGGTGCATACATGAGGATCAATGTTGGGCACAACATCGTGGGCTGAAAGACCTGTTCTGTGCTGTACTGTTCTATGTTCTAAGGCCTCTGTGCATCCAGATAAACACTGGCATTCTGAAACTGCCTACTCATTTAAGGATAGTCATTCTGAAGATGTCAAAGAAGTGCTAAATGGCACCACAATTCTCCTGATGTATGAGTTAACCCAGAGGAGGGCTGTAATCTTATAAAGAACTGGCAAAGGAGGCCAGGCTATCGTCTGAGGTCACCACCTGGGTTAATGCTACTTTTCCACGCTGGAGGAATAGCCAGCAGTTTCAGCATCTGTGCAAGCCACTTTCACTTCATTCAAACTCTCCCGCTCTCCTTCCAGAGAAAACATCCTATAAAAGAGCAGATAGAGCTGGATAGGAGGAGGGGGGTTCTCGACACTAGGCTCCTCACTCATTACAAAGAGAGCATCCCGGAAAAATACCAGAACTGCTCCTGCTGACACAACCATGTTCCACCAGCTGAGTAGGTCCCACTCTTCATTCCAGTGTACCTCTCACATTAATCCTGCTATCAATTTCATTCGCTGCACATCACTTCTAATGTATGCCGTGATGCCTTCTTTCCCTTGTGTCTTGTAGGTGTCAGTGGGACAAGCCCAGGCCCAGTGATGAAACAGGCTGCTTCATCAGAAGGCACCTCCTCCACCTCTGAGGAAGACAGACCCAGGGCCTAAGAGAATCAGGAAGTCTGCAACCCCCACCAGCTCAAATACTGAGACTCCAGTGGGAACATCAGCTTTAGAACAAGCTGGTGAGCACTTTGCTGCAACAGCTAGCCAGAGAAGAAAAGTTCCAGGCTGTTGGCACTTGGAGGACTGTCAGAGGCCAGGCTGGTGCCTTGAGATGGTGTTGTGTAGTGACCAACATGGAAGCTGTCTGCAGACAATTGCTAGGTACCTGTTCTGTTTTTCATGTTGAGAACTCTTAGCATCTATCTTGCTTGCAACAGATGGACCAAGAGAAAGCTGCATGTTAAAGAACAAGATGTGAACTTGATAAATTTGTAACAAGCAATCAGCCCTCCCTTAATTGGCAACTCACTGCTGCTTAGCGAGAATCTCAACCTGATGCCTAGAACGTAGATAAAAATGCAGCATGTTGTTCACAACAACTTGAAAAGCCCTGCTGGACTTCCTACACCATCCTGCTACATTTCTGGCCTTAGGCAAAGTCATGAAGACACCTATAAGATTCTGCCCCTTGTCTTCACCCTACTACAGTATATGACACCTGCAGAATGGTTGGAGCTCAACATAACATGAATATTAAATCCTTCAGAACCATTATCTTGTCAGACATTTACCTTCTGCCGTACCCCCACATTCTCCTAATAACCTTATACACTCTTTCTTTTCAAAAAAACCATCCAATTCTTTTTGAATGTCTTAATTGAACTTGTTTCCACCACACTTATGGAGCACGTATAGCATATCTCAGCCACACATGAAGAAATTTTTCCTTATGTCTCCATTATTTCTTTTGCAAATGAATTTAAATCTAAGAAGGTTCTCAATCATTCAAGATTGTCTTCAGTGGTGCCATGAGGGGTAGCAGTTCTTTTCCCTGTTTGCTTTGTGGAGGTCCCAAGGTTGTGAATCCCTCTATCAAATCTGCTGTTAACCTTCTCTTCAAGTAAAATAGTCTATTTCTGTAACTGATGTTCCAATCTTGAGTCCATTCTTTTTTGGACTATCTTAGATGTCTTCTAGTAATGCTTCCTTACTTGTTGGACTTGAAATATATTGCTGTGGAAAGCTTTCCTTAACACGCTGTTGGATGATATCCTTCCACAGAGATTACTGGCATGGATTTAAACTGGCTTATCAGCAGGATCAGAAGCTGAAAGGTAATTCAATTTGGAAGGGAATCAAATTGGTAACACAAAGTCAAAAAGACACCGAGGACACTAGAAGACTGGCAGAACAAAGCCACACATAGGGTATGCTTCAAAGGGAAATGAAGCCAAACAGACAAAGTTAAAGGCACTCTACCTGAATAGGTACAGCATTCACAACAAGGCAAATGGTCAAAAGATATACATAGAGATGCATAGGTATGATTTCATTGTCATTACAGAAACATGGCTGCATGGTGATTAGGACTGAGAACTAAATATTCAAGGATATTCGACCTCTGGGAATGACAAACAAAGGAAAGGAAGTTGAGTTGCACTGATAATAAGGGATGCCATCAATCCATTGGTAAGGGAGGATGTCATTATTGGAAGAACAATATGTGGAACCAAGGAGCAGCAGAGATTACTTGGAGTTATATGATTAGATTAGATTCCCTGCAGTGTGGAAACAGGCCCTTCAGCCCAACTCCACACTGACCCTCCAAAGAGTAACCCACCCAGACCCATTTCCCTCTGACTAATGCACCTAACACTATGGGTAATTTAGCATGGCCGATTCACCTGACTCCTGCTCATCTTTGGACTGTGGAAGGAAACCAGAGCACCCGGGGGAAACCTATGCAGACACAGGTAGAAGGTGCAAACTCCAAAAAGACAGTCGCCCAAGGCCAAATTGAACCCAGGACTCTGGTGCTATGAGGCAGCAGTGCTAACCACTGAGCCACCGTGCCGTCCCCAAATATAGGCCACCAAATAGTAGTGGGAGTTGGAAACACGATAGTCGTCAGGAGATAAGGGAAGTATGTAGCATGGCACTGCAATTATTATGGGTCACTTCAATCTGCATATAGCTGTGGGCAACAAGATTCTGAAGTGTGTTAGGGATGGTTTTCTACAACAATATACTGAGAAGTCAACTGGAGAATGTACTATTTTAGATCTAATATTATCTAGTGAAAGAATGGGTGTTGAATAATCTTGTTGGGAAAGAACCTTTTGGGATGAACGACCACAAAAATGATAACATTTTACATTATGTTTGAAAGTGAGGTAGCTTGTTCTAAAGCAACAATGTTAAATTTGAATAAAGGCAAATTTTGAAGCCATGAGGCAGAATTAACTGAGATGAATTGTGGAAAGTACATTAAAAGACAAGACTATTTTTGCAGGCAATGGAGAGACTTTAAGGAACTATTATATAACTTACAGCAACAATACATTTCTTCAAGGTGTGAAAACTCAAAAAAACTTAGTTAATCATGGGTAACAAAGAAAATTCAGGATTGTATAAGATTAAAAACAAAGGCCCATTAAACAGCAGTAATTCTGATGTATTGAAGATTTATAGAATATAACAAAGAAGAGCCAAGAATCTGATCAGGAAAGGGAGAATAGAATATGAATACATCTTCCAAAAATAACATTAAAATAGCTTCTATAGATACAGAGAAAACTAAACAGTTAGTGAAAATGAATGTAGGCCAATTACAGGTGGAGTCAGGGGAAATTATGATGGTAAATAGAAAAATGACAGAGAAACTAAATGATTACTTTGTCTGTTTTCACTGAGGAATGAACCAGAAATCTCCAAGAACTAGAGATCCAAGTTATGAGGGAGAAAGAGGAGTTGAAGAAAATTGGCAAAAGTAAGAAATTGTACTGGTGAAATTAAAGGGGCTAAAACTTTATAAATCCTAGAACCTGATGGTCTACATTCCCAGTGTTAAAGGAGGTCACTATAGTGACCATGCATTGGTGATTATCCTCCAAATTTCTGTAGATTCTGAAATGATTACTGCAGATTGAAAAGTAGCAAGTGGCACCCCACTATTTAAGAATGGAGTGGGAGAGAATACAGGGAACAGCAGACCTGTTAGTCCTACATCAGTAATAGGAAAAATGTTAGAATCTATTATAAAGGATGAGATAAACAGACACCTGATTGATAATGATCTGATTGGGCATAGTCAGCATGCATTTGAGAACTGGAAACCATGTTTTGCAAACATGTTGGAGATTTTCAAAGACATTATTAACAAATTTGATAGAAGAGAATTGATGGATGTAGCACAGTTAAATTTTCAGAGGCTTTTGATAAAGATCCCCACAGGAGGCTCGTTAGAAAACCTAAAGCACATGAGATCATCAGTAATTTACTGGAATGGATTAAAAATTGGCTGTCAGACAGAAAACAGAGATTAGGAATAAATGGGTATTGTAGAGTTGGCAGGTAGTGACTAGTGGGGTATCACAAGGATCAGTACTTGAGGCCCTGCTCTTCACAATATATACTAATGTTGTGCAGGTGTGGAGTTTAATAGTCCCAAGTTTGTGAATGGAACAAAATTAAGTGGGAATGTGTTTGCGAGCAAGATGTTAAGTAGCTTCAGGAGAATTTGGGCTCAGTGTATGGGCAAGTGCATTGTAGATGGAATATAATGTGGACAGAAATGGAGATTATCTATTTTGGTAGGAGAAACAGACATATAGAGTATTTCTTAAATGGTCAGAGGTTAGGAAGTATAGATGTACAAAGGGACTTTGTTGTTCTTGTTGGTAAGTCACTGAAAGTTAACATGAAGATGTAGCAAGCTATTAGGAAGTGAGTAGAATGTTTATTGAAATTTGTTGTGTGCAGGAGTATTGAAGTCCTCCTTCAGTTATAGCACTTGGAGTATTGTATGTAGTTTTGTTCTCCTCATGACTGGAAAGATATCATTGCCATAAAAAGAGTGCAACAAAGATTCAACAGACTTGTTCCCAGAATGACAGGTTACCTTCTGAAGCAAGAGAGGACAAACTGCTTTTGTATTCTGTGGAGTTCTGAAGAATGAGAAGTGATCCTACTGAAACTTACAAAATAACAAAGAGTGGATGCAGGGAAGATGTTTGCCCTAGGGAGTTTTGAAACAGGCAGCAATTTTAAAATAAGGGGGACGCGACTTGGACTTGAGATAAGGACACATTTTTTACTCAGAGGGTTTTGAACCTTTGGAATTCTTTCCCACAGATGCTGTGGATCTCAGTCTTTGAGTATGTTTAAGGTACAAATTGATAGGTTTCTGATTACCGGTGGCATACAGTTATGTGAGGATGGAGTGGGTAAAAGACATTGAAGTGTTCAGTCAGCAATGATCATATTAAATGGTGGGGCAGTCTCAGCAGGCTGAATGCATACTCCTGATCCTGTGTATTAGTAACTCTTGTCCCTTTCTATCCTGTAGAGGACTATTCTCCAAATTGGATACAAAAAGTGTCCCATTATAACTACTCTACAATTCATATACTGTTCGAAAATTTGCAAATTTGTTCCTCTATATCTTTTTCACAGGTTAGAGGCTTATGAACTAGATTAAGCAATGGAAGTTTGCCGTTAATTTTCCCCTTTGCTCGAACCAAATAGATTCTAGCCCTAAGCCATTCTGGACAACTTCTCTTTCTGTCACACACTGCTGTTATCCAGCCTTTTTTCTTCCTTGCCTATTTTTCTTGAACACCTTGTATCCTTGAGTATTTAAAACCTTCTTTGATCCAGGCCTCTGTTACAGCCACAAAGCTGTCTTGCCACATGGCAAACTGCACCAGTAACTCACCAATCTTACTTATCACACTGTGCACTAAGGTACATTTACAGAAATAAAGGATGAATCATGGTATGCTAAAAGTTGACCTTTTGACGTTGTAGGTAACAGATTAGATTAGATTAGACTTACAGTGTGGAAACAGGCCATTCGGCCCAACAAGTCCACACCGACCCGCCGAAGCGCAACCCACCCATCCCCCTACATTAACCCCTTACCTAACACTACGGGCAATTTAGCATGGCCAATTCACCTGACCCGCACATCTTTGGACTGTGGGAGGAAACCAGAGCACCCGGAGGAAACCCACGCAGACATGGGGAGAACGTGCAAACTCCACACAGTCAGTCGCCCGAGTCGGGAATTGAACCCGGGTCTCAGGCGCTGTGAGGCAGCAGTGCTAACCACTGTGCCACCGTGCCGCCCATTAGATTCCCTACACTATGGAAACAGGCCATTCGGCCCAAAAATTCCACACCGACCCTCCAAAGAATAAGCCACCCAGACCCATTCCCCCACGTTTACCCTAACTAATGCACCTATCACTATGGGCAATTTAGCATAGCCAATCCACCTAATCTGCACATCTTTGGAGTGTGGGTGGAAACCAGAGCACCCAAAGAAAACCCACACAGACACAGGGAGAATGTACAAACTCCACACAGACAGTCACCTGAGGTTGAGAATTGAACCCAGGTCCCTGGCGCTGTGAGGCAGCAGTGCTAACCACTGAGCCACCTCTATTGTAAAACATTAGCTGTTATGCCCTGGAGTGCAATCTACAGCAGTTGAAGGAAATTGCATTCATTATTCTAATAAAAATTTGGATAGTAATTTCTTTCAGTTACAGCATATATTCCATTTAATTATAGCTTAGGTTTTAACAGTCCAAGAAAATAAATAATTCATTGGTGAATTTTCCAAGCATAATTATTTATTCAGCCCCTCCATGCTAACTATTACGATTTATTGCAGGGGAAGCCTGGAAATTGCGTAGGTAAAGCAGATACAATTTTTAAAATCTTGATGGGTCTTTTTCCTGGCATCTAGTGTTTCTTTAGAAAACAGGATACTGGGCCTTTAGTTTTGGATCATGGAGTAGAACTGATTGGAAGGATTCAAATAGGATATTGCAGGGGGATAAGTGTAGATTTAGGATCCCCCCACACTTTAAATATTACTGAAGAGGGTAGGAAGAGTGTAGCTGACATCATAGCTAGACAGAACTATGGAGCAAAGGTGGAATTTGAGAGATAACACATAATACCAATTTGGAAAGGTTGAACTATCCCTGAGGATTGGGTAAACTTTACAAAAACTTTAGAATGGTCAGGACAAGGGAGAGAAATCATGGGTCCTGATGTTCCTCCAGTTTCTGGACCCTTTATTCCCTCTGCCTCACCTCCCTCCCCTTAACCCTCCTCCTTACATCCTCATAGTCTCCAAAATTAAAACATAGTCGCTATGGGGGTGAAACTGTTTAATACAAGTTTAGCACAACTTCTCAGCTTTTGTACTGCATTGCTCTATTCGGAAACCAATAGAAATCTCATGTTTCAGTATGACACATTTTACAACCACTCTCACAAAAAATAGACTTGCTCAACTGTTAGGTTTGTTTTGCATCACCTTTGGAACTCTGATCAATATCCGCACAATCTGTCGACTGTATTACTATAAGATGTTCAGCTTTGATCTTGTAACAATTAGTCACATAGAACTGTTTTCTGACTATTATTGAATTATCTTGAAGTCATTGTTTGAATTTTGTTTTGACTTTACAGGATGTAGGAAAACTTGAGCTGAGCAATGTCAGAATTTATGTTTGTGTTTTTATTGCCATAGCATTAATACACTTCAAATCAAAGTATGAGTTTTTGATTCAGATAAAATAATCTTTAGGAATTAACTTAAGTATCCTTGTATTAATAAACTAGTAAAATGTATTCCTTGAATTTGAAGCAGTGCTATGGAAGTTGACCATGGAAAATCCTCTGTCATAGTCTAAACTGAGAAATGGCTGAACCTTACTGGAAATTGGCTGAGTGTCATTTTTGTTGAGTTCATGGATGTGTTCTCTCTGTGAGGCCTCATGGGTTTTCATGTACTGACATCCCCGTTCACCTGATGCTCCCACTGCAGTTTTCACCATTGACAGTACATCATATGTGACCTGACATTGGCACCATCTTTGAACCCCAGCCGTGCACCGAGTCAAGCAATTGATGCAACACAAACCTAACAGTTGGGCAACTCACTTATTCCAAATCTAGTTTTTGTGAGAGTGGTTGTAAAGTGTATGGTACTGAAACATGAAATTTTACTTGGTTTCTGAATAGAGCAAATCAATACAAACGAATTGCCCTCCTCTGTAAATGTAGTGGGACAGCAGTTATCAACCACTGCTTCTCAGGGCTCATGGATGGCAGAGCTGAAACTTCCTTACAACTGCATACTCCACAGCTGTTCAAACACCAAGCCACAGAGCCTACCATGTCCTTGGTCACATTCCATTCTACAGTAACTGCCACTCTTCCCCAGTGCCCAGCATTGCCCAGAGTCTTCTCATCATTCAATCTGGGACCACCACACACAGGGAAATCTTTAAATGCTACAAAGCAATCAATTTTATTCTAGAACAGAAAAATAAACAGGAGCGACATTTGTTTCTCAGAACAGAAACAAACTATTTGCCTTTTGATGCCAATCGTTTTACAATGAGTGATCACTAAACCCAGCTCTCATCTACTGGAACCTGGGGTCAGTTAAGTTCTATCTGGCTTGTAGCACCCAGTAATGCATGCAGCACAGAGTTTACATGATTCTGAAATAGAAATAGAATTTGCTGGTGAAACTCAGCAGGTATGGTAACTTCCATGGAGAAAGAAACAGAGTTAACATTCAAAGTTTGGGAGAAGATTTGTAGCTCGGGTGCTCATTGTTGTGGTTCTGTTCGCCGAGCTGGGAATTCGTGTTGCAGACGTTTCGTCCCCTGTCTAGGTGACATCCTCAGTGCTTGGGAGCCTCCTGTGAAGCACTTCTGTGATCTTTCCTCCAGCATTTATAGTGATTTGTATCTGCTGCTTCTGGTTGTCAGTTCCAGCTGTCCACTGCAGTGGCCGGTATATTGGGTCCAGGTCGATGTGCTTGTTGATTGAATCAGTGGATGAGTGCCATGCCTCTGGGAATTCCCTGGCTGTTCTCTGTTTGGCTTGTCCTGTAATAGTAGTGTTGTCCCAGTCGAACTCATGTTGCTTGTCATCCGAGTGTGTGGCTACTAAGGATAGCTGGTCATGTCGTTTCGTGGCTAGTTGGTGTTTTTTGTTTTTTTTTCTAGCACCCATGTTGTGTGTGTGCAGGTGTGAGACACAGTGAGAGACACAAGGTATATGAATCTTTATTCAATTTCCACGACCAGGAAGAAAGGAAACACCCTGAGTGGCCAGTGACAAGCAGTACCCTTCACAAAAGGCAATGCTGTGTGATCAAACAGTGAAGGGGAGGGCAGGGATTAAATCAAAATAGAGTTGGAGGGGGAAATAATGCACTCCACTCCCTGCGGCGCCCACCTCTCCCTGAACAACTCCAGGGTGTTGGTGGAGACCGCGTGCCCCTTCTCCAAGGACACCCGGGCTCTAACGTAACTGCAGAAGAGGGGCAGGCAGTCGGCCCTAACAACCCTCTCCACGGCCTGCTGCCTGGACCTGTTTATGGCCAGTTTGGCCAGGGCCAGAAGCAGACCTGCCCTCCCTCCTCCCTACCAAATGCCCAAAGATCAGGAGCGTGGGACTGAAGTGCAACCAAAAGCAGAGGAGGAGGTTTTTAAGAAAATCAAAAAGGGAGTGCAAACGCCCACACCCAATATACACGTGGTCCACGGACTCCACAGCGCCAAAGAACAAGCAGTTGGGCTGGGAGTCCGTGAACCACCGCAATCTGCAGTTGCAGGGGACCGCTGCGTGCAGCACCCTCCACCCCAGATCTCTGAGAGAAAGGGGGAGGACTCCAGCGTAGAGAGCCCTCCACCGGGTTTCCCCACCGCCCGTTGGCAAATGGGCACGCCAAGGCGTGTCAGTACAGTGGATGAGGGAGAAGAGGTGGACGGTGTGCATTAGCAGTCAATACAGGGCCCGCCTTTTTATATTCTTAAAAGGGACAAAATGAAAATTCCGGAGGTGGGGCTAGTTGGTGTTCATGGATGCGGATCGTTAGCTGTCTTCCTGTTTGTCCTATGCAATGTTTTGTGCAGTCCTTGCATGGGATTTTGTACACTACATTAGTTTTGTTTATGCTGGGTATCGGGTCCTTCGTTCTGGTGAGTTGTTGTCTGAGAATGGCTGTTGGTTTGTGTGCTGTTATGAGTCCTAGTGGTCGCAGTAGTCTGGCTGTCAGTTCAGAAATGTCTTTGATGTATGGTAGTGTGGCTAGTCCTTTGGGTTGCGACATGTCCTCATTCCGTTGTCTTTCCCTTAGGCATCTGTTGATGAAATTGCGGGGGTATCCGTTTTTGGTGAATACATTGTATAGGTGTTCTTCTTCCTCTTTTTGCAATTCTGGTGTACTGCAGTGTGTTGTGGCCCTTTTGAATAGTGTCTTGATGCAACTTCTTTTGTGTGTGTTGGGGTGGTTGCTTTTGTAGTTTAGGACTTGGTCTGTGTGTGTGACTTTCCTGTATACCTTTGTGGTGAATTCTCTGTTCGGTATTCTCTGTGCCATCACGTCTAGGAATGGGAGTTGCTTGTCCTTTTCTTCCTCTCTAGTGAATCGGATTCCTGTGAGTGTGTGTTCTCTATTTCTGTGCTTTTAATCATTATAAAGGTATCATCTACATGTCTGACCATTAGGACTCATAACAGCACACAAACCAACAGCCACTCTCAGACAACAACTCACCAGAACGAAGGACCTGATACCCAGCATGAGCAAAACCAATGTAGTGTACAAAATCCCATGCTAGAACTGCACAAAACACTACATAAGACAAACAGGAAGAGAGCTAACAATCCGCATCCAAGAACACCAACTAGCCACAAAACGACATGACCAGCTATCCTTAGTAGCCAAACACTCCGATGACAAGCAACATGAGTTCGACTGGGACAACGCTACCAATATAGGACAAGCCAAAGATAGGACAAGCCAAACTGAGAACAGCCAGGGAATTCCCAGAGGCATGGCATTCATCCACAGATTCAATCAACAAGCACATTGACCTGGACCCAATATACTGACCACTGCAACGGACAGCTGGAACTGACAACCGGAAGCGACAGATTCAAATCACTATAAATGCTGGAGGAAAGATCACAGAAGTGCTTCACAGGAGGCTCCCAAGCACTGAGGATGTCACCTAGACAGGGGATGAAACGTCTGCAACACAAATTCCCAGCTCGGCGAACAGAACCACAACACAGAGTTAACATTTTAAAACCAATGTGACTTTTCAAAACTGAAGGGACTGTTGACAAAGTGGAGATATCTTTGTATACTCAATTTGCCCAACGAATGCTTAGCAATAACCAACTTACTTGGACAAAAAGATTGCAATACAAAGGAATGGTAAAGATTGGCTGTTAATGACTGCATCTTTGCCCCTTGGGTCAGGATGTGCAGCCCCAGCGATATGTTGGCTAAGTGCATGCCTGTCAGCTCTGTGGGGCTGGCAGAGGGAGGGTGGCTATTGCTAGGTCTACAGCCAGTCAGTGATGGCAGTCATTGCTGGAGCTAGAAAAATTGGGGAAATTTCACTGAGAGAGTGAGGACTGCAGATGCTGGAGATCAGTCGAAGAGTGTGGTGCTGCCAAAGCACAGCAGGTCAGGCAACATCCGAGGAGCAGACAAATCGACATTTTGAGCATAAGCCCTTCATCAGGAATGAGGCTAGTGCCCCAAGGGGCTGCGGGATAAGTAGGTGGGGGGTGTGGCTGGTGGTAAGATAGCTTTGAATGCGATAGGTGGATGAAGGTGAGGGGTGAAGGTGATAGGTCAGAGAGGAGGGTGGAACGGATATATGGTAAGGAAGATGGACAGATAGGAGAAAATGAGGACTGCAGATGCTGGAGATCAGAGCTGAAAAATGTGTTGCTGGAAAAGCGCAGTAGGTCAGACAGCATCCAAGATGCAGGAGAATTGACGTTTTGGGCAAAAGCCCTTCTTCAGGAATGAGGAAGGTGTGCCAAGCAGGCTAAGATAAAAGGTAGGGAGAAGGGACTTTGGGGAGGGGCGTTAGGAATGCGATAGGTGGGAGGAGGTTAAGGTGAGGGTGATAGGCCGGAGAGGGGGTGGGGGCGGAGAGGTCGGGAAGAAGATTGCAGTCAAGAAGGCGGTGCTGAGTCCAAGGGTTGGGACTGAGATAAGGTGGTGGGAGGGGAAATGAGGAAGCTGGAGAAATCTACATTCATCCTTTGTGGTTGGAGGGTTCCTAGGCGGAAGATGAGGCGCTCTTCCTCCAGGTCTGGCGATGGAGGAGGCCAAGGACCTGCATGTCCTTGGTGGAGTGGGAGGGGGAGTTAAAGTGTTCAGCTACGGGGTGGTTGGGTTGGTTGGTGTTGGTCTCCCAGGCGTGTTCTCTGAAACGTTCCGCAAGTAGGCGGCCTGTCTCCCTGATGTAGAGGAGGCCACATCGGGTGCAACGGATGCAGTAAATGATGTGTGTGGAGGTGCAGGTGAATTTGTGACGGATATGGAAGGATCCCTCGGGGCCTTGGAGGAAAGTGAGGGGGGAGGTGTGGGCACAAGTTTTGCATTTCTTGCGGTTGCAGGAGAAGGTGCCGGGAGTGGAGGTTGGGTTGGTGGGGGGGTGTGGACCTGATGAGGGAGTCACGGAGGGAGTGGTCTTTTCGGTACGCTGATAGGGGAGGGGAGGGAAATATATCCTTGGTGGTGGGGTCTGTTTGGAGTTGGCGGAAATGACTAAGGATGCTACGATGTATCTGGAGGTTGGTGGGGTGGTAGGTGAGGACCAGTGGGGTTCTGCCCTGGTGACGATTGGAGGGGCGGGGTTCAAGGGCAGAGGAGCGGGAAGTGGAGGAGATGCGGTGGACAGCATCGTCAACCACGTCTGAGGGGAAATTGCGGTCTTTGAAGGAGGCCATCTGGGTTGTTTGGTATTGGAATTGGTCCTCCTGTGAGCAGATGCGGCGGAGGTGAAGGAATTGGGAATATGGGATGGCACTTTTACAGGGGATAGGGTGGGAGGAGGTGTAATCTAAGTAGCTGTGGGAGTTGGTCGGTTTATAGTAAATGTCCGTGTTGAGTCGGTCGCCCAAGATAGAAATGGAGAGGTCTAGGAAAGGGAGGAAGGAGTCTGAGACAGTCCAGGTAAATTTGAGGGTAAAAAGTGAGGTCTGCAGATGCTGGAGATCACAGCTGAAAATGTGCTGCTGGTTAAAGCACAGCAGGTTAGGCAGCATACAAGGAATAGGAAATTCGACGTTTCGGGCATAAGCCCTTCATCAGGAATCAGGTAAATTTGAGGTCAGGGTCAAAGGTATTAGTAAAGTGGATGAACTGTTCAACCTCCTCGTGGGAGCATGAAGTAGTGCCGATACAGTCATCGATGTAGCGGAGGAAAAGGTGGGGGATGGTGCCAGTGGACAGATAGGACAGTTCAAGAGGGTGATGCTGAGTTGGAAGGTTGGATCTGGGATAAGGTGGGGGATAGGGGAATTGAGCAAAATGGTGAAATCCACATTGATTACATGTGATTGGAGGGTCACAAGGCAGAAAATGAGACATTCTTCTTCTGGCCTCGGGTGGTTAGGGTTTGGTGGTGGAGGAAGCCCAGGCGTTGCATGTCCTTGGTGGAGTAGGAGGAGGAGTTAAAGTGTTTGGCTACAGGGCGGTGGAGATGTTTAGTGCATGTGTCCCAGAGGTGTTCTCTGAAATGTTCCACATATTGGGGTCCTGTTTCCCCAATGTAGGGGAGACTACATCGGGAGCAATGGACACAGTAGATGACGTGTGTGGAAGTACAGGTAAATGTCTGTCAGATGTGGAAGGATCCTTTTGAGACCTTGGATGGAGGTAAGGGGGGAGGTGTGGGTGCAGGTTTTGCACTTCTTGTGGTGGCAGGGGAAGGTGCCTAGAGTGGAGGGTGGGTTGGTGGGGGGGGGCTTGGACCTAAAAAGGGAGTCACAGAGGGAATGATTTCTCTGGAATTCAGATAGGGGTGGGAAGGGAAATATGTCTCTGGTGGTGGGGTCTGTTTGTAGGTGGCAGAAATGGCAAAGGATGATGTGATGTATCTGGAGTTGGTGGGGTTAAAGATGAGGACCGGGGGAGTTCTGTCCTTGTTGTGATTGGAGGGGCGGAGATGCAGGAAGTGGAAGAAAGGCACTGGAGGGCATCGTTGACCACGTGGGAGGGGTGATTGAGGTCTTTGAAGAAAGAGGCCTTCTGGGATGTTCATGGTGGAATTGGTCCTCCAGATAACACATGCAGCAGAGGCAGAGGAAGTGGGAATAAAGGATAACGTTTTTACAGGAGGCAGTTTGTAAGTGGTGGAGTGGCAGAGGATGATGCGATGCGGATGATGCCTCCTGTAAAAATGCTATTCCTTTTTCGCAATTCATCTGTCTCCACTGCATCTGCTCCCAGGAGGACCAGTTCCATCATAGAACATCTCAAATGGCCTCCTATTTCAAAGACTGCAATTTCCCCTCCCATGTGGTCAATGATGCCCCCCACCGCATCTCCTCCACTTCCCGAATCTCCGCCCTTGAACCCCACCCCTCCAATCGCAACAAGGACAGAGCACCCCTGGCAAAACCTGCACCCACACCTGCCCCCTTACCTCTGCCCAAAGTCCCACAGGATCCTTCCATATCTGACAGAAATTTACCTGTACTTCCACAAACGTCGTCTACTGTGTCCGTTGCTCCCAATGTGATCTCCTCTATATTGCAGAGACAGGACGCCAACATGCAGAACGTTTCAGGGAACATCTCTGGGACACATGCACTAAACAACCCCACCACCTTGTGGTTGACCACTTCAACACCCCCTCCCACTCCGCCAAGGATATACAAGTCCAGGGCTTCCTCCACCGCCAAACCCTAACTACCCAACACCTAGAGGAAGAACGCTTCATCTTCTGCCTTAGGACCCTCCAACCACATGGATCAATGTGGTTTTCACCAGTTTCCTCATTTCCCCCCACCTTATCCCAGATTCAACCTACCAACTTGGCACCGCCCTCTCAAACTGTCCTACCTGTCCATCTTCCTTCCCACCTATCCGTTCCACCCTCCTCTCTGACCTATCACCTTCACCCCCACCTTCCTCCAGCTGTTGCATTCTCAGCTACCTTCTCCCCAGCCCCACCATCCCTCCTATTTATCTCTCAGCCCCCTTGACCCTCAAGCCTCATTCCTGATGAAGGGCTTATACTTGAAGCGTTGATTCTCCTGCTCCTCGGACCACACTCTTCAAAATTCCTCTGAGCTCAGGCTAGCAGTTTCCAGCAAGATGTGGGTTGAGGGGTTGAGGATCACATCTTAGGGACTGGGTGGAAGAGTAAAGAGGAAATTGTGATCTTGCAGGAGGAATTGCCTTCAAATGATGCCAAAAAGGACCTCTTCTCTTGCCCACGTGTCAATCTGCATCACTAAAGCTGCTGGGTTTGCTACATGGTATTGGAATTCCCCCACACACCCCTACTGCAGGTAAAATAGCAGCAGGAGCTTAGCAACTGGCTTAGGCCAATAGTGAGGTATCTGAGTACAAGGTACGATTAGATGTCTTCAATCAGGAAGGGAGGCATTTAAGTGATAATCTTAGTTATGTAAATTGTGGTCAACGTAAAAGGAGCACAAGTTGCACACTGGTTAGATAGGCAGCCTGGGGACTTGACCTGTTCTTAAACAGAGAGTGATCTCAATTTGAAATAGACAACTAGACAGAATGGTGGAAGACAATAGACAATAGGTGCAGGACTAGGTCATTCTGCCCTTCGAGCCAGCACCACCATTCATTATGATCATGACTGATCGTCCACAATCAGTATCCTGTTCCTGCGTTATCCCTATAATCCTTGATTCCATTATCCTTAAGAGCTCTACCCAACTCTTTCTTGAAAGTATCCAGAGACTTGGCCTCCACAGCCTTCTGGGGCAGAGCATTCCATACACCCACCACTCTCTGGGTGAAGAAGTTTCTCCTCAACTCTGTTCTAAGTGGCCTACCCCTTATTTTTAAGCTGTGTCCTCTGGTTCGGGACTCACCCATCAGCGGAAACATACTTCCTGCCAATCCTTTAATAATCTTATATCCTGAGGATATCTCTTGGCTGATAACCTGGGGATGTTTTAGATATATTGGCTACTAAAATAGGTTGATAATGTTCCTATTCAATATGAATAGCAAGTACAACATTTCTGGCAAATATTAACATAGGTACAACAGTAGGTCATTCAGTCCCCTGAGCTTGTTCCAACATTCAATGAGATCAGGGCTGATGTGTGGTCTAACTCCATATACCTACCATTAGCCCTTATCTCTTAAAACCTTTGCTTAAAAAAAGTATTTATCTCAGATTTAAAATAAACAATTGATCTAGCATTGACTACCATTTGTGGAAGGGAGTTCCAAACCTTTAATACCCTTTATGTATAAATGTTCTTCCTAACATCTCTCCTGAATGGTCTGGTCATAACTTTTAGATCACACTGCTTAGTTCTTGAAATAACGCCACAGCGACCAGTATCCTGTCACAAAGTCACCCTTTATTGATACGTGAACGATCTTTGACTATAGTACTGTCCCATACAGAGTTAGGCACCACAGAGCCAGTATCCAATACGCTCAAAGTTTTTTTTCTCTCTTACAGCATCCGTTTTGTGTGCACATATGTGTAGGACACAGTGAAGGAATATTGAGTGCAAAAAACTTACCACCACCAGAAAGACAAAAGCACGCCCGAGTGGCCAGCGACAAACAGTGCCCAGGACACTCAAACTTTTTATTTCTTTTGAAAATGTCTGCTGAGATTACTCCACAGAGACTAGTATCCTGTCACTTAATTTACACATGAAAAGTCCTTGACACTTATCCAGCTCCCTCAGAGCCAGCTCTCAGAGTGTCAAGATATCTGACACTCCTGTTTATATATTTTTTTGTTTCTTCCCCAGCACCCATGTTGTGTGTGCAGGTGTCAGGCACAGTGAATGAACAACGAGAGCATGAAACTTTAATCATGTTCCACCACCAGGAAGAAAGGAAACACCCGAGTGGCCAGTGACAAGCAGTATCCTTCTCAACAAAGAGCAATGCTGCATGATCAAAAAGTGAAAGGGGAGGGCTGGGATTAAATCAAAATAGAGTCGGAAGGGTAAATAAAACACTCCACACCCCGTGGTACCCACCTCTCTCTGAAAACTTTGGGATGTTGGTTGACACTGCATTGGTGCTTCTCTAAGGACACCTTTTCCAACACTCAAACTTTTTATATTAGTCCAGACTTCCTGATTGGACCAGATTAGAGCCCCAGTTGGGGAACTCATATTCTATGAGATCTAGCTGGCTGGCCTTGTTATAATCATTTCAGTTCCAGGATGCACAATCAGTGGAAATTGTTCATCTTTATCTATGCTGTCTTTTCCAGTTAATGTGCCTATGCATACAGAAAGTAAATGCTACGAAAAGAACCATTTATTTATCTGGTACATTAATAAATTTCTCTCTTCAATCTTTGCTTGAAATTCAATTACTCAGTGATCAATGAGTACTGCAGTGACAATTTTGAATGATGAACTTCATTTTCTTATATTTTTTAATCAAAATTAAGATTTTGCATTGATGATAAAAATATGCTATTAATCATGTCAGTTCAGTTGAAAGTGCACTGGAGATTTTGTTGTCAAACGTGCGCACTACTACTTCCTGTTAAATTATTATTTGTGATTCATGAATAAGACTTGTGCTGAATGTTATTCCCTTGGTGACAATTTAATGTAATGGTTGCGTGCTGGTGTGAGCACATGGTGTGTGTAATCCAGGCATTACAAGGTTATGCAGTGGGGAAAATATTCTTTATGGCGTATAAAATTCCTTTCTATAGGACTTGCAGCCCTCACCTCATGAACTTTAACTGAAAAAAGTTCGAGAATCATTATATAGGATTTCAGGATATCAGATGCAGGTTATGATTTTCTTGTGTTTAAAGGTGCTATAACTCAGCAGCAAGCATGTACTGCATGAATTATGGGTTCTTTCAAATGCACAAGATATGTGTCTGTTGTATTTGACATCCAACTGTGCAATATCCTTTTGTGTAAACCTGTAACGTATTACATTTATATATAATGATTTCAGTCTGAACCTTTTCACTCATTTACATGTGAAATGGTAAGACTTTTTACTGGGAGACGATTTTACCTTAACTCATAAAGTATATTTTAAAGTGAGCTGAACGTTAAAAATGAAAAATTGACTTTTGTTTCTCTTTCTTTAAGGCACAAGAAGTTTTGCTGCCATAATTTAGAAAAAAAGAAACACTATGAAATCTGATATCCGAAAAGGCAATGTTTTAATTCAGAAATAAGAATTTGCTACAATCCTTCCAGTCTTCGTAATTGCTTGGTAAAGACAATGGACAATAGGTGCAGGAGTAGGCCATTCAGCCCTTTGAGCCAGCACCACCATTCATTATGATCATGGCTGATCATCCACAATCAGTATCCAGTTCCTGCCTTATCCCTTGTACAACTGTAGGATGCCCAGAAATCCTTCCCAACCAATAAAGTATTTTCTGGGACCTTGGGTGGAATCTTATAGTCTGAGCAATGTTGGATGTGGTGTGAAGTGTGGCAAAATTGGATGAGATTCTGGTGAGGCCCATCTCTAAGTTGGGAAAATTAGGAATAATTCAGTCTGCATTGTCCACACTGTAAATACCTTGATGGTAGAATGAACCTTCCCTTTACTGGATCTATTAAGAAATGTTGAGCATTCTGATCAAGTGGTGTATTATATTAGGTGGTACCTACAGTTCAGTAGAGACCAGATCTCAACAAGAAGTCAGACAAGGACAAGGTCTTCATTGTATTGTACATAATTGGCAGCAATGCCAGTACTAGGCTTGAGGAGAAGGTGCCAGTGTAGGACTAGGGTGGACAAAGTTAAAAATCAAACAGGCAAAAGTGAGGACTGCAGATGCTGGAAATCAGAGTCTAGATTAGAGTGGTGCTGGAAAAGCACATTTCCTGATGAAGGGCTTTTGCCCAAAACATTGATTTTCCTGCTCCTCGGATGCTGCCTGACCTGCTGTGCTTTTCCAGCACCACTCTAATCTAGACAAAGTTAAAAAATCATACAACACTGGGTTATAGTTCAACAGAGCTGAAAAATGTGTTGCTGGAAAAGCACAGCAGGTCAGGCAGCATCCAAGGAGCAGGAGAATTGATGTTTAGGGCATGAGCCCTTTTTCTCCTGAAGAAGGGCTTATGCCCGAAACGTCGATTCTCCTGCTCCTTGGATGCTGCCTGACCTGCTGCACTTTTCCAGCAACACATTTTTCGGCTCTGATCTCCAGCATCTGCAGTCCTCACTTTCTCCTTATAGTCCAACAGGTTTATTTAAAAGTACTAGCTTTCGGAGTGCTGCTCCTTTGTCATGTCGCTAGTTGAGCAGGATCATAAGATACAGAATTTATAGCACAAGATCTTAGTGTCATACAACTGATGTGATATATTGAACAAATCTAGATTGCTGTTAAGTCTTTCGTCTTATTGAATGGATTGCAGGTTTCAGTTCGTTAATATGTAAATGTCAGAACATCTTTCAAGTCACATTCCTGAGATAACTTAAAGTTTTATAAAAAAAGGGTGACATCTCAGCTCAGACAATGCATTAAAGGTGCCAGACAAGGTTTTATAGAAAAAACTGCAGCATATGACAATGTAATTAAAGCATGCAACCTCTGTTTTAGTTTAGTAAGAAACCCTGTTGTAACTCAGGCAAAGTTAAATTAATGTAAGTAAACTTAAGGTTACCCATTGGACTCTTTCATAAATTAATTATACCACAACTCAGTTGGTTGCCAGTATGGAAACTTGAAGACAAACTTGTACAGGACTACAAAAACAGAAATTGCTGGAAAAGCTCAGCAGGTCTCATAGCATTTGTGGAGAGAGATCCGAGTTAACATCTTGGGTCAATTCTGAGGAAGGGTCACCTGACCCAAAACGTTAGCTCTGATTTCCCTCCACAGATGCTGCCAGTCCTGCTGAACTTTTCCAGCAAGTTCTGTTTTTATTTCTGATTTACAACATCTGCAGTTGTTTCGGTTTTCATACAGGACTACATTGTAAGGGGGGTACATGGTGAGCCATGTCAGAACTTTTACAACCTGCGGAAGATCTTACATTAGAAAAAACAATGCAGTACGGCATACAGACTGAATATTGTAAGCAAAGTAGACTTTTTCATCTGAGAGCTATTCCAGTTAGCTTTGTCACCTTATGTGGTCCCAAAAACTGCTACACAATGACCTTTCATAGGAAGTCATCGAGAGTGTAGTGATGGAAAAGCACAGCAAGTCAGGCAGCCTTCAAGGAACAGGAAAACCAAAAATTCAGGCATATATATATCATCAGAGAAATACCACTGGGGATAGGCTAGTCATCTGGCAATTCTAGCATGACATAGTGAGGTTCCAGCTGGCTGCTCCCACTTTTCTGACATAATTTTAACAAAAGACTCATGGAAACTTTTAAAAAATGGCAGACATCTTGAAAAAAAAACCCAGAAGAAATAGTGCTTATGCTGTTTGTAATGGCTCAGGCCTTTAAGGTCTAATGAATCTCTCCGACCATGTTGTGATTTGGCCTCATATCATTTCAGAGAACACTGTTTTATGAATAGTAGATTAGAAACTATAGCAAGTAAGTTGGTTGGTACAAAATGACAGCAATTAACTGTAGATGATGAATGCTTTTTTTCATGTTTGATTAATGTTTCTTTTTGCCTGTACAGAGTTCAGGACTAATTTCAGACTTCACTCAGTAGTAGGATTTTTGCCTCTCAGTTTGAAGGTCATGCATTTAATTTAAACTTCAATGGTTTGAGGATATAATTGAAGCCTGCACTCAAGCATAGTGCTCAGGGAATACTGCTAGAAGCGCCATCTTTCAGATGAACATTAAACAGGGACCCATCTTTTCTGGCAGGTAGACACAATAGAATGAGAAATTTACTGAGAGTCTTGTGTTGTATATATCTCTCAGCTCATGTCCCTAACATGTAAAGATGACCTGATTATATATCTCATTTCTGTTTATGGCATCTAACTTCTTGTGTTAAATTTTATCCATTGAAATCATTCAATTACAATCTTGATTGATGTGTGACTCCATTCACCTGCCTTTGTTCCATACTTTTTGATATCCATATCTCGCAAACATTTATCGATTTCGGCATGAAACATGTTAATTGATCTAGATCCCACAGTCTTTTGAGGGTAAGAAAGCTCCAGATTTCCCTGAACATTTGTGTGAATTTCTTGGTAACCACAAAGTCATACAAAGTTGGAAGACTTCATCAACATTTTCTAAAGTCAGTGTACAGCTCTTTCAAAATCAATGATGCATTTCATTAAGCACAAACTTCACATTTTTTGCAACTTATGTCATAAGTACAACCCTATTCAAACTGCTCCATTCTTCTTCTGTAATTATTACAGAAGAATTAAATAAACATAAAATCAGGTGTCAATTATTTGGCTAATTTTTGTGCCTGGCAGCTAGCCATTGTATCAATTTATGGTCATTCACATGTATGTGGCAGATGAATCTGCAAATATGTTGTGGTACAAGCTCTAACTTGCTTTGTGAATCTATAGCGATCGCCTTAAATATGACTCTGTAATGTCACTATTACTGGTATGGTTATAGAGAGATGACAAAAGTAGATTGTTATTTGAGATAGCTGTAAATATAGGTAAAAACTCACTGAGACGCCTTTGTGAAAAATAAGTTACACTCATGTTTTAGCAATTCAGTCCTAATAGACACCATCTGGCACCATTCCTACCTAGTCCCTGGAAGATGCCAGATGGTGCCATTATTCACTGTTGCAGCTGTGCAGAACAACTGGGAGTTTAAGTGATGCTGGAGTAGAAAAATGTAGTGAATCATTTACCCTTTAGTCTGAAATCTAGTCAAATTGTAGTAGCCACACATCCAGGGGAACTTAGAAATGTAGGAGCTGGGGTAGGCCACTTAGCTCCTTGCATTTGTTTTGCTATTCAGTTGGATGATTGCAGATCCATAAACTAGGAAAAATGCTCAGTTTTAAAACTATCAATTGATCCAGCAGCAAATGTATTTACAGAAAATAGGTCCAAACCACCCATTGTTTGAAGGGGTGTTTCCTGATTTCATTCCTGGATGATGTGGCTCTAACTTTTAAACTATAACCCCTGGGTTCTGATTTGGAGATGCCGGTGTTGGACTGGGGTGTACAAAGTTAAAAATCACACAACACCAAGTTATGATCCAACAGGTTTAATTGGAAGCACACTAGCTCTCGGAGCGACGCTCCTTCATCAGGTGGTAGTGGAGGATGCAATTATAAGGCACAGGATTTGTAGCAAGAATTTACAGTGTGATGTAACTGAAATTATACACTGAAAAATACCTTGATTGTCTGTCGAGTCTTTCATCTGTTCAAATACCATGATAGTTTCACTTCTTTCATGTGTAAATCACAAAACCTTTTTTTTAAGTTACATTCTCAGGTTAGCTGTAACAATTGATGTTAGCTAGACAATATGTTGAAGGTGTTAGCCCCCTGTGTTCTCTGTCTGTGCCATGATGTTTAGATTGATTCTAATCTAAAAAGTGATATAGCAGAGTTTTACATGAATTCATGCAGTTGAAGCAAAATACAATGTAACTCTGCAAGTACAAATTCACCCCACAAAATATATGTGTGCATGTGGTTCTTTGTGTCTGTCTGTGTGTGTCTGTTTGTCTGGGTTGGGGGTTGTGAGTGTGAGAGAAAGTGTAAATGTGTGTGTAGTGAGTGTCGAGTGTCTTAAGTCTGTGAAATCGACCATTTGGCACATCATACCAAGTGGTGGTCTGAGTGACCAATAGGATTCAGTGCCATTCTCCTGGTTTGCTTTTCTATTACTTCTATTTAAATAATCTCCTACTAATTATGTAATCACCATCCTAAATTATCTCAATTGAACCTAACACCAACACACTTCCAGCCCCTGTGTTCCGGATTTTATCTACTTGCTGTGTGAAAAAGTATCACCCTTCTTATTTTGCAAATTATCTTATATCTTAGCCCTCTCCTTCTCAATCCTATTATGAATGGGAACGGTGTCTTCTTATTTACTCAGAGCATACACCACATGATTTTCTAAACTTCAATCAAATTTTTTCTCTGCCTTTTCTTCTCAATGGAAAATGGGCCCAACTTCAGTAAGTAATAAATTTCTCATCAGAGAAAGTGTTCTCATAACTTCTGCACTCTCTCCAATGCATTCCCATTCCTCATAAATTGTGGCACTCAGAACTATGTACCATACTCCATCTGAATGATGTCTTACACAAGTTCAGCATAACCTCCTTGCCCCTATACTCTCTGTCCCTATGAAGGAAGCCTCCTGAAAGCTTCATTTATTGCTTGCACTGTCTAACCTGCTGACTTTAATGACTTATGAATATATACTCACATTTTCTGTACTCCTGTACACAACATAAGGTGACATCCTTCATATTTTACTGTTTCTTCAATTAGTTTCTCCTAAAATGTATCATCTCACACTTATTTGCATTGGCCTTCATTTGTTAATGTCCTTTTGAGGTTCTGCACTACCTTCTTCATAGTTAACAATGCTTTTATGTTCTGTGTCATCTCCAACTTGCAGGAAACTATCTCCTGCATACCTGGATATAGATATTTATCAGAGGAATAGATGGTCCTAAATCTGGCATAAGGGAACTCCACTACAAACCTTCCTCTAGCCCAGTAAAATCTGTTAACCATCACACTTTGTTTCCCATCCCTCAACCAGTTTTGTATCCATGTTGCTACTATGTCATGAAATTTAATCCATGAACTATAGCGTTTCTCAGGTCTGTTGTGTGTTACTTATTGAACACCTTTCGGAAATCCATGTACGTCACATCAGCTACACCAACCTTCATCAATTCTCTCTGTTAACTCTTCAAAAACCCCAGCAAGTTAATTTCAAGAAGTTTCCCCATCACTGATATTGAACTAATTGGTCTGTATTTGTGGTGCTTAACCTTACAACGATTTTGAATAAGGCTATTACATTTGTAATCTTCCAGTTCTCTGGCACCATACCTGAATCTAGACAATATTGAAAGATTATTGTTTAGATCAGAGTGATGCTGGAAAAGCACAGCAGGTCAGGCAGCATCTGAGGAGCAGGAAAATTGACATTTCAAGCAAAAGCCCTTCATCCTTCCGAAAGGAAGGAGACCGGAATGGCACACTATATTCCAAAAGTGGCCTAACCAATGTCTTGTACAACCGCAACAAGACCTTCCAACTCTAATGCTCAATACTATGATCAATAAAGGAAAGCATATCAAATGCCTTCTTCACTATCCTATCTACCTGTGACTCCACTTTCAAGGAGCTATGAACCTGCACTCCAAGATCTCCTTGTTCAGCAATATTACCCAGGACCTTACCAGGTAAGTGGATATGTCCTGCTAAGATTTGCTTTCCCAAAATGCAGCACCTCACATTTATCTAAATTCAACTCCATCTGCCACTTCTGATCAAGAATCCATTGTAATCTGAGGTAACCTTCTTCACTGAGGAGAAAGTGAGGACTGCAGATGCTGGAGATCAGAGTTGAAAATGTGTTGCTGGAAAAGTGCAGCAGGTCAGGCAGCACCCAAGGAGCAGGAGAATCAATGTTTCGGGCGAAGGGCTCATGCCCGAAACGTCGATTCTCCTGCTTCTTGGATGCTGCCTGACCTGCTGCGCTTTTCCAGCAACACATTTTCAGCTCTAACCTTCTTCACTTCCATTACACCTCCAATTTTGGTGTCATATGCAAACTTACTAACGATACTTCTTAGGCTCACATCCAAATCATTTATATAAATGATGAAAAGTAGCGGACCCAGCCCTGATCCTTGTGGCACTCCACTGTTGACAGGCCTCTAGTCTGAAAAACAACCCTCCACCATCACCCTCTGTCTTCTACCTTCAAGCCAGTTCTGTATCCAAATTGCTAGTTCTCCCTGTATTCCATGAGATTTAACCTTGCTAACCAGTCTCCCATGGGGAACCTTGTCGGACGCCTTACTGAATTCTATGTAGATCACGCCCACCACTCTGCCCTCATCAATCCTTTCCATTACTTCTTCAAATAACTCAATCAAGTTTGTGAGACATGATTTTCCATGCACAAAGCCATGCTGACTATCGCTAATCAGTCCTTGTCTTTCCAAATACATGCGCTTCCTGTCCTTCAGGATTCCCGCTAACAACTTGCTCACCACCAACGTCAAGCTCACTGGTCTATAGTACCCTGGCTTGCCTTACCACCCTTCTTAAAGAATGGCACCATGTTAGCCAACCTCCAGTCTTCCGGCACCTCACCTGTGACTATTGATGATACAAATATCTTAGCAAAGGCCTCAGTGATCACTTCCCTAGCTTCCCACAGAGATCAAGGGTACACCTGATCAGGTCCTGGGGGTTTATCCACTTTTATGTGTTTCAAGACATCTAGCACTTCCTCCTCTGTATTATGGACATTTTCAAGATGTCATCATCAATTTCCTCGCATTCTATACCTTCCATGTCCTTTTCCACAGTAAACACTGATACAAAATACTCGCTTTGTATCTCCCCCATCTCTTGCGGTTCTACACATAGGCCGCTTTGCTGATCTTTGAGGGGCTCTATTCTCTCCCTAGTTACCCTTTTGTCCTTAATGTATTTGTAAAAACTCTTTGAATTCTCTTTAACTTTACTTGGCAAAACTATCTCATGTCTTTTTATTGCCCTCCTGATTTCCCTCTTAAGTATACTCCTACTGCCTTTATACTCTTCAAAGGATTCACTTGATCTATCCTGTCTATACCTGACATATGCTTCTTTCTTTTTCTTAACCAAACTCTCAATTTCTCTAGTCATCCAGCATTCCCTACACCCACCAGCCTTTCCTTTCACCCTCTCTGGATTCTCGTTATCTAACTTCTAAAAGCTTCCCATTTTCCAGCTGGCTCCTTACCTGTGAACATTTGCCTCCAATCAACTTTCAAAAGTTCTTGCCTGATATCGTGAAAATTAGCCTTGCTTCAATTTAGAACTTCAACTTTTAGATCTGGTCTATCCATTTCCATCACTATTTTAAAACTAATAGATTATGGTCGCTGGCCCCAAAGTGCTCCCCCATTGACACTTCAGTCACCTGCCCTGTCTTATTTCCCAAGAGTAGGTCAAGTTTTGCACCTTCTCTAGTAGGTACATCCACATAACAACTCAGAAAATTTTCATGAACATACAACAAACTCTTCTCCATCTAAATCTTTAACACTATGGCAGTGTCAGTCGATGTTTGGAAAGTTAAAATCCCCTACCATAAACACTATTATTCTTACAGATAACCGAGATCTCCTTACAAATTTGCTTCTCAATTTCCCTCTGACTATTAGGGGATCTATAATGCAATCCCAATAAGGTGATATCCCTTTTGAACTTCTCATTTCCACCCAAAGAACTTCCCTGGATGTACTCCCAGGAATATCCTCCCTAAGTACAGCTGTAATGCTATCTCTTATCAAAAACACCATTCCCCCTCCTCTCTTGCCTCCTTTTCTGTCCTTCCTGTAACATTTGTTTCCTGGAACATTAAGCTGTCAGTCCTGTCTATCCCTGAGACATGTTTCTGTAATTGCTATGATATCCCAGTCCCATGTTCCTAACCATGCCCTGAGTTTATCTGCCTTCCCTGTTAGGTCCCTTGCATTGAAATAAATGCCATGTAATTTATCAGTCCTACCTTGCTCTCTGTTTTTGCCCTGCCTGCCTTGACTGTTTGACTCGCTTATTTTCTCAACTGTACCAGTCTCAGATTCATTTCTTTCCTCACCATCTCCCTGGGTTCCCCCCCCCCCCCACCTTAATAACAGCTCTAGCAAATCTCCTTGCCAGTATATTAGTCCTCTTGCAATTCAGGTTCAATTCGTCCTTCTTATACAGTCACTTCTACCCCAGAAGAGATTCCAATGATCCAAAAATGTGAATCCTTCTCCCACACATCAACTCCTCAGCCATGCATTCATCTGCTCTATCCTCCTGGGCCTGCCATCACTAGCTCGTAACACCAGGAGTAATCCAGATATAACTACTCTCGAGGATCTCCTTTTTAAATTCCTGCCTAACACTCTGTATTCTCCACTCAGAATCTCATCTTTTTGCCTTCCTATGTCATTGGTTCCAATGTGTACAATGACTTCTTGCTGGCCCCTCTCCCCTGTGAGAACATTCTGCACCCTCTCTGAGGCATTCTTGATCCTGGGACCAGGGAAGCAACACACCATTCTGAATTTTCACTGCTGGCCACAGAAACATCTGTCAGTGCCTTGGACTAGAGAGCCCCCTAACACAATCGATTGTTTAGAACCTGACATAACTCTCATTACATTAGAGCAAGTCTCGATACCAGAGACCTGGCTGCTCATGCTACATTCACCTGAGAATACATCATCCCCTGCATTTTCCAAACAACATACTTGTTTGAAATGGGGATAGTCACAGACGACTCCTACATTACCTGCCTACTTCTTTTATGTTGCCTAGAGTTAACCCATCTATGTGACTGTATCTGCAAATTTTTTCCCTTCTTATAACTGCCATCCATCACATTCTCTTGCTCTTGTAAATTCCTCATTGCTTCTAACTGTCACTCCAACCAATCCATTTGATCTGATAGGATTCGCAACCAATGGCATTTATTACAGACATAATCCTCAGTAACACGTAAACCCCCCAAAAACTCCCACATCTAACAAGAAAGGCATATCACTCAACAAAAGACAATTTTTGCTTCTTCCAATATGCAGACCCAGAAAATAGCACTGTCTTATTCCTCAACAAAACACTGCTCCAGGCTAAGTTAATACTTATGGCTTATATTAGGAATTCTAGAACTAGGGAGTATAATCTGAGAATTCATGCCAAACCGTTCAGGAGAGATGTTAACCAGCACTTCGACACAAAGCATGGTAAAGGAATGGAACTCTCTTCCACAAACAGCAGTTGATAATATATCAGTTGTTAATATTAAATCTGAGATAGATAAACTTTCCTTAAGCAAAGGTAGATACATGGAGTTAGGCCACAGATTGGCTATGATCTCATTAAATAGCAGAGCAGGCTCAAGAGACTGAATGGAGAGTCTAAATTGGAATGGTGCTGGAAAAGCACAGCAGGTCAGGCAGCATCCAAGGAGCAAGAAAATCGATGTTTCAGGCAAAAGCCATTCATCAGGAATGGAGGCAGGGAGCCTCCAGTCTGGAGAGATAAATAGGGGGAGGGGGGAAAGGGGCTCGGGAGAAGGTAGCAAAGAGTACAATAGGTGAATGGGGGTGGGGTTGGAGGTGATAGGTCAGGGAGAAGAGCGGGGGAAGATGCTGGTTTCCAGCATCTGCACTCCTCACTTTTGCCGCAAGAGACTGAATGGCCTACTCCTGTTCCTATGTTGCTAAGTTAAAAATCCCTAAGGGAAAAAAGGAATAACTAAAATAAAATGAAGTTCAGAAAAGGCAGGCTAGGGAAAGCAAAAGGAAGTCCTAATCTCTCATAAGTATTGTCCCCCATCAAGATTAAGCTCCATAAGGCATGAGACAGTGAAAGGGCTATTAAATACATTTTGATGGAGGCTGCAGAATTAGGAAATCTTAGAATTAATTGAAACAGGAAAATAACAAATTTAAAGAGAACTATAGGAAGAAAAATAGTCATGAAAAACTAAAAATGTAAATGGATAGAATTCGGTACTTAGACTGGATTTTGTTGGCAAGATTTATAAAAGCCAGAATCAGAAAAAAATGTTTAATGTTTTAGGTAGTGAAAGATGGGAAAATGTCCATTTTATCTAGAGAGAAGCTGCAGGAAGTGAGTAAGCACCATTTTGATCAATAAAAGAAACAAGTAAAATCATGAAAAAGATGGGAAGATCCAGTAAGCAGTAAAGAGATATGTTATTACAAATAAACTCATTTAAAAAGCTTGAAAGCAGTAGCTTACTATGTAACAATTAATAATGCAATTTAAAGTATTACTGAAGAATTTAATACAGAAATACAGAGCTAAAAAGACTGGCAAACAAAGAAAAATACTGCATTATTACTATGGTATAGAGTCCAAGGATAGTGTCTCTTTAGTAAATACCCTACAGTGGCGTATCCATTACCATTAGTCACTAGTTCGACCCAATAAAAGGTAGAAAAAATAGAGGATTAGTAGCAGCAAACTGCCTCAAATGACTCCTACCCAGAACCGTACTGGTAGAAATGTCAGATACCGAAATGGTCATCTGGGAAAATATCACACTTAATGTAGATGCATTTAAGGGGAAACCACGCAAGCATTTGGAAGAGAAGGGGATACATGGTTAGGATGGTCGTGTTATATAAGGAAAGCAAGGAGGAGGCTTGAGTGGCTCAGTGGTTAGCACTGCTGCCTCATAGCGCCAGGGACTTGAGTTCGGTTCCCAACTCGGGCGACTGCTTGTGTGGAGTTTGCACATTGTCTGCGTGTGTTTCCTCCCACAGTCCAAAAACGTACAGGTTAGGTGAATTGGCCATGTTAAATTGCCCATAGTGTTAGGTGCATTAGTCATGGGTAAATATAGGGTCGGGTACCAACCTACCTTGCCTGTTACAGCTGAATTCCATGATACATTAGACATGTGAATGTTCTTTTAGGTTCTTCTGTAGCTTCTATCTAGGTTCCTCCGTGTTATGAGTTAACTAACTGAACATCTGGACTGACATTGAAGTCATGAACATTTATGTACGGTAATAAATAAACTCTATGTAGAAAGTAGGCTGCATGCAGATATTTGAGTAAAAAGTGAGGTCTGCAGATGCTGGAGATCAGAGCTGAAAATGTGTTGCTGGTTAAAGCACAGCTGATGAAGGGCTCTGGCCCGAAACGTCGAATTTCCTGTTCCTTGGATGCTGCCTGACCTGCTGTGCTTTAACCAGCAACACATTTTCAGCTGCATGCAGATATTTGTAAGCATCTGATGGCTTCCACTGGAATTGTTTAGATTGTCTTCCTGAAGAACTCTAGATCATGTAAATCAATATAATTTAGTGCTGAAAGCAAGTTATGGTATTCAGAAATAAAGTACAGATTATTATATTGAGTCATAATGCAAATAGTACAATGGTAATGGCAGTGTGGGGGATTCTAAGCAACCTGCTCAGAGATTTTGTCACACACCTCTGGAGCTGGTGGGACTTGAACAGAGGTTTCCTCAGTCAGAGGTAGGGACATTACCACTGCACCACTCCTTTTAAGGAGGTATATGGCAGACTATTTGATCACAGTCACATGTTTTAGCAATCTTTAAAACTTGCCATGTCTGTGGATTCTTCTGAGGTGTCGACTGGATGAAGAGAGACCCTTATCAGCTGTTTTTGAAAATGTATTCATATGGAAGCTCCTTGTACGTTAGTTGCTGGCTATACAGGGCTAAAGTCTCCTAAGTCCACATCATCAAAGATTGGACGTACAATTGAGACTCATGTGCAAGTCCCAATATACGGATCTCCATGGGAATTTTCTGAGAAGTTTCAACTTCAGAATTCCAATTCAGAATTGGAGACTTCAGTTAATTCTGATGTACTTATTGATATAGTACTGAAGTACATCTGATATAGTTACCCAGGAAAATTTCTAGTCTGTGTAGCTCCAGAACTGTCACCCCAGTGAATCACACTGAACCCCTGACAACATTCCTACCTCACTCAGGACTACCTTCCTGATTCACCCAATGACCCTTCGGATCTTCTGACTACTGCCCCAAACCCCAAACACCAACTATTGTTCTGACCATCCAATTGCCTTCTCAATCATTCCTGACTACTCTCCCAAACCCCACCTTGACAACAAAAATCCCTTCCAGATCCCCATTGAAGCACCTTGACCACCCATTACCCAACTGATCTCCAACTGTCATTCTCCTAAATATCCAATTGCCCTTTGGAAACCTGAGCATCCTCACTACCACATGAACAGTTGACACTCTTCACAACCATTTGACTACCATCCTGATCTGTTTGGATATTTTAGTGTCTTTCACAATGATGACCTAATTAAATATGAGAAAGGAGAATATTCTTATGCAAATGAAGGACTGGCAGAAATATAAAATAATTGCCTTGCTTTATACAGAAGAGTGTGATACGAGGAAAGCAAAGGTTCAAGGGGAGGAGATACAGCAAGCAGACATGATAAAGAAATTATATTGAACAATGTGGCGAAATTCAAAGTGGAATGTAATCCCCAATAGTCTCCAGCCTAGAATGTTAAGGGATGTTAGGCAGGAAGTAGAAAAGGTTCTGACCACAACCTTTCAGACATCTTAGATTCTGCATCAAGCAACAGCACTGAAGGATTACTAATGTAATAGCTGTGTCGATAAAGAGAGAGAGGGACAAAGCAGATATCTATAAACTGTTTGGCTCTGTAATGGGAAAGATGCTTGAGGTCACCTTGGGGATACAAATCCATACAATTTAAATAACCACTGGACAACTAAAGCTAGCAAGCAGAAAGTTGTGAAAAACATGGTTGAAAGAGTAGTTCTTTTGAGAAACTAATGAAACGCTTTCATAATGAAAGGTGCGCATAAAAACTTTCCAGACATTTGAAAAACTGCAGCACAGGAGCCTTTTTGGTACATGTCAGGCACATGGCATTAAAGAAAATGAACTAACAAAGCTGAGAAATTTGATAAAGGTTGGAAACCTGACAGAAATCCATAATAAATGTTCTTTGAACTGAATATTCCCTGAAGGCCAGCAGAGATGGGCAATTCATGCTCAGTTAGCAATGCCAACGTAAGGATTTGGAGATGCCGATGTTGGACTGGGGTGTACAAAGTTAAAAATCACACAACACCAGGCTATAGTCCAACAGGTTTAATTAGAAACACTTGCTTTCAGAGCACTGCTCCTTCATCAAGTGATAGTGGAGTATAAGCTCCATAACCACCTGATGAAGGAGCAGCACTCTGAAAGCTAATGCTTCTAATTAAACCTGTTGCACTATAACCTGGTGTTGTGTGATTTTTAAACAATGTAAAGAGTCATGCTAGATGAAGCAGCATCATGTGGAGTAGGCTTGATTAGCAGACTGGTCTTTTCCTGACCATCAATTTCCTATGTTCATTAATAAAAAGGTTAGCCTTGGGAATTTTTTTAATATTCATAGATTTCCTGGATTTGGGAATAAGACCATAAGACATAGGAGTGGAAGTAAGGGCAGTCGGTCCATCGAGTCCACTCCTCCATTCAATCATGGCTGATGGGCATTTCAACTCCACTTACCCGCATTCTCCCTGTAGCCCTTAATTCCTTGTGGTATCAAGAATTTATCAATCTCTGCCTTGAAGACATTTAGTGTCCCGGCCTCCACTGCACTCCATGGCAATGAATTCCACAGACCCACCACTCTCTGGCTGAAGAAATGTCTCCACATTTCTGTTTTCTGAATTGACCCCCACTAATTCTAAGGCTGTGCCCACAGGTCCTAGTCTCCTCGCCTAACGGAAACAATTTCTTAGCGTCCACCCTTTCCAAGCCATGTATTATCTTGTAAGTTTCTATTAGATCTCCCCTTAACCTTCTAAACTCCAATGAGTACAATCCCAGGATCCTCAGCCGTTCCTCGTATGTTAGACCTACCATTCCAGGGATCATCCGTGTGAATCTCCGCTGGACATGCTCCAGTGCCAATATGTCCTTCCTGAGGTGTGGGGGCCCAAAACTGAACATACTACTCCAAATGGGGCCTAACCAGAGCTTTATAAAGTCTCAGTAGCATGTCGCTGCTTTTATATTCCAACCCTCTTGAGATAAATGACAACATTGCATTTGCTTTCTTAATCATGGATTCAACCTGCATGTTTACCTTTAGAGAAACGCTGAAAATATTTTGCTGGAAAAGCGCAGCAAGTCAGGCAGCATCCAAGGAGCAGGAGAGTCGACGTTTCGGGCAAGAGCCCTTCTTCAGGAATTTTTTAAATGAGGAAAGTGTGTCCAGCAGGCTAAGATAAAAGGTAGGGAGGAGGGACTTGGGGGAGGGGCATTGGAAATGCAATAGGTGGAAGGAGGTCAAGGTGAGGGTGATAGGCCGGAGTGGGGGTGGGGGCGGAGAGGTCAGGAAGAAGATTGCAGGTTAGGAAGGCGGTGCTGAGTTCGAGGGATTTGACTGAGACAAGGTGGGGGGAGGGGAAATGAGGAAACTGGAGAAACCTGAGTTCATCCCTTGTGGTTGGAGGGCTCCTAGGCGGAAGATGAGGCACTCTTCCTCCAGCGGTCGTGTTGCTATGGTCTGGTGATGGAGGAGTCCAAGGACCTGCATGTCCTTTGCGGAGTGGGAGGGGGAGTTGAAGTGTTGAGTCACGGGGTGGTTGGGTTGGTTGGTCTGGGTGTCCCAGAGATGTTCTCTGAAACGTTCCGCAAGTAGGCGGCCTGTCTCCCCAATGTAGAGAAGGCCACTTCGGGTGCAGCGGATGCAGTAAGTGATGTGTGTGGAGGTACAGGTGAATTTCTGGTGGATATGGAAGGATCTCTTGGGGCCTTGGAGGGAAGTAAGGGAGGAGGTGTGGGCGCAAGTCTTGCATTTCTTGCAGTTGCAGGGGAAGGTGCCGGGAGTGGAGGTTGGGTTGGAGGGGGGTGTGGACCTGACGAGGGAGTCATGGAGGGAGTGGTCTTTTTGGAACGCTGATAAGGAAGGGGAGGGAAATATATCTCTGGTGGTTGGGTCCGTTTGGAAGTGGCTGAAATGACGATGGATGATACGATGTATATGGAGGTTGGTAGGGTGGTAGGTAAGGACCAGTGGGGTTCTGTCCTGGTGGTGATTGGAGGGTCGGGGCTCAAGGGCGGAGAAGCAGGAAGTGGAGGAGATGCAGTTTTTTAATGAGGAAAGTGTATCCAGCAGGCTAGGATAAAAGGTAAGGAGTTTTTAAATGACGAAAGCATGAAGAAGGGTTCATGCCTGAAACATCGACTCTCGTGCATTCCTGAAGAAGGGTTCATACCCAAAACGTTGACTCTCCTGCTCCTTGGATGCTGCCTGACCTGCTGCGCTTTTCCAGCAACACATTTTCAGCTCTGATCTCCAGCATCTGCAGTCCTCACATTCTCCTTTAGAGAATCCTCGACTGGCACTCCCAGATCCCTTTGTACTTTGGCTTTATGAATTTTCTCACCGTTTAGAAAGTAGTCCATGTTTGTATTCTTTTTTCCAAAGCGCAAGACCTCGCATTTGCTCATATTGAACTTCATCAGCCATTTCCTGGACCACTTCCCAAATTGTCTAGATCCTTCTGCAGCCTCCACACTTCCTCAGTACTACCTGCCTGTCCACCTAACTTCGTATTATCGGCAGACTTCGCTAGAATGCCCCCATTCTCTTCATCCAGTTCATTAATAAATAACATGAACTACTGCGGCCCCAACACTGAACCCTGCGGGACCCCGCTTGTCACCGGCTGCCATTCCGAAAAAGAACCTCTTATCTCAACTCTCTGCCTTCTGTCAGATAGCCAATCCTCCATCCATGCCAGTAGCTCACCTCGAACACCATGGGCCCTCACCTTACTCAGCAGCCTCCCGTGTGGCACCTTATCAAAGGCCTTTTGGAAGTCTAGATAGACCATATCCACTGGGTTTCCCTGGTCTAACCTACTTGTCACCTCTTCAAAGAATTCTAACAGGTTTGTCAGGCATGACTGCCCCTTACTAAATCCATGTTGACTTGTTCTAATCCTACCCTGCTCTTCGAAGAATTTAGAAACCTCGTCCTTAACGATGGATTCTAGAATTTTAAAAACAACTGAGGTTAGGCTAATCGGCCTATAATTTTCCATCTTTTGTCTTGATCCTTTCTTGAACAATGGGGTTACAACAGCAATCTCCCAATCGTCCGGGACTTTCCTTGACGCCAGTGACTTTTGAAAGATCTCAACCAATGCTTCTGCTATTTCCTTAGCCACCTCCCTCAGAACTCTAGGATGTAGCCCATCGGGGCCAGGAGATTTGTCAATTTTAAGACCTTTTAGCTTTTCTAGCACTATCTCTTTTGTAATGGCAACTGTACTCAACTCAGCCCCTTGACTCTCTTTAATTGTTGGGATATTACTCATGTCTTCCACTGTGAAGACTGACGCAAAGTACTCATTAAATTCTTCAGCTATTTCCTTATCTCCCATCACTAGGCTTCCAGCATCAGTTTGAAGTGGCCTAGTGTCTACTTTCGCCTGTCGTTTGTTTCTTATCTATTGAAAGAAACTTTTACTATCATTTCTAATATTACTGGCTAGCCTACCTTCATATTTGATCCTCTTCTTCCTTATCTCTCTCTTTGTTATCCTCTGTTTGTTTTTGTAGCCTTCCCAATCTTCTGATTTCCCAGTGCTCTTGGCCGCTTTATAGAATCTCTCTTTTTCTTTGATACATTTCCTGACTTCCTTTGTCAGCAATAGCTGTCTAATCCCTCCACGGATAATCTTTCTTTTCTTGGGGATGAACCTCTGTACTGTGTCCTCAATTATACCCACAAACTCCTGCCATTTTTGCTCTAGTGTCTTCCCCGCTAGGCTCTGCTTCCAGTCGATTTTCTTCAGTTCCTCTCTCATGCCCTCATAATTTCCTTTATTTAACTGTAACACCATTACATCCGATTTTGCCTTCTCTCTTTCAAAATGCAGACTGAACTCTACCATATTATGATCGCTGCTTCCTAAGTGTTCCCTTACTTTAAGGTCTTTTATAAAGTCTGGTTCATTACATGGCACTAGGTCCAGAATAGCCTGCTCCCTTGTGGGCTCCATGACAAGCTGTTCCAAAAAGCCATCCTGTAAGCATTCCGAGAATTCCCTTTCTCTGGATCCACTGGCAACATTATTTACCCAGTCTACCTGCATATTGAAGTCCTCCATGATCACCGTGACCTTGCCTTTCTGACATGCCTTTTCTATTTCCTGGTACATGTTGCGCCCCTGGTTCTGATCACTGTTAGGAGGTCTGTACATAACTCCCATTATGGTTTTTTTGCCTTTGTGGTTCCTCAATTTCACCCACACAGACTCCACATCATCCGACGCTATGTCATTCAGTGCCATAGATTTAATTTTGTTCTTAACTAACAAGGCTACCCCGCCCCCTCTGCCCACCTCCCTGTCTTTTCGATAAGTTGTAAATCCTTGGATGTTTAATTGCCAGTCCTGAACCCCCGCAACCATGTCTCTGTGATGCCTACCACATCATAATCATTCACAATGATCTGTGCTGTTAGTTCATCTATCTTGTTACGAATGCTACGAACATTCAGTTAAAGTGCCTTAATGCTAATTTTCTTATCATTGGAGATATTGGAAGTCATAAGATGTCCTAAGTTATCCTTCTTTTCTGTTGCATTCCTAGTCTGCCTCAAGCTTAAATCCACCTGCATACATGCTATCCTCCTGCTTATCTTTCCATTTAACCCCATACTACCTGTCGCTTTCACTTTCCCTTCCCCCCAACTCAGAAGTTTAAAATCCTACTGACCACCCTATTTATCCTCTTCTCTAGAACATTGGTACCTGATCGGTTTAGGTGAAGACCGTCCTGACGGTCCAGATCCCCCCGGTTCCAAAACTGATGCCAATGCCCTATGAAATGGAATCCCTCTTTCCCACACCAATCCCTTAGCCACGTGTTTACTTCCCTAATTTTCTTATCCCTATGCCAATTGGCATGTGGCTCAGGCAGTAATCCGGAGATTATGACCCTTGAGGACCTGTACTTCAATTTCCTTCCTAGTGCTTGATAATCGCCAAACAGGTCCTCCACCCTAGCTTTGCCTATGTTGTTAGTCCCAACGTGGACCACAACAACTGGATCCTCACCCTCCCGCTCCAATATTCTTTCAAGCCGGGTGGAGATGTCCTGCACTCTGGCACTGGGCAGGCAACACACCATGCGAGACTCCCGATCTGGCTTGCAAAGGATACTATCTGTCCCCCTAATTATAGAATCCCCTATAACAACTGCTTGTCTTTTTGCTCCCCCCTCTTGAATGGCCTTCTGCACCATGGTGCTGTGGTCAGCTGGGTCATCCTGTCCAGAGCCCTTTTCCTCATCCTTACAGGGAGCAAGAATCTCATACCTGTTGGACAAGGTCAAGGGCTGAGGCTCCTCCACTCCTGAACTCAGGTTCCCCCTACCTGCCTCACTACAGTCACACTCTGATGTCTCTGATCACTAACTGAATGTGAATTACTTAATCTCCCAGGTGTGACTGCCTCCTGAAACAAAGCGTCCAAGTAACTCTCCCCTTCTCAGATGTGCCGCAGTATTTGAATCTCAGATTCTAGATCATCAACTCTGAGCCGGAGTTCTTCCAGCAACCAACACTTGCTGCAGATGTGGTCACTGCCATTCACAATGGGATCAGCCAGCTCCCACATCATACAGCTACAGCACATCACCTGCCCAGCCATCTCTGCTCAGTTAATTACTTTATAACTTTGTATAAGTTTGAGTTAAAGTACTTTCTGATACCATAAGACCATAAGACTATAAGACATAGGAGTGGAAGTAAGGCCATTCAGCCCATCGAGTCCACTCCGCCATTCAATCATGGCTGATGGGCATTTCAACTCCACTTACCCGCATTCTCCCCGTAGCCCTTAATTCCTCAGTACTATAGTCTTTTTCTAAAAAACAATTAATAGATAAACCATAAAAAGTAAATTTATAACCAATCACCGATAAAGAAATAGAAAATCTTTACCTTAACAAAGGAGAGTCCTATTTTTGGTTGGAGAAGGGGGGAGACACAACACGTGTAGTGTCTCGGGTTCAGCTGCTGCCCAGATATATTGCCAGCAGCCCCTGGTCGTCGCTCCCACTGTTCCTACTTATTAACTAGGTTAGAGGAGGAGGGCGGGTGGGAGACACTACTGTAGTAGAGTCTCGGGTTTAGCCGCCTTGCTGATATATATGGTCACTGCTTTCCTTCACAGCTGCCCCTCTGGTCCTCATCACTTCCTTCACTGCTCCCGCTCCTTCTCTGCTGCTGCTTGCACTTAAATTTACAAACTCGATTTACAAATTTGAAAATAAAATAAAATATATGGCTATCTGTAATGAATATTATTATTAGAATTATTATCAATAAATGAGCTAGTAGATTGGATAAAAAAATTAATTTGGAGAAATATGAAGAGATAATTTTTGGGAAAATGAGTAAGTGGGATATACAGATTAAATGCTAAAGATTTGGATAACGTTATAAAACCGGGAAAAACATGCAATAAAGCAACTGAGCATGGATGGGGAAATGTTACTGAAACGAATAACAATGGACAGGCAATAGCAAACTTTCAAACAGTGAATGGATGAACCACAAAAATTGTTTATTCCTGTCTGGTGCGGGAGTGCAATGAGAACGGAGGCTAACTGAAAGCAGAAATTGCTGGTGAACCTCACCGGGTCTGGCAGTATCTTTGGAGAGAAAGTAAGTTCACCATTTCAGGTCCAGTGATACTTCTTTAATGGCCAAACCATGACTTACAAAGTCAAAGATAACATTAGATGCATAAAAGAAGCATATATATCGGCAAGAGTTGAGAAGTTAGCAAAGGATTTGATGAAGGAATTGATTAAGAAGGGAAAAATAGGGTATGAGAATAAGGTCGTGGGAAACATGAGAACTGACTGAAAAAGTTTCAAGAGGTACATAAAGAGAAAAACATTGGTAAATCTTCTGTAGGTCTTTTACAGTCAGAAACAGGGGAATTCATAAGGGAAAACAAAGAACTGGACGACAAGCTAAATTCATATTTTGCTTCTGTTTTCTCAAAGGACGATATGAATAACTTACCAGAAATGATGGGGAATACAGACAAGGTTTAGTGAGAGGGAGAGAGCTGAAGCTAATCTGTATTAGTAGGTTGGAGAAATTGATGACGTTGAAGGCTGATAAATGCCTAGATGTTGATAATCTATATCCCAGAGTACTTAACGAAGTAGCTCTAGAAATAGTGGATGCATTGATGGTCATTTTCCAAGATTCTTTCGACTCTGGCACAATTCCTACATATTAGAGAGTAGATAACCTCCAATGTAACCATACTATTTAAAAAGGGAGGCAGAGAGAAAACAGGAAGTTATAGACCAGTGAGTCTGACATTAGTATTGGGGAAGGAGGTAGAGTTCTTTATCAAGGATTATACAGCACAGCACCTAGAAAACAGTAGTAGATTCAGGCACAATCAGCAAGGCTTTACAAAGTGGAAATCACACTTGACAAATCGACTGAAATTCTTTGAGAATATCAGGGGGATAATGAGGTTATAGACAATGTTAAGATTAATACAGAGAAGATATTAGATGTGCATACATCCTCAGGGGCTGATGAGATCTATTGCGGGCTGCTATGGGAGACAAAAGAGGAGATTGCTAGGACCCTGGTGGAGATATTTAATATTTCGCTGGCCATACATGAAGGGCCGATGACTGAAGGGAGCTAATATGGTTCCTTTGTTCATGAATAGCAGCAGGCATAGGCCAGATAATTACAGACGAGTTAGTCTGACATCAGTGATTGAAAAATGGTTGGAAAAAGTTCTGAGACAAGATTAATCAAGTCTTGGAAAGGCAGAAATAGTCAGCACAGATTTGTGAGAGGGAGATCCTGTCTGACTAATTTAATTCAATTCTTTGAAAAAGTGCCAAATGATATCGATGAGAGGACTGCAGTTGATGTGGTTTACATGGACTTCAGTAAGGCCTTTGACAAGGTCTAATATGGAAGGCTGATCCAAAAGGTAAGAATCCACAGAATCCACGTCAAGTTGGCAAACTGGGTCCGAAAATGGCTCACAAACAGGAAGCAGAAAGTAATGTTGGAGGGTTGTTTTGTAATTGGAAGTGGTGTACCATAGGTTTCAGTGCTTGGGGCCTTAATGTTTGTTATGCACATTCATGACTTGGAAATGAATGTACAAAGTATAATTAGTAAATTTGCAGAATGACATGAAAATTGATGGTGCTATTAATACTGAGGAAGATGGTCTCAGGCTATAGTCTGATACTCACCAGCTGACAAATTGGGCAGAGCAATGGCAAATGGAATTTAATCCCAACAAGTATGAGGTGATACATCTGGATGAGTATTTAAAATGCCAGGGAAAATAGGCTATGGACCTAATGTAGGTAGATGGGATTTATGTTAACTGGTGTCTGCTGGCCAGCATAGTCACGGTGGCCAAAGAGCTTATTTTTATGCTGTGTAATTGTATGACGTGATGTAACTAGTAGAGTTGGCCAGGGGGAGCCAGTGGATGTGGTTTATTTGGACTTTCAGAAAGCTTGACATGTAAGAGATCAAAAGGTAAAATCAAACAACATGGAATTCGAAATAATATTGAAATAGGTAGGAAATTAGGTACCAGACAGGAATCAAAGAGTAGGAATGGCAAGCAGTGGGGTACCACAGGATCGCTACTAGAACCCTAGCTGTTTGCAATATGTGTTAATGGTTTATATGAGGTTATGAAATGTAATATCTCCAAATTTGCAGATAACAAGTTGTGCAGAAGGGTGTGCAGTGAGGAGGATGAAGAGATGTTGCAGTGTGATTTAGACAGGCTGAGTAAGTGGGCAAATGCAGGGCAGATGCAGTATAATGTGGATAAATGTGACATTATCCATTTTGGCAAAAATAGGAAGATAGAGTATTATTTGAATGGCTGTAAATTGAGAGAAGGGAATTTTCAATGAGACCTGGATGTCGTTATGAACCAGTTGCTGAAAGTAAGCATGCAGGTGCAGCAAGTATCGAAGGAGTGTATATTGGTCTTCACAGCAGGAGGATTCAAGGAACAAAGACATCTTACTATAATTATACAGGGTGTTTGTGAGGTCACACCCGGAATATTGTTTGCAGTTTCGGTCTCTTTATCTGAGGAAGGATGTTCTTGCTATGGAGAGAGTGCAGTAAAGATTTAACAAATTGATTCTTGGAATGGCAGGCCTTACGTATGAAGTGAGATTAAGTCGGTTAGGATTGTATTTGCAGGAGTTTAGAAGAATAGAGTGGGAATTTATAGAAACCTATTAAATTCTTACAAGACTGGACAGGTTAGATGCAGGAAGGATGTTCCTGATGGTGGAGGAGTCCAGGACCAGGAGTCATGGGTAAAGGAGAAGGGGTAAAGCTTTTAGGACTGAGATGAGGAGAGATTTCTTCACACAGAGAATGGTGAGCCTATGGAATTCACTACCATATTTTGTTTAAGCCAAAATATTATGTATTTTCAAGATGAGGTAAATGTAGCTCTTGTGGCTAAAAGAATCAAGGGATATTAGGGACGGTGGGATTAGGGTACTGAGCTGGACGATCAACCATGGGCATATTGAACAGCAGCTGAAAATGTGTTGCTGGAAAAGCGCAGCAGGTCAGGCAGCATCCAAGGAGCAGGAGATTCGACGTTTCGGGCATAAGCCCTTCTTCAGAAAGCCCTTCGGGCATAAGCGATTCCTGAAGGGCTTATGCCCGAAACGTCAAATCTCCTGCTCCTTGGATGCTGCCTGACCTGCTGCGCTTTTCCAGCAACACATTTTCAGCTCTGATCTCCAGCATCTGCAGTCCTCAATTTCTCCATATTGAACAGCAGAGCAGGCTTTAAGGGTCAAATAGCCTACTCCTGCTCAGATCTTCTATATTTCCATATTTGAGCTTTATAAATGGAATTCAAAATTTAATGATAAGTTGCACAAGTACAAAATGGTGTTAATGCTGAATCTATGCAGATTAGTACTTACAACCTCATTAGAATGTTGTGCCCATTTTTATCACTGTAGTTGGGAAAGACGGCCCTGATAGCGACGTAAAAGAGATACACTAAAGTGATTACAAAATTTCAAACTTCTGTTATGAGAGAAATAAGGGAGAAATGTGGATTATTTTTACTAAAACATAGAAGGTCAGAAGGATATCTGGCAAGTTAACAAAATAAATGCCTATTCTTATTTAACTAGCTAATCAGTTTTAGCAGAGTGGGTTGAGGAATGTTTTGCTCAGGACATTAGGAGAGTTTGTGTGCTCCACTTCAACAGTATCCTTGATAATGCAATGATTCCCTAGTGGTACAAAGAAGTGTCAGCTCCAATTCTATAATTATGTCTTACACAGAGGTTTGACACCTATTACCTGTTAAGTCAAAAGGCCAACATGTTTCCACTAATCCAATCTGACATGGAAATAGGGTAAACTATTTTAACTGGTCAGTGAGTTGGCTTTTGGAAGATGCACATTCAAGATTAGCATCGAAAGAATTAAGTGAGAATTTAAGAGCTCTTTTTTCACAAAGAAGGTTGTTAGAATTGGAAAATATGGCAGAAGCAAAAGCTATAACCACATTTGAAAAAAGAACCTACACGTTATAGGAAAAGAGTGGATAATTTCTTCTAAGACCCACCTCTGGCATAATGTGCCAATAGCTTCTTTTGTGTTGTTCAGCTCTATGCCCTTCCTTTTAAACTCGCCATGTGGGGGAAAGCCACAGTGGGAGCAGTTAAACTAAACTAGTGAAATACCAACTCTTGTTCCAAATTCATCTGGTCAACTGAAGCTTTAAGTTTCAGTGGAGGTATGCTTGTGCCTAAGCTGTTTAAATATACAGGGAAGGATGATATCAATGGGATCCCATATGAGGTTCACTTTGAAGACTGTTGAGGGAAGAAGTAATAGCAATGTGAGCTAAGATTCCTGTTTTGGAGCCTACACTCATTGTTAGAGACTGTTATTGAAGATGTCTACCACAGTATTTAGCTGTTGACCAAAATCTGCTCCCAGACACTGCTTAAACAGTGATTCTTCCTGAGAAAGATGGCATTCTAATCCTGGCTGTGGCAATGAGATCAGGGATGTGATAGTAGGACAGTTAGAATACATCAATAGTATTACACAAAGAGAACATGAATTTATGAAATCATGTCAGACAAATCTATTGTTTTTGTTGAAGTTTTAATAGTGGAATCGATAAGGGAGAACCATTTGGATGTGATGAATTTGGATTTTCAGAAAGTTTTTGATAAAGTCTCACAGAAGAGGTTCTTGTAAAAATGCAAAGCACCCAGAATTGGTGCTTTGGCTATATACTGGCATGGATTGAGAATTGGTTAGCACCCTTGAAACAGAGAGCAGGAATAAATTAGTTGTTTTTGGAGTGAAAGACAATGACTGGTTGGATTCATACATCTCTTTGACTGAAGCCACCCAGTCACATCACAGCCAAGTCACCTTTCATACATTCACAATTTCTTTTGTTTAGATTTAGGATCCAAGTTTGGGTGGACTACTTCACTTTCTATCCCGATGGAGAATTCGACCATATTATGGCCATTTTTCCTAAAGGAGCTCTTACAACAAGATTATTGCTCAAAACCAAACTTCAGGTTAGCCTGCCCCTAAATATACAGTTCCTTAGTGTGCTGGTCTAAAAAAAATTCCAGGAATTTATGCACCACAGCATTATTGCTAATGTGGTTTGTCCAGTGTACTTGCAGATAAAAATCACCCAGGATTACAATAGCACTATTGTTGCATGCATCTATAATTTCATGCTTTTAATGACACCCCTCACCTCACCCCTACTATCTGGAGGTCTGCAGACAACTCCTACTAATGTTTTCCATTCTTTGTTGTTTCTTAGCTTCACCAAGACAGTGCCACATTTAGAGTTCTTGCACCAATATCCTTTCTCACTGTTGCACTAATTATGATTTTCACTAACAAATGCCAACCAAACTCCATACTTGTTTTGGTTGCCCTTGCAGCAGTGTATCTGTAATTACAGTCATATTGTATCCATTTACAACTATTACCTCATTGTGAATGCTCCATGCATTCAAATACAGTACCTCGGACATGTCTTTTCGACATTTTTACACAATTTTTTTGTGTTCCGTCATATTTGCTGCTCGTCATGTTTCTTCTGCCTTCCACTTTTGCTTTAATTTTTTTCATCATTTATTTTCATCTTTGTTTCCTTCACTTTTGTCTCCTTACTCATGTTCAAATGTGCTTGCCACTTTAGTTTAAACTCTCCCTTATCATATGAGCACCGATGATGGGATGCAGACTGTCCAGCATGTACAGGTCCCATTTTCCCCAGGATTAGTCTCGATGCTCCAAAAATCTAAATCCCTGCCTCCTACACCATTTCTTTGACCACAAATTAATGTAATCTATTTTCCTGTTCCTGATCTCACTAACACGTGACACTGGGAGTAATCCTTTCTACTACCATTGCAAAACCCAAACATATATCTATCAACCACTTCCGAGCTACTGTCAATGCTGAACAAGAGTCACTGGACTTGAAATATTAACTGGCTTTCTCTCTAAAAATGCTGCCAGACCTGCTGAGGTTTCCCAGTAATTTCTGTTTTTGATTCTGATTTCCAGAATCCGCAGATTTTTGGGCTTTTTTTGTTCAGGATTAAATGATAAGTAATGCCAGTTACTCATTATATTGGGACCCTTGCTGATGTGTGCAGTCAATATTCCATGGGACAGGTACCTGGCTATATGCTAAAGTTTTGATCATGAGTAGAAAGCACAATGCCTGCATTTCAATTAATGGGTGTGAATTGAAAACATGTAATGGTCAGTGAGCTTTATTTCAAGGTCATCCAGTTTATCTCTCAATGAATATAACTTATAAGGGATTCCATTATCTCTTGCCGGTGAGAATGTGCTGCAGGAAGTGCAGAAGTGGTTTATGAGATTGGGTCCAAAGACTCTTCAATTAAAAGGAACGATTTGAGAAGTTGGGATTGCTTTCGTTGGAGAGGAGAAGGCCAAGAAAAAATTTGATAAAGTTCTCAAAATCATGAAAAGTTTGGACAAGAGTGGATAGGGAGAAAATGCTCCCGCTCATAAAATGATGGAGAACCAGAGGACACACTTCCCTCATTATTCCTGTGTGCATCTTTTAAAGCATTTTGCAAAAAAAAAAATGTGAGATGAGAAAAATCTTCTCAAAGTCATTAGTTAGGGTCAGGAATGCACTGCCTGGAAGTGTGGTGGAGGCAGGTTCAATTGTGGCATTGAGGGAATTGCGTGATTAAATAGAAACAATTACAGGGAAAAGGCAGGAGACTTGAGCTAAGTTAAAACACTCCAAACCAGTACAGACACAATCGGTGAATGGCCTCATTCTGCACTCTAACAGATCTGTAATTCTGCATTTTAATATGCTGCAGTGCTGCTGGATTGGTTAATCCTTTCAAAGATAGAAGCTAACATCCTGAAAAGTGCATCATTTCAGAATTTCTTATTTCTATGTTTTTCTCATCTTTCCCTGTCAAAATATCTGAATCCAGACAGCTGGAACATTGGGCTCCCCTTTAGACTATACAAGAATGCAGAGTTCTGCTTTTGTTCAAATCAGGCATATGTTTTACATACACAAATTGTTTTTCTTTAACAATAAGCTGATGACCAAAAACAGTTCCAGCTAATTGCAGTCATTATTACATCTCAAAATGGCCTGTACCATTGTACATCATAATGCCTTCCACAACAAGAGAAATAAATAAGAATGTTAAACAAAGAAAAAAGAACTGCGGAGGCTGGAAATCAGAAGCCAAAACAGAAATTGCTGGGCAAACAACAGCATCTACAGAGAAAAAGCAGAGGTAACATTTTGGGTTCAGTGACCTGAATTGTTGCTGGGAAAAAGTTGGTATTTAAGCTAAGATGGAGTGAGGGGTGAGGTGGAGTAGTGAACGATAGCTGGAGATGAAACCCAGAGAGCGAGAACAACAGTTAAACAGACAAAGGAATAGGTAAGAGTCAACCACCATTGGTAAGTGTAGCTGCTAATGGTTAATATAATATAACCTACTTGCTCTTGTATTCTATGCTACTATTAATAAAACTTTGGTTTAGTTTTGATTCATTAGCTGCTCTCTCAAGCTGCCCTGCCACCTTTAATGACTTAACGACTTATGCACACATACATCCTCTGCTCCTGCACCCTCTTTAGAGTTGTCCTTTTCTTTTATATTGTCTCTCTGTGCTTTTCCAATCAAAATATCTCACCTCACACATTTTGCTTTAAATGTTGACAGCCTTCTCTCTGCTTCCTTCACCAAATTGTCTATGTCCTTTAGAAACTCCTCAATATTGTCCTCAGAGATCAAAATGATTCCAAGTTTCATATCATCCACAGATTGTGAGGTTGTGCCTGTACACCTTGGTATGCAGCATTAGAATACATTTAGTAAAGCAAGGGTCCCAAAATGAACCTAGGGAGCTCCACAATAAACATACCTCAGTTTGAAAAGCATCCATTAAGCTCTCTGTTTCTAATCGCTCTGCCAATTTGTATTCATGTTGCAACTATCTCTTTTATTCCATGGTTTATAACCTTTCTTACAAGTGCAACACTGCATCAAATGCCTTGTGGAAGTCCATATACTCTAAATCAGCAGCGTCATCCTCATCAACCAGCTCAGTTCAACAAAGGTCCAGTAAGTTAGTTCATCTTCCCTCAAGAAATCCATTTTGCTCTCTGGTCCAAGTTACTATTCATTTTGTCATAAGTTCTTTCTTCTGGAATTTTCCCAACCACTGAGGCTAAACTAACTGTCTATAGTTGTTAGGCTTACCCTTATAACCCTTAAGGAACAAGAGCATAATATTTGCAATTCTCCAGTCTCCTGACCCCTCTCCAAGTCAAAGGAAAATTAAAATTTATTGCCCGAGCCTTCTTATTTTATGCTGTCACTTCCCTCATTATTTTTGGATGCATCTCACTTGGTCCGGGTACCTTGTCAACTTTAATTACCAATACACTATCCTTACCAATTTTAAATTCTTCTAATGACCATACTTTTTTTTCCTTCACCATGGCCTGGGCAGTATCTTTCTTCTTGGTAAAGACAGAAGAAAAGTTTTCAAGTGCAAATCCCCTTTTTGGTGTCAAATCTATCCCACTCCTTCTTTACCAGTCTTTTACTATCATTAAAACGCTTTAGATTTCCTTTTTGAGTTAGCTGTCAATCTCTTTTCACATTTTTACTTTGCTTTAATTATCTGCTTTTTTCCAACAATATCCCGTTTGAATGTTCCATACTTAGTCTAATTCTCAAATATAATTTTACCTGACATCTGACACCTTTTCTTCTTTATCATAATTTCTACCTCTTTTTGCCATCCAGGGAGCTCTGGGTTTGTTTGATACATCTCCTCATTGAGGGAATATCCATTGAGTGTGTCCTAACCTTTTTTTTTGAAAGCAGATTATTTCTCAGCTATTGGTTTTGGTGCCAACTTTTGACTCCACTTTATCCATTCTTGCTAATTCCCAGGGTTTAAAATGCTGGTTAGACAGAGCCCACATGTTTACTTATCTACTCAGTTTTATTTCTAGTGTACAAACCATTGACTCCAATCACACTAATTACTTGCTTCTCATATTTATACAGGCAATTTAGAATTTAAAGTCCTTACAGTGTGGAAACATGCCCTTTGGGCAAGCAGGTCCACACTGACCTTCCGAAGAGCAACCCAACCATTCCAACTCACCCCTGACTAATGCAGCTCACCTACACATCCCTGAACACTGTGGTTATCACAGTGGCCAATCCATCTAATCTGCACATCTTTGGACTGTTGGAGGAAACCAGAGCACCTGGAGGAAACCCACGCAGACACGGGGAGAATGTGCAAACTCCACACAGATAGTCGTCCGAGGTTGGAATTGAGCCCGGGTCCCTGGCACTGTGAGGCAGCAGTGCTAATCTCCGAGCCACAGTGCCACCCCAGTTAACTTTAATTTATATCCTCACCTGCTTCCTAGTTCCATTTGGTCTCATTCGTCTCTGCCAGACTTACGAGACTTACAAGATAACATTTTAAATTTTTTTAAAAATGAATCTACATATAGATACAATATTAATAAAAAGCATGGCACGGAGATGCTGGTGTTGGACTGGGGTGAACAAAATCAGAAATCACATGACAGCAGGTTGTAGTCGAACAGGTTTATTGAAAATCACAAGCTTTTCGAGTGCTACTCCTTCATCAGGTGAAGCCACATATTACATTTCCACTTTTCTTCAATGTTTATTAAAGTTCCAAGCATCTTTTTGCTTGTGGTTCCAATAGTTTGTTGGCTCCTGCTCCTTTGTGAAGCAATCAGACTGTTGACTGCTGCTAACCACCCCTTTAAAGTTAAAGATTTATCTACTCTCGGCATTATTTTTAACTTCAATATGAATTCCAGATCTTTTCTGATTCATGAATTTTGTTAAATATATATGCTATCCCACAGCATCTTATTATTGATATAATACTCAATGCATCCCTCTGCGAAATATCATTTTTAGAATTTCTTCTAATCGTTCTTCCGTGTAAACTGCTATGTCCACCTCAACAAATGTTTCTGCCACTTAGATTCCCAAGTTAAAGGGCAACATTACCTCCCTTGTCCATAGGAAAAATTATAAACTTCTCACAGAGATATACCCCAGAAGCATTGCTCAAACAGCAAGTTTCATTTTCCTGACAATACCTAATGCTGGCAATTTCAAAACACAATGTGCTGTTTTTCATTTTTTTCAATGTTTTGTATGCCTGAAATATATTTTCTACCTTGGGATATTTCATTGTCATATTCAGCTTAAAGACCTCAAAAACTGCATTTGGCCTTGTTTGGATACCCAGTTGATTTAGCAGACCAACTAGATTTTGCATTTCCTTTATTTCTGCTATGGAAGCTGCTGCATCATTTTTGTGAGACCCTGCTTTGACTAACAGTAATGGGGCTAACATTTTCCAAATAAGCTTGCTGATGCAAAGTCATACTGTATTTGTTCGGCCTGATTTGTGATCTAATGTATTTGAAAACCTCGGAACCTTACTTTCAATTTAAAAGCTTGGTTTAAACCCATTCAAGACAATCTTTTTAAATTCACTGCTCCCACTCTATATAAAACTGTCATCTACTTCTGTCAGAAAGATGTCCAAAGTTCCAGTAAAATATGACAGGGTTGGCAACTAGAGACAGCCTAATTTTGTTAAAACAGACCTTACATAGAAATATCAAACTCCAGAGGTATCATTTGGGCCATACATATAATTATTTAAATTCTAGATTGTTCCCTCCAGCATTTTCTGTCTCTGCTTGAGGGCAAGCAAACAATTCCCTTTTGAGTGGGTTTCCCTGCAGAAATACAGTTTTAAAATCAATTGATCTACATGTCAAAGTAATTATTGCTAACAATGCCGATGAAATCTTCAAAACTGCTTCTCTTGGAATCAGTGTATCTATTCTTATTTCACCTTCCCCCCGCCCCCCCCCCCACCCCCAGATCTTCTTCTCAAGCCTCATGTTACAAGTCTAACAAATCCCATTAGAAGACACTTTTTCCATGCATATCTACCACTGCAATAGGGCTGGTTGTCCACTGACTTGCATCTCAGTGTACACCTCAAATTCTCACCAGCTTCACAGTTCTTGCTGTTTGGCAGTTTTTATTAACTTGACTCCTACTTTGTTTGAAACAATTAAGATTTCCTGGTTATATGGGCTTCCATTCCTGGCGGCAGTCCTGGCCTGTATTGTATCCTTGACTTTGTTAAGTTGACCCTCTATTTTGCTATCTTTCTCTTTCTGAACTATCACTGTTTGATCTCTCCTTCTGTTCAAAGAATTCTTTCCCTTTCTGGGATGTTCCCTCCCAAGGCACTGTTTGAGTTTGTGCTACATATTTTGTCTTCCACTTCTAGACTCATGGTCCCAATCCTTCTGTCCTTCATCCTGTTTATTTAGCAGTTGCTGAATTTTCCAGTAGCCTTCCTTGCTTGATTTTTAATAGTTGCAATTCTACACTGAACAGATCCGTCTGGTAAATATTTGTGATTATAATTCCCATTTTTGATAATTGTCCTTTGAAACTAATGTCTCATTTTGACCAGCAGAACATTTCTGTACTTCGTCTGACAATCTAATCCTCATGGATTTGTTATGTAGGGTTGTGAGAAGTACCTGGTTCATTGTGACTTCTATAAATCTGGTTTCTGTATGAATTTTCCATCTTTACTAGTAACCTTTTCCAGGCCTTCTCACATTTTAAGCCTCTCCCTTTTCCAGGAAACTTGCCTCCTAGATTGAAACTGGTTGCTAATAGTCTTAACACTCTCTGAATTCTTTCCAAGGCTTCAACTTTTATGAAAGTCCTTCCGCCTACATAGAATGTATTCAAATGCTTAAAAAAGTAAAGGTAATTGTAGTGCCTTGTCAAGCTGGGGACTGATCAGATATTACTGACAAAATTTTAGGATTTCTACCCAAAACTGATATGGACCATATCTTCGGAACATCTGTGAATTCTTAGCATGCTAATACTATGGCAGTGCAGCCAATAACTTGCAGCTTGGTTGATTTGCCAAAATTTTATGAACCACTTCATTTATTATTACATCATTCCTTACACACAGCTCTTGTTAAAAGGACTTTCTGCTGCCATATTCATAGCAATTATGTACAAGTTTTGCACGCATATCTCTAAATTCATTGTGGGCAAAGTCCTGCCTGTGATTGGTGAGAAATCCTGCCAGCGGTCCAAATCCTGTTCCTATCCAGTTTTCCATAAACCTATTCAATTTTTTTTTGTTTTGCCATTTTCTTTATTTTACCGCGCATTATTGTTAACTGACTAAATCTGCCAGATCTGCAAAATGTAAAATGGATTTTATTTTACTCTAACCAACACCTTTAAATCCATAGCCATTACCTTGGCCAAATTCCTTACTGACAGCAGACTTACTATCGACCATGACAGTGTACTTTAGATTTCTTGCACATCTTCAATTTATTTTATGAGCTATTGCATTCTTCATTATTCCTGCATCCTTTACTAAAATATTTATCTTTTTGGAAGGCAGATGGGCAGATAATCTCTGTGATTTTACAAAATTGACTTTTTTGCCTCCTAATGTGAACAACACTGCTTTAATTTATTTAGTGGTGAGGTTCTGATCAAAGAATGGAATGCAATCTTTTATGTAAATAGAAATTTCAATAGATTGTCCAAATGCAATGGCTCTGTTATTTTCCATATTCAGTTTCATCTGTCCCTTTGTTATCGATGATCTACTTATGCTACACTCGTGGCATTAAAATGATTGGATGTTGTTAATTTTGAAGAAACAACTACTCTTTGCAAAGGTACGTGATAATCAGAAGGGGATTTGCTTGCTCAATGGTAAACCGGTGGAACTCTCAAATTCTTTAACATTTTTCTCATCCTAATTACACAGAGAGTTTAGGTAGCATCTTAGTTATGTGTTGCTGGAATTCAGAGCTGAAAATGTGTTGCTAGAATTCAGAGCTGAAAAATGTGTTGCTGGAAAATGTGTTTCAGCTCTGATCTCCAGCATCTGCAGTCCTCACATTCTCCTAGCATCTTAGTTAGTCCATTTCGCACACTGCAGAAATGTATCAAGTTAAAAATCACACAACACCAGGTTATAGTCCAACAGGTTTAATTGGAAGCACACTAGATTTCGGAGCAACGCTCCTTCATCAGGTGATTGTGGAGAGCTTGATCGATCGAGCCTTCCACAATCACCTGATGAAGGAGCGTCGCTCCGAAAGCTAGTGTGCTTACAATTAAACCTGTTGGACTATAACCTGGTGTTGTGTGATTTTTAACTTTGTACACCCCAGTCCAACATCGGCATCTCCAAATCAGAAATGTATCAGTTGTCTAAGACTGCATAATTTAAGATTTCTGCCACCTAATCGATGATAACTGGCCTGAAATATCTGTGACCAATACAATTTGATCCATATCTCAATTTATTTCCTCTGATTCTTCCATTTCTTCCTTACATTTGAAAATTATATGTTACATTTGTGACAGTTCATGATGTAATGGCCTTTTAAAACACACTTAAAATATTGATTGACCATCGCTTGGGCATTTATAAGGTTCCATCTTGCATTGTCAGTCCCAAATTTTCTTTGCTTCTCAAAATTGTCATTTCTTTCCTCATTTATCTTTGTAAAAGATCACTTACATTAAAGGCAATCAAAGAGAATGCTGATGGAAATCCCATGTTGTTTTCAGAACCTGCCACTTTTGGGGAACTTCTTGTTGATTCAACAGGTCCGGCAAGTTCACCCATGTGCATGTGCACTAGAATAAAAACGGCTCTGTAACATTACTTCAAACTCCAGAAGTCACTTTTCATTACCTTTCCAAGATACAGATTACAAACCAGAAACATTCCCCTAGTATCAACCATATTTTGTATGGTAATTATCCTGACTGCATTAGAGATATAATTCAAGGAGTTCAGGTTCTGCATATGCTACTCTCCACCTAATATAAATACATTTGAATGAACTGCAGTCCACATTTTGAAACAGTCAACAAATAATTGTGCACTTTTCCAGGATATTCTAGCCAATGAAAACAAATGTAATAAAAGTGGCTTCATATCATTGGGGAACAAAGTGTTTCCTGCAAATTGTTGCTAATATATGGGTGGCACGGTGGCACAGTGGTTAGCACTGTTGCCTCACAGCACCAGAGACCTGGGTTCAATTCCCACCTCAGGCGACTGACTGTGTGGAGTTTGCACATTCTCCCCGTGTCTGTGTGGGTTTGCTCCGGTTTCCTCCCACAGTCCAAAAATGTGCAGGTTAGGTGAATTGGTCATGTGAAATTACCGGTAGTGTTGGGTGAAATGTAGGGGAATGGGTCGGTGTGGACTTGTTGGGCTAAAGGGCATGTTTCCATACTGTAAGTAATCTAATCTATATTGTATTATAGTTTTGAGAAAATGATTGACATATATACAGTATTGAGAACGAGTACTGAACTCTCGAATAACACATGTTCTTCCCCAACCATTAGAGATGTCTGATCATCACCGTGCACAATATTTCTTTCCTTCTAATCATCAAGTTTGATCAACTTTTAAATTTAATTTGATTGGGTCCAGAGCAACGTAATGAAAGTTGTCTCTCCACCTATACAGCAGGAATCTTGCCCATTACAATATAAATCAGAAACTCTGGAATGCATTGGTATTTCTGATTAGTAATTTTAGCCAAAAGACTGAAGAAAGTTGTATCTTAAAAGCCATTTATGCTATGATATGACTATAAGGGAGTAGTATAAGCATTCTTTTATGCAGATTATGGAAATGTAGTCTTTACTCACTTCCTTTTGAGAAAACGCTGACTCTTACTGGATTATGGTACAATGCCTGGTGTCTCTTTTATCTCTCCCAAATAAGCATTCTTCCTGTGTTAGTTTAGTCTGTGACTGCTGACTGACTATTCGTGGATCAGATGGAAATCCCTGTCTCATTCTGTCCTCATCTAATATCTGCAGATGTGTACTCTTCAACAATAGTTAGTTGCTATCGATTAGGAGTATGACATATGGTTGATGATTCATCTCCTTAGCTGAGCAACATTGAAGCCAATTGTGGTGTTTATATTGCAGCCATGTCTAACATCAGCAAACCCTTTATTGAACCGGGATTAGCATGGGATCATTCTGGTTCATTCCATAACATTTCACACAAATATAAAATGACAACCTTTATCTATTTGGTAAGGAGAGAAAAAAAAACAAAACTGACCAAACTGAAAAAAGAGGTTTCATTAGCACGTGAATGCAGTAAACATGGACTTGCTTTAAGTAGCTTGATGATAAGTAGGAAGACACAATATGTGTATGTATTAAATATAACAGTCCAACTAGCTCAAGTAAAAGACTTTGAAGTATTTATTATGAGTATATATTTTAAATAAAACACTACAGCAAGTGAAGAATGCAAAATAAAATATCTCCACGTGCCCTCCCCAAGCCCCACCCAACCTTCCCCTTTTGAGCTTTCTCAAGGGACATGTTAGTTGTTAAGAAAAGACAGCTGAAACTGTTTATATATGAAATAATTTTTCTTAAAAATTCAGGAATGAAATACTGCAGCCAATATAAAAGGAAAGCTATAAAGACTGTTCACATTAAGTATAAATTACCTACAGTGGTTTTACCCCAGGATATCAGGAAATAAATTTACAATGAGGACGTTTACTGGGCAAGTCAGTAAAAAGTCAGTGTGATTCATTGACATTCGGTCTGATGGGAAAACTTGGTAAAAAATAAATTACCTTGTTAAAAGAGACACGATATTGGACATCTGGGGTCCTGTAGTCCATTGCTGTACAATGCTCAGCTTGAAGGAATGATAAAATAAAAACATACGAATACTTGAGACCTTGGAAAAAATACATTTGACCCAACAAGCCTGTTGTCTTTGATTGATCACACTCCCACCTACTTGCTTTCTCACCAGGGGGTAGCTTTTTTTGCCAGGCAGGATCATTCCTAACGTTGAGTTTTTAGAGCGTGGGGACTGGAAAATAACATGGCATTCATTTTCCCCTCACTGCCTTTTATCTGGGAGAGAATATTCTTTCACAGAATATGCAAGATCTCCATTAATACATTCAATCTGAAGTAAATGAAGTCTCCTGTGATTTCTCATTCTCAGTGTCAGATGCCTGGTGTGTGCAGAATCTTCCCCTATCCTTTTGGCATTATAAACCAATCACGTTTTGGCCTTTAAGAGCAGTTATTTTAAAGGAAAATTGCTACACTTTAAAGGGCTGCAGCTTAGGCTGTCAAATTCGTGTATCCTTCAGCATTTCTTAATCCTTGAGTTTTCTGGAGCAAAATGAAAGTGTTAAGTGAAAGAATTCAAATAAGGCTCTTTTGCACCATATGCATTCCACGTACTAATTTATTAACTCATGCAAAGAGTTCATGGCCAGACAGTCCTCTTCCAAGCTCCCAGAATTCCCGCTGTTGATGATATCTGAACAGAACTGTTTTCAGGAATGGTGAAGTGTGATTGGCACGTAATCCGGTGATCCAAGCCAATGCTCCAGGGACATGGGTTGGAATCCATAGCATCAGGTCTAACATGAGCAAGCAAACCCCCTTCTGATTATCACATACTCCTCTCCCTAAACTGATGAATCAGTTTTTCACTATGTTGACCAACAATTTGTTTGAAGTACTGAAGGTGGAAAGGATTCAGAATATACTCGAGGTGGGGGACTTCAATGTCCTTCACCTGGATTAGCTCAGGAGCACGCCTACTGACAGGTCTTGACAATTCCTAAATGGCATAGACTGAGGCTGTGGCAGTTGATGACAAACCAAAGAAGAGGGAAAAACATACTTGTCTTTGACCTCACCAATCTGCAATATCTCCACAGAAGCCAGTTTCCCATCTTCAAGTTATCCTTTAGTTAGATGTGGAGAGTCCTTGACACTGATCCAGCTCTCTCATAGCCAGCACGCAGAGGGAACAGGACATGTGACTCTCCTGGTCTTATCTGTCAGCCAGGGCTTCCTAATTGGACCAGATTAACAGCCCCAATCAGGGGAATCAGCTTAATATTCTGTGAAGTCCACCTGGCTAACCTTGGTACAATCACTACACAATGTACTGTCCATGACAGTATAAGTAGGAACTACGACTGCAAAGTCCTTGCAAAGCCAAAATCCACTTTCACACTGAGGATCTCATCCATTGTGTTGTGTGTCACTATCAATGTGCTGAAAGGAATAGATTTTGATTAGTTTTAACAATCCAATATGGGACATCCATTAGGTACTATGGGTCATGATCAGCAGCAGAATTGTATTCAGCCCCAATTTGTGACCTTGTGGCTGGGCATAACCCCCACTCTACCATGACCATCACACAAAGGATCATAGAGTCATAGAGATGTACAGCATGGAAGCAGACCATTCAGTCCAACCCGTCCATGCCGACCAGGTATCTCACCCCAATCTAGTCCCATCTGCCAGCACCTGGTCCATATCCCTCCAAACCCTTCCTATTAATATACCCATCCAAATGCTTCTTAAATGTTGTAATTGTACCAGCCTCCACCACTTCCTCTGGCAGCTCATTCCATAGACATACCACCCTCTGTGTGAAAAGATTGCCCTGTAGGTCTCTTTTATGTCTTTCCCCTCTCACCCTCAACCTATGGCTGAGGAACTGGTGTATGGGAGTAGGATTCACATTTTTGGATCATTGGAATCTCTTTTGGGATAGAAGTGACCTGTACAAGAAGGACGGATTGTCCCTAAATTGGAAGGGGACTAATATATTGGCAGGGAAATTTGCTGGAACTGCTTGGGAGGATTTAAACTAGTAAGGTGTGGGTTGGGGGGGGCTAGTGGTGGTGGTGGTGGGTGGGGGGGAACCCAGGGAGATAGTGAGGAAAGAGATCGATCTGAGATGGGTACAGCTGAGAACAGAAGTGAGTCAAACAGTCAGGGCAGGCGGGGACAAGGTATGACTAATAAATTAAACTGCATTTATTTCAATGCAAGGGGCCTAACAGGGAAGGCAGATTAACTCAGGGCATGGTTAGGAACATGGGACTGGGATATCATAGCAATTACTGAAACATGGCTCAGGGTTGGGCAGGACTGGCAGCTTAATGTTCCAGGATACAAATGCTACAGGAAGGATAGAGATGGAGGCAAGAGAGGAGGGGGAGTGGCATTTTTGATAAGGGATAGCATTACAGCTGTACTGAGGGAGGATATTCCCGGAAATACATCCAGGGAAGTTATTTGGGTGGAACTGAGAAATAAGAAAGGGATGATCACCTTATTGGGATTGTATTATAGACCCCTCAATAGTCAGAGGGAAATGGAGAAACAAACTTGTAAGGAGATCTCAACTATCTGTAAGAATAATAGGGTGATTATGTTAGGGGATTTTAATTTTCCAAACATCGACTGGGACTGCCATAGTGTTAAAGATTTAGATGGAGAGGAATTTCTTAAGTGTGTACAAGACAATTTTCTGATTCAGTATGTGGATGTACCTACTAGAGAAGGTGCAAATCTTGACCTACCCTTAGGAAATAAGGCAGGGCAGGTGACTGAGGTGTCAGTGGGGGAGCACTTTGGGGCCAACGACCATAATTCTATTCGTTTTAAAATAGTGATGGAAAAGGATAGACCAGATCTAAAAGTTGAAGTTGTAAATTGGAGAAACGCCAATTTTGACTGTATTAGGCAAGAACTTTCGAAAGCTGATTGGAGGCAGATGTTCGCAGGTAAAGGGACAGCTGGAAAATGGGAAGCCTTCAGAAATGAGATAACAAGAATCCAGATAAAGTATATTCCTGTCAGGGTGAAAGGGAAGGCAGGGAGGTATAGGGAATGCTGGATGACTAAAGAAATTGAAGGTTTGGTTAAGAAAAATAAGGAAGCATATGTCAGGTATAGACAGGTATAGATCGACTGAATCCTTAGAAGAGTATAAAGAAAGTAGGAGTATACTTAAGAGGGAAATCAGGAGGGAAAAATGGGACATGAGATAGCTTTGGCAAATGGAATTAAGGAGAATCCAAAGGGTTTTTACAAATAGATTAAGGACACAAGGGTAACGAGAGAGAGAATGGGGTCCCTCAAACATCAGCAAGAAAATGGGGGAGATACTAAATGAGTATTTTGCAGCTGTATTTACTGTGGAAAAGGATATGGAAGATATAGACTGTAGGGAAATAGATGGTGACATCTTGAAAAATGTCCAGATTATAGAGGACGAAGTGCTGGATGTCTTGAAATGGTTAAAGGTGGATAAATCCCCAGGACCTGATCAGGTGCATCTGAGAACTCTGTGGGAAACTAGAGAAATGATTGCTGGGCCTCTTGCTGAGGTATTTGTATCATCGATGGTCACAGGTGAGGTGCTCCACAACGAGCCATTCCCCTAGTCAAGCTATTCCAGTGCAGTTACAACACTGGCATCTACCTGACAACATGGAAACTTACCCAAGCATTTGTCCCTGTCCATGAAAAGCAGCATAAATCCAACCTGGCCAATAACTTCCCTGTCGACCTACTCTTGATCATCATTGAAGTGTTGGAAAGAGTCATCAGCAATGCCATTAAGCAGCACTTAACACAGCAATAACCTGCTCATGTACTGATCGCATTACATTCTTTGTTCATACATGGATAAAGGAGCTGAACTCAAGAGATGCCTACCTGGTTGCCATATTTGACCTTACAACATTAACTGGGATTTCTACCTAAGGGCGGACCCAACAAAACTGAGTCCTGGTATATATCAGAATTGTTCCATCGGAGCTCCACCATTACTATGGTGGGAGTCTGATGGAATTGTGTAAAAAATGAGGTCTGCAGATGCTGGAGATCACAGCTGAAAATGTGTTGCTGGTCAAAGCACAGCAGGCCAGGCAGCATCTCAGGAATAGGGAATTCGACGTTTCGAGCATAAGCCCTTCATCAGGAATGAGAGAGAGTAGCCAAGCAGGCTAAGATAAAAGGTAGGAAGGAGGGACTTGGGGGAGGGGCAATGGAGGTGGGATAGGTTACCAAGGAAGGTTAGGCCCTCACTATTTTCTAACTTTAATTAAATCTTCATTTTAAATTTAGTTAGTGGGGGCTATTAGAAGCATCAAATCTCTTTAAGACTCCCTGAGGATGTTAGCTGCTTCTATTCACACTGCAGAGGTCACTAAGCAGACCAAGTTACTCTTCCTAACTAAAACTTTGATTTACAACAGAACAGCCTTGGTGCTCCGTATAAGCTTAGACTAATGTTCAAATCCAGCGCTACCGACTGCTAAAAAAAAGCAACTACTGCTGTTTTGAATGTACAGCAGGCATAAGTGTGGTTTTGCTGATAGACTAATGATGCTGTCAAAAATGTGGAATAAGAGTCAACTCAGGGCTAAGGAAGGCAAGTGCCTGTGTAATGGGGATACATGCGAGCAGTTTAGAGCAAAGGCAAATTACTGGTAGGTTCAATTGTAATATTTGACCCCATAGACATTTTTTTCTGGTGTGTGAGATTGGCCATAATTCATGCTGCCTGTAGTGAAACAAGATAACAGATGTTAATCTTCTGAAGAAACGAAAAATATAAAACCCGAGGTGATAAATGGGATTACTTATGCTCCCATAGGCATTGTGACAAAGAGGAAATGTGTCATTATTGTCAATCTGCAATCATTGTCTTCAGTTTTGTTTGAGAAACAAAAGCTGTAAAATGTATGCTACATAGAACCCACATTCAGATTCATTTCCTTTTATTTGTTTAGTGAATGCCATTCCTCAGGGACTGGCAATAACCTACTCATTTGCTGAGTTTAAAACGATTAGGCTATCACTTCGTTACTAGAGGGTGAGCTCCTCGGTAATGTGCAATATTCTGAGGGACAACTTTTACACACAGAAGGGGCTGTGTGTATGGAACGAGCTGCCAGGGGAAGTGGTAGAGGAAGAAACAATTATGGCATTTAGCATCTGTATGGGTACATGAATAGGAAGGGTTTAGAGGAAAATGGGCCCAGTGTTGGTAAATAGGACTATGTCAGATTGGGATTCCTGGTCACCATGGATGGGTTGGACCAACAGTCTGCTTCCATACTGTATGGCTCCATGACTCTTCATAAATGCATAAAGGGTTTATTTTTGAGGACCCAGCAGGGAATCTTAGCTGTATAGGGTCCCTGGTTGGCTAACCAATTTAGCCGGAGCCACTCTCATTTGCCAGATGGGGTTTGTCAAATTGAACTTGTGGTGTCTTCCTACATTTTATTCTTTGAGCCAAACACTTGTCTGTTGCCGAATCTTGCTCAGAACATTTGCTCCACATGGGGCACAGAGATCAGTCAACGTGGAGTATTAAGTGAAATGTAGCATGGATGATTACAACAAACTTGTGGTTTTTGTCATTTGGCCGATGTGTGAATGAGTGATATTTGCAAAACCATGGAAGTGTGTTGCATTCAATTAAATGGTGTAACTGAATGCTCTTTAGTAATCACAGCAAACTTGCAAGAGAATCATACAATTTACACAAAGACAAAGCAGCTTTAATGCAGAGAAAGATCTGAGGGCATTTCATGCAAAAATCAGGAAAATGAAAAGAATGCTAAAGAGGGAGAAATTAATTGGAGTAATCAAAGGCTTCATTAATGGAGTAGACTTAAAAGGATTTTTAAGATAAAGCTGGGAGGTAACTATCCAAAGGCAATTGAAGTGCAAACCCAAGGATATAAGGTGTCTCCCCCAATCTTCTCATACCCTTGCCTCACTTGAACATCTAATCTTGTTTCATCATCTCACTTACCTTTAAAAATGTAATTCTTGACCTACCCCCCTTTAAAAATTGAAGGCAAAACACATGAGGCTGGACTGAAAATGATAAAATGATAATGAGAACTACAATAATGAGGGTTATGGAACTGGTTGTTTATTGGAAATAGTGTAGGTGATATGTTCTTGTAAATCTGGAGGGATGTATAACAGGTAGCTGACCTAATATCACACATTTTATACCATGGCCCCAAAACACCAGTAATATAGGCCCCTCTGTTATAGATTACATTCTCCTTAGATTCTCATAGGTTGAAGGCTATTTAAACTTGAGTTTTAATCCCAACCTCATTATTTCTCCTCTGCAAAGACTGGCTATTTTAATCTCTACAATTTTAATATCCATAACTTTCCTCCCGCTGTCCTTCTGTTGCCAAAGTCCCATTACATCCTTTTATAATTTCTAGACCATATGATTGAAATGTCTTCGCAGTCAGCCTCCTTTTACTGTGTTCTGTCAACAATAGTTTATCTAGATCTCTGCTGTTCATATGTCAGCCCATCCACTTACCCTTCATTTACATTTATTCTTGCTGATCTATATTGGCTAACAAGACCATAAAACATTGGAACAGAAGCAATCCAATCAGCCATCAAGTCTGCTTCTCCATTCAGTGATATCATGGTTGATCTTGAAATCCTTAACTTCACTTTCTGGCCTGCTCCCCATTACCCTTACTAATTAAAAACTTGTCTATCTCAACCTTGAATACACCTAATAAACTAACCTCCACCGACTCATTACCCTCTGAGAGAAGAAATTCCTCCTCATCTCTGTCTCAAATATCAGCTGCTTAGCTGAGATGATGCCCTGTGGTGTGAGACTCTCCCACAAGGGAAAATATTTCTGTATCTATCCTGTCAGATCCTCTAAAAAAAGTCTTATGTTTCAATAAAGTCACCTCCCATTCTTCTCTATTCCAATGAATACAGGCCCAATCTACTCAGCATCTCCTCATAAAACAGTCCCTTCATATCTGGTATCAACCCAACAAACATTCTCTGGATAGCCTCCAATGTCATTATATTTGTCTTTAGATAAGGGGTTCAAAACTGTTCACAGTATTTCAGCTGTGTTCTGACTGGGGCCTTGTATAATTTTAGCAAAGCCTTTCTACTTTTATACTCCATTCTCTTTAAAACAAAAGGCCAACATTCCCTTTTCTTTTCCTATTGCTTCGACTTGGATGTTAACAGTTCTTCAATGTCTTGAACTTAAAATTCTCACCTTGGGTTTTAATACCCCTCATGGCCTCATGCTTTCATATAACTGGAACCATTTACAGTTCAACCTGCCTTGAAGCACTCTGCATTCTTCTAACTATGGCCATTTGCGCACGACTAAGCTCCTCATTCCTGATGATGAGCTTTTATCCGAAATGTTGATTTTCCTGTCCTCGGATGCTGCCTGACGTGCTGTGCTTTTCCAGCACCACTTTAATCTTGACTCTGATCTCCAGCATCTGCAGTCCTCACTTTCACCTTTGCACAATTGGTAATTTTACCTTCAACTGTCTTGGCTTAGAGCTTCCTTCTTTAAATCAGTGTCCATTTTTGTTTGCTATCATTGTGGTTTCTTACTTTTTTTTATTCTGCTTGAAAGGTACCATATGAGTTCTTGTTGCAACCAGGAGTTTTGATGTCAGTTCATTCCTCAGCAACTCTGGAGAAGAAGATAATTTAACTCCTGGCCTTCATTTAAATTAGCCAGCCACCTTGCTTCATGTTTGAGATGGGGAGTCAGTTCAAATTCACGTGTGATATTGTGCCCATCCTGAAATCAGATAAGTTCATAGGCTTGGCAGCTGAATAAAGAATGAAGAAACTTTGAGATGTGAATGAGGCAGGTTTTTAATTGCTGAGATGCATAGAAATGGATATTGTTGATACAGATCTTTGAGCAAGGAATCCAGAGCAAATGTGAAGGTAACAAAGTAGAAAAAAATCTCCAGTTGAAACAATCCATATTTCGTTAATGGAGGTGATAAGGGGAAGGACATCAAAAATATTAAGAGATTGTGCCAAATATGAAGGTTCACAAAAGTATCATGCCAAGGAGGTTGTGGAATAAGATGTATGATTAACGATTCTGGATTTAATTTGTGGGAGGGTCAAAGTAAACTTTTCAGAGCATTTCCGAAGGTAAATGTTTGGATTGATTGAAAACAGCCTCATGCAATCAATCAAAGCCTACTTCTTCAAAGTTGTTCCATCCTGAAAAATGAAAAATGGGCAAAAGAAGGTATGCACACTTTTTTCTGAGTTTTTTTTGAGAAACAAGGTCAAAAACGATGTTAGCTTACAATAATGTTGTAGCATTAACATTATTGCTCCAGTCATTTGCTATGTTTTAGCTGTAAAGTTAATGGTTCCTTCAAAGGCATTGTGTACAAATTGAAAACTTGTAAAGCCATCCAGCATTAATAGTTTAATTCGCCAGATCCTCCAGTTTGATATCAGAAAAAAATGGGGTTGTGATTCAAATGCATTGTATTTTGTATCTACATATCAGGACCAGGGTCATGACACATAGGCCTCATTTGGTAGCTGATGGGAGGGAGTAAATGCAAGCTAGTATCGGGCCTATCCTTTCAAGTGGGTGGCTGGAGGAAGATTCCTGCCTCTCCTGAGCTACATGTTCAGCAGAGTGAAATGTAATTTCATTTATTGCTTGTGGTATATGCTCCATTTAGTTGTCAATGAATTTCAAAAAGGGGCTTGAACCAGGTGATATGCCCCTGATTTGTGTAAGTAGAATGTTTAAGCATGAGCATGATACCAGTATAAGGTGCCAAACAACTATATACCAATACCAGGTCCAGGATAGTGTGTGACTTACTACTGAGTACTGCAGTGTTCATTGCTCATCTGAGGAACAGATGAGAATCAAACCTCATGCCTATTTGTAAAAAAAAAGATTGTCTAATATCAATTGAAATAAAAAACGCAAATGGATAATTTAAAAGTTCTAGAATCTGAAAAGTCAGTACATCACGCACACTTGGACATTGCACATGCAGAGCACTAACCAAACAAGCTGGCAAATAGAGTATAACTGTGAAGGTATGTGAGATTAACTAATAAGAGACTTTAGTAGTGAGAATAGAAAAGCAGAACATTTTTTAAAAGGCATGAAATTTCCACAAGTTGGTTTTCAAAGAAACTTGGGTGTACTTGCACAAGGAATACAGAAAACAGTAAGCAATTAGAAAGGCAAATTGTTTATTAGACCTAATTAGGCCCTACACAATTATATTGGGCTGTGGTGACCACACCAGCACAATGCACTATGCACAGTTTTGATCACTCTGTCAAAGGAATGATACACTCAACTTGGAGACAGTGAAGTCTGCAAATGCTGGAGATCAGAGTTGAGAGTTTGTTGCTGGAAAAGCGCAGCAGGTCAGACAGCATCTGAGGAGCAGGAAAATCACCGTTTCGGGCCAGAGCCCTTGATCAGGATACTCACCTTGGAGGCAGTTCATGAAATTCATTAGATGGATTCCTGGATGCGAGGGGTATCCTAAAATGAGAGGTCGAGTAAATGGATTCTCTTCTGCCTGAATTTTAGAAGAACAAGAGATTATCTCATTGAAGCATTGGTTTCTGAAGGGAATTGACAGGGTAGTTACTGTCATGTGTTTTCCCTGGCTAAGGAATCCAAAATATTGAGGGAGTATATAATCTCTGGATAAAAGATTTAAGACTTTGATGAGGAGAAATTACTTCACTCAGCAACTTGTGAACCCACAGAATTGCTGACACCAGGCAGTTGTGGATGCACATCATTGAGTATGATTAAGGCAGAGATAGATTTTTAGTATCTTGAGAAAAGAAAACTTGTAAAGTTCAGGCAGGAGAGTGGATCTGAGGCCGAAAATCAGCTGCAGTTGTGTTGAATAGTGCACCAAGCTGGATGAACCATATGATGCACTGTGTCCTATTTCTTACATTCACAGTGCAGCAATTTCACACATGCCAGCTGGTGAATTTGAAGTTCTGACTCCCCAGAACCATTTATGGAGCTCAGCTTTTCCAAGAATGGCCACAGGAGGATTTGTGCTAGTGATTTATTCCCTGTTTTCTGATGAGAAAGGACTGGAATGCTGATAAGTTGCCAGCCTTTTTCAAAAAGCATGTGATCCTATTTCACATGAGAATTTCCTTTTGGAACCCGTTCCATATCAGTAAATGTCAAAAGGGATTTTCAAAGACTTGATTTTATAGAATATTAAAATTATTTGAAGTCAGATGTACTTTAGGTCGGTGCTTCGATCCCTTCTTTAGTCCCTGTACACCGTGCTTTATGTCCCAGTTAAGAAGCTGGTCAAAAAGTACTCTGTGACCTCTGCCCATCTTGGATTCAGGGAGGTAGTTGGAGGCACCTCGTTAAAACAGAGAGAGGTCTTCACACTACACTGTCTGGGAAATAGACTCTCCAAATGTTGAATCTCTGGTGCAGTTAAGACTGCTGAAGGTTTAGCATTTTTAATTGTTGATTGAGATGCAGAATTAAATCAGGTTTTGTATCAGGTTTCAGAGCCTTTAGTGGAAAAAAAGACTTTGCAAACCTCATGACGGGTTAGGGAGGAACAGCAAAGGTCTGATATATAGAGCTGAATTTCTATTTTATGCATCAGTGCTAGAGCATAATCCTTCCTGAATCTTTCAACCCAGTGCCAAAATTGTTCCTTAGCTTGTGTGACTGGCTTTCCTTGGAACTTCTGGAATCAGACCCTTGTTTAAACATTTCCGATCATGCATTAGTATTCCTGTGTGATGAGGTGTTGATTTCTGAGGCCTACGTTTGGGATCTGATTACAACATGTGTGTTCAAGGACATAACATGGTAGTAAGAATTAACCTTCAAAATAAATTTCCATGCAGTGCAGCTAAAGCGAGGAATAAGGCAGATTAATGGTGTGATAGGAATGTCAGTAGACTGGTAATCCAGAGGTTCGGGCTAATGCCTTGGAACATTGAGTAGGCATTTTCTGGTGGTGAATGAACCCTTCTGATACCTGCTGCCCTGCAGCTGTTTCACAGAAATCGATTGTTCTGGAATAAGGCCATTCTGCCCATTGTACCTGTGCCAATTCTTCAATCTTTCATTATTGTGTGTCGATCTCCTGCTTTTTTTCCCATATCCTTCCACATTATGTTATTGAAATAATTGCCCAATGCCCTCTTTAAAACCTCAATAGAACCTGCCTCATCAGTCTTATGGCAGCGCAGTCTATAACTACTCGTTGAATGAAATTTTGTTTTCTAATATCACTCTTACTTCTTTTACAAATTTCTTAAAATCTACACCCTCTCATTTCTGTTCCTTTTACAAAAGGGAACAATTTCTCCCTTACTGTGCGATCAGCTCATGATTTTAAAACTCTCTATCAGATCTCCTCCTCACTTTCTTCTCTCCAAGCAGAAGTCCAAATTTCTTCAATTAATTCTCTTAACTGAAGTTCCTGATACCTGGGCCCTCGCTTGTAAATCAGTCCTACACTCTCCAATCTGCTCACACCCTTCCTATAATGTGGCATCAAAAACTGTACACAATATTTCAGCTGAGGTCCAACAAGTGGCTTATACAAATTCAATGTTACCTCCTTGCTTTTGCACTCTTTGCCCCATTAATGAACTCAAAATTCACATGACACTGGGTTATAGTCAACCAATTTATTTGAAATCACCAGCTGAAGGAACAGTGCTCCGAAAACTTGAGATTTCAAATAAATCAGTTGAACTATAACCTGGTGACGAGTAACTTTTCACTTTATCCACACCATAGTCTCATCCTCCTCCATTTCTGCTACCTACAAACGGACCTCACTACCAGATATATATTTCCCTCCCCACCCCTATCTGCATTCCATAATCTGTGACTCCCTTGTCAGGTCCACATCCTTACCAACCTACCATCCCCTCCCAGCACCTTCCTCTGCCACTGCAGGAATTGCAAAAACCTGCACCCACACCTCCCCCCTCACCTCTGTCCAAGGCCCCAAAGGAGCCTTCCATACCCATCAAAGTTTCACTTCCACACATGTCATTTACTATATACATTGCTCCCAATGCAGTCTCCTCTACATTGAGGAAACAGGACGCTTACTCGCAGTTTGCTTCAGAGAACATCACCAGAACACCATCAACATCCAACCCCATGGAGGACATGCATGTCCTGGGCCTCCTCCATCACCGCTCCCTAACCATCCGACAGCTAGAGGAAGAATGCTTCGTCTTCTGCCTCAGAACCATCCAACCCCATTGCATCAATGTGGATTTCACCAGTTTCCTTATTTCCCTCCTCCCACCTTATCCCAGATCCAACCTTCCAACTTGGCACCAGGCTCATGACCTGTCCTACCTGTCCACCTTCCTTCCCACCTATCTGCTCCACCCTCCTCTCCAAACTATCACCCATTATCCCATCTTCATCAACCTATTGCACTATCAGCTACCTTCCTCCCAGCCCTACCTCCCTCTCATTTATCTCACCACTCCTTCGGCTCACAGCCTCATTCGGAATGAAGGACTTTTGCCCAAAACGTTGACTCTCCTGCTTCTCGGATGCTGCCTGATGTGCTGTGCTTTTCCAGCACCACACTCTCAACTCTAATCTCCAGCATCTGCAATCCTCACTTTTGTCATCTCCAAATCATGCCTATTAATGAAGCCAAGAACACAGTATGATTTAGTAACTCTCTCTCTACCTGTCTTGCCACCCCTATGATCAGTGCATTTATACACCCAGGTGCCTCTGCTCCTGTTTCTCCTGCAGAATAGTACTGCCTATTACATATTGTCTTTCAATATACTATTCACCATTGTGCCATACCTCACAACTCTATGTATTAAACATTATCTCCTACCTATTCATCTATGCTACCAATTTGTCAGTTAGGGGTTCTATACTGTATATGAATCTTCCAAATTCTCTGTCTTTTGCAAACTTGGAAATTATCTCCTGCACGTTAAGATCTAGATCAATATGTGGAAAAACAAAGGACCCAAGACAGACCTCGTGAGAACTTCACTACAAACCTTCCTTCAGCCCAAAAAATATCTATTGACTATTTCTCTCTATTTCCTGATGCTCAGCAAATTTTATATTCACATTGCTGCTGACCCTTTTATTGCATGACTTATAACTTTCCTCATACATTTGTTGTGGGGCATTGTATCAAACTGGATTTCTGAAAATCCATGTATAACACCTCAACAAGATTACCTTCACTGAGCCCTTCTGTTAACTGTTCAAAAAATTCAGCCAAGTTAGTTGAAAATGATTTCCTCTTTATAAATCCATGCTGATTCTTCCTAATTGGCCCACCTGGAGACTCCCAACCAATGAGGATGAACTAACTAGTCCTTGGTTGATGGATTTATCCTTTCTTACAACCTTTCTTATACCAGACCGTGATATTTGCAATTTTGAAATCTTCTAGCAGTTCTCCCAAGGGAAGACTCAAAGATTATGGCTAGTGCATTTACAAATTTCCATTCTCCGGACCCAGTATCTTGTTAATTTTAAGTACCATCAGTCTATGTAGCACTCTCCCTTATGTTTACTGTGTTATCTCCTCTGTCACCATGGGCTGGGTAGCATCTCCCTCTTTGGGTAAGACAGATACAAAGTTATTCATCTAACAACTCAGTGATGCTCCTGGGTGCTAAACCCCATTTTGGATCTCAATTTGTCCTACTCCTCCTTGTAAATGAACTTTTGTTATTTTATATGTCAGTAAAAGACTTCGGGACATCCCTTTATGCTAACTACCAGCTTTCTTTCATAATTCCTCTTTGCTTCTTGTCGCTTTTTCACATCCCCTTTGAATCTATGATATTTCTTTTGCTTTTCAATTGTAATGTTTACCTGATGAATATCAATAACTATAGTTTTTCTTCCTTATTTAATTTCTATCTCCTTGGTTATCCAGGGAACTCTGGATTTGTTTGTCTTACATTTCTGATTTGAAGGAATATACCTTAGGTGTATCTGAATCATCTCCTTTTGGAAGGTAGACAGCTTTCAATTCCAGGTTTTCCTGTCAACCTCATAATTTGTTCTATCTTGCGCAGCTCTGTTCTTGTCCATTTGAAATCTGCGCTCTACCAGTTTATTTTCTCATTCTGCAGTGTTGCATGTCATTATACTTACAATACAGTGAGCACTGTCTCCTAAGAGTTCCTTCACAGACACGTGGTCCACTTGGCCAACTTCTTACTGAACCGGGCATACACTGCAGTAGGATGTTCCGCTGCACAGTATCCAGGAAAACTTGCTCCTCATTACCCTTTACATGGTAAGTATCCCAGTCAATATTTGGGTAATTGAAGTCTCCCATTATAGATATACTATGATGTTGACATCTTTGTGTAATTTCCATATAGATATGTTCCTTTATATCCTTTCTACAAGTTGGTGATTGAGACTACACAGAGAAATATTTGTGTATCTTTTTGTTCTTATCTCTAGCCAAACAGATCCTGTCCTTGGACGCTCTGAGACATCCCTTTTTTTTTCCAGCCCTGTAATGTCTTCCTTAACCAAGGAATCCTGCCGTGGCAGGATTCAAACCCGGATTCCCAGAATCCTGGGTCTCTGAATTAATAGTGATAATTGGCCAAGAGCTCCATAGTTCCAAAGAAGAGATGTTAATGAAGTCCATACTTCAGTTCAGTTCAGGATAAGAGATAGATCTGGATGACAGGCCCATTGAGGCATGTATGGGGTCGGGCCAGGTTTGACAGTCAAAGCGGAAGAATTACAGGGATTGTATGACCATATGAAAGGATGTATCTCTAAGGGGTGTCCAAAAGGTTGAGCTGACCATTTCGCCTGACACAAGCCTGTGCAGTAAAAGTGGTTGGGCTATCCACATAGTGTAGGCCTTCCTCTGCCATTTGTAAAATAGCAATTTATCTGGTCATTATGTGGCCAGCTGAGGGATACAATAGGCACAAGGCTTGATCTCCTGACCGGGAAAATGTGTAGAGTGGGCAGGGAGGTGATGGACTGGCCGCAGTAAACAACCCCCACATGTGGGGAACTGTACTCTTGCGTTCACGCATTCTAATCGCACCATGGCAGCTGATGGAATTTAAGTTCAATTAACTTTTAAAGAATCTGGAATTAAGAGTTTGTCTCAGTAATAGTGACCATGAAACTATCACTGCTTATCATGATAACTCATGTGTTTCACTAATGTCTTAAGAAAGCCCTATGTCCGTACCCAGTCTGGACTACATGGGACTTGACCCACAGCAATTACAGCAGTTGATTCTCAACCACTCTCAAGGGCAGTCAGAGAAAATCAATAAATGCTGGCCTTGGAAAACAAAAGCAGCACTAGGCCATTCAGGGCTGTGAGGCCTGCTCTGCCATTCAGTTAGAGCATGGCTGAATGTTGACCTCAGCATCACCTTCCTGCATTATCCCCCAGTCCCTTGATGTCATTCGTTGCCAGTAATTATTGATTTTTGTCTTAAATGCTCAAAGATTGAGCTTCCACAGCCCCCTGAGATAGAAAATTCCAAAGATACCCATATCTCATAAGGAAATAAAATAAGTTTATCCTTAGTTGAGGAAGACATTTTTCAAACTAATTTGGGTCACTGCAGAGACAATTTAAGTGCAAATTCATAGGGTGAATTAATACCATTTGCATCATGTAGCAGAGTTACGTTGGCTGCTAGTTGCTCCTCACTGCGGGTGGTACTGAACTCAGCAACAAAGGAGCACTGTGTTTCCATGTTTGGCTACATGAGTTGACCTGAAGTCCCTGGAGGACTCATTTTTAATGTTATATAAGGGAACAGACAGGAGCATTTGATTTTCAACATCAAACAGATTTCATACTGACTTTTTGACTACATCCAGTTCAAAGCCCATGCTGCTCAAAGACCTCTCACTCCTGGCTTCTGTGTATTGGGAATCAAATCATAACCCCAGATACATTAATGCTTGTGGTGTAAATCTGCAGTGCTCATGGAAAAATGTTTGGAATTACCTCACGTATCTGAAAGGAAAGATCAGTTAATGATTCAGAGGTGGGTCCCTGACAAAATTCCATTCTCCCTTTGACTCAGAGGTGGTGCCAAAGTACTGGAGAATTGCAAATAATACACCCTCATTGAAAAAAGGTTATAAGCAAAGTAATTATGGGTAGTGGTTTAACCTGGTAGTGGAGTAACTCTCAGAGTTTTGGGACAAAAATTAAGTTACTTGAGTAAGTGCAAGCTACTTGAGTAAAGCCCACTTAGATTTGTAAAAGGCAAACTGAGTTTTACTAAATTGCTTGAGTTTTGTGATGACGTAGCAGAGAGGATTGATGAGGATAATGTTATTGATGTGACATACATTTGCTTCCAAAAAGTGCTACATTGCAGATTCGACAGCAAAGTCAGAACTTGTGGAATAGAAAGGATAGTAGCGACATGGACATGGAATTGATTGAGTGATAGAAACAGAGACATATCATTATTTATTACATTGGAGATAGGTTTGTAGTGGAAATACCCAGGGATTGATGTTAGGACACTTGCTCTTTCTGATATATAGAAGTATAGAAAACAATTTCAAAATTTGCTAATGAAATGAAGTCTAGAAATATTGTGAAGCTCAAGAAGGATAATGTAGAACTTCAAAATTGGTGGAATGGGCAAATAAAATTTGATAGGCAAAAGTGAGGACTTCCCACCTATCCACTCCAGCCTCTTCTCTGACCAATCATCTTCATCTCCACCTCCATCCATCTATTGTACTCTTGGCTACCTTCTCCCCCACCCACCCGCCACCCTCCCATTTAGCTCTCCACCACGGAGGCTCCCTGCCTTCATTCCTGATGAAGGACTTTTGCCCGAAACGTCAATTTTCCTGCTCCTCGGATGCTGCCTGACCTGCTGTGCTTTTCCAGCACCACTCCAATCTAGATAAAATTTGATACACAGAAGTTGATCTGAGTCGTGTTGGTTTGAAGAACACAAAAAGACCATATACAATATGTCTACAATTCTCAAGGTAGTGCAGGAGCGGATGAAAGAACCTAAGATTAAATGTGCATAACTCTTTCAAAGAGCCAGGAAAGATTAATAAAACATGTAGTAACCTGGTCTTTATAAATAGGGGCATAATGTACAAATGCAGGTTCAGGATGAAGAAATATCTGTTACATTGAATGACTGCAGAAGTTGGAAGTTGTCCTTGGAGAAGAGAAAATTGAGAAGAGGTTTGTTAGAGATTTTCAAAATCATGAAGGGTTTTGGACAGAGTAAATAGAAAAAAGCTATTCAATTTGGTGGAAGGATTAAGAACCAGAACAATGGTGACAAGAGGAAAAACCTTTTCATGTAGTGAGCAGTTAAAATCTGGAATATTTTATCTAAAACTGAGGTGAAAGCAGGTTCAGTTGAAGCTTCCAAGAGAAAAAGAGATTATTATAGAACATAGAAAAATACAGCACAGAACAGGCCCTTCGGCCCACAATGTTGTGCCAAGGATTATTCCTAATCTAAAACAAAATAACCTAACCTATACACCCCTCAACTCACTGCTATCCATGTGCATGTCCAGCAGTTGCTTAAATGTCCCTAATGACTCTGCTTTCACCACCACCACTGGCAACGTATTCCATGCATTCACAACTCTCTGTGTAAAGAACCTACCTCTGATGTCTCTGCTATTCCTTCCTCCTAATATCTTAAAACTATGGCCCCTCGTGCCAGTCAATCCTGCCCTGGGGAAAAGTCTCTGGCTATTGACTCTATATGCGTCTTATTACCTTGTATACCTCGATCAGGTCACCTCTCCAGAGAGAAAAGCCCGAGCTTAGTCAACCTCTCTTCATAAGACAAACTCTCCATCCAGGCAGCATCCTGGTAAACCTTCTTTGCACCCTCTCCAAAGCCTCCCTATCTTTCCTATAATAGAGTGACCAGAACTGGATACAATTTTCTAAGTGTGGTCTCATGAGGATCTTGTCGAGCTGCAGTAAAACCTCGCGGCTCTTAAACTCGATACCCCTGTTAATGAAAGCCAAAATACCTTTTGCTTTCTTAACATCCCTATCCACTTGGACGGCAACTTTGAGGGATCTATGCAATTGAACACCAAGATCCCTCTGTTCCTCCGCAATGCCAAGAATCCTGTATTTAATCCTATATTCAGCCTTCAAGTTCGACCTTCCAAAATGCATCACTTCGCATTTATCCAGATTGAATTCCTTCTGCCATTTCTCAGCCCAGCTCTGTATCCTGTCTATGTTGCGCTGCAGCCTGCAATAGCCCTCGATACTATCAACGGTCCCTCCAACCTTTGTGTCATCAGATTTACTAACCCACCCCTCAATCTCCTCATCCAAATCATTTATAAAAACTACCAAGAGCAGAGGCCCAAGAACAGAGTGCTGCGGGATCCCACTCAACACTGACCTCCAGGCAGAATACTTTCTGTCTACAACCATTCTCTGCCTTCTGTCAGCCAACCAATTCTGAATCCAGATAGCCAAATCTCCCTGTATCCCATACCTCCTGACTTTATGAATGAGCCTACCATGGGGAACCTTATCAAATGCCTTGCTGAAGTCCAGATATGCAACATCCACCGCTTGACTTCCGTCAACCTGTCTCGTCAATTCCTCAAAGAACTCAATAAATTTTGTGAGGCATGACCTGTCCCTCACAAAGCCATGCTGACTACATTTAATCACGCTATGTTTTTCCAAATAGTCATAAATTATATCCCTCAGAATTCTTTCCAAAACCTTGCTGACCACAGACATAATACTGACTGGTCTGTAATTGCCAGGGATTTCCCTATTCCCCTTCTCGAAAAGAAGAACAACATTTGCCTCCCTCAAATCCTCTGGTATGACTCCCATGGAGAGTGAGGAAGCAAAGATCTTTGCTATCAGCTTAGCAACCTCCTTTCTCACTACCCGGAGCAGCCTAGGATAAATCTGGTCTGGCCCTGGGGACTTATCAATCTTAATGTTTGCCAAAATCTCCAGCACATCAACTTCATCAATCTTGATCTGTTCAAGCTTGTTTCCCAGCTCCTCAAAGTTCGCATTAACAACAAGGTCTCTTTCCTTAGTGAAAATGAAGCAAAAAACTCACTTATGGCTTCCCCATTTGCTCAGACTCCGCACACAAGTTCCCTACACTATCCCTGACCAACTGATCATTCTCTTATTCCTCATTATTCCTTATTGTTTGTCAAGGCAGACATTGCAGGGCAATAAGGAAAGAAGTGACACTAGATGAATTGTGCCTTCAGATGGGCTGAATGGCTGAATGGCCTCCAGCTATGCTGTACTCATTCTAACCTCTGATTACTAGTTTTTTTTCTGTGTTTTTTTTAAACCCAGTAGCAATCTATCTATTGGATACAAAAACAGAAATTGCTGGAAAAACTCAGCAAGTCAGGCAGCATCTGTGTAGAGAAATCAGAGTTAATATTTCGAGTCTGGTGACCCTTCCTCAGAACTATCTACTGGATAGTTGCGTTGATGCAAAACATTCTCTGCCTTTTCCTCTGCTTTTGAAGCAATGCAGTAGTTTGTCCAAACTTGTTAAATATAAGACAGGTTTGTAGAGTCCTTTGCTAGGAAAAGGTTAATTCTTAAGATTCTGTGGCTAGCCAGCACTCATGGATACTTCGGAAGAACCCATATGGCCACCAGTGTGTTAATTCATGTTTATATCCGATGGGAGGAAGTCACTATTAATAATGTATTTGATTTGAATGTGAGGAGTTGAAGTAATTATTAAGTCATTTAAGTGAAAATCTATTGTCCATAGATTGATGATGGATGAACTACAGATGGGTCACAGATGGATCAGCACTTTTGCACAAAATCTTGCTGTTTTTGCATTGTGGGACTAAAAGAATGGTCAAAGGCTTCCAGGACTTCCACACTTCATCCAGGACCATGTGCCAAGAGATGATTAAATCATTTGTTCTGCTCATCACCTCGACTTCATAATAAACATGGGTCATATGGTCAGGTCATGTTGCTCCCAATGTTACAGACATACTACAGCAGTATTTCACTCCTTTACATGACTGATTCAAATAAACGAGCTGAATCTACAGTGCATCCTGACCAAACAAAATAAAATAGATAATTTGTAACCAAACATTACATTTTTACATTACCACCACTCTTCAGGAATGCATGCTAGTGAGCATTTATCAGAAACATTGAATAAGTTATTCTGTATTATTCTTTTTCTCTTTTTGAATTCTTTCAGTATCCTGAAATTAGACTCTGCATTGACAAGAACAGACATTGCTAGAAAAGCTCAGCAAGTCTGGCAGCATCTGTGAAGAGATATCAGAGTTAACGTTTCAGGTCACGTGACCCTTCCTAAGGGTCAGTTCTTTCAGTTTTTATTTAGTCTCTGCATTATGAAATCATGAAAATGTTTAGCTATGGGAAGGGATAGGTACATGCTACAGGGCAAGAGTTATTGATGGGGTAAGGGTAATTATAATGCAATTAGGCAAGACTTAGGATGCATAGAATGAGGTAGCAAAATGCAGGGGATGGGGACAAACAACATGTGGAATTGGTATAAGGAACATATACTGCATGTCCTTGATAGGTATCTCCCTATCAGGTAGGGAGGAAATGATAAAGTGAGGGAACTGTGGTTTACTACAGAAATTGCATCTCTTGTTAAGCAGAAGAAGGAGGCTTATGTGGCGATGAGACGAGATGGTTCAGATGAGGTGATGGAGAGTTACAGATTAGCTTGGAAGGTTTTAAAGAGAGAGGTAAGAAGAACAAAGAGAGGACATGAGCAGTCTTTAGCAAATAGAATAAAGGAGAACCCTGAAGCTTTCTATGGGTATATGAGGAATAATGGGATGAATAGGGTAGGAATAGGGCCAGTCAAAGACAGAAATGGGAAGCAGACAGAAATGGGAAACTGTGTATGGACCCTGTGGAAAATGGAGGGGTACTAAATGAATTTTCTCTCAGGAAATGGAGAATATTGTAGAGGAGAAGAATGAGATACAGGATATTCGACTAGAGGGGATTGAGGTTAGTAAGGAAGAGGTGTTATCAATTCTAGGAGGAATGAAAGTAAACAGGTCCCCTGGACTGGATGGGATTAATCCAAGGATTCCCTGGGAAGCGAGGGAGGAATGGTGGAGTCTTTGACTTTGATCTTTGAGTCATCATTGTCTATAGATTTAGTTCCAGAGGACTGGAGGTTTGCAAATGTTGTGTCCTTGTTTAAGAAAGGCAGTAGAGATGACCCAGGTAATTATAGATCAGTGAGACTGACTTCTGTTGTAGGAAAAGTTTTGGAAAGGATTATAAGAGATAAGATTTATAATCATCTAGCAAGCAACAATTTGCAGATAGTCAAAGTGGTTTCGTCAAGGGCAGGGTCGTGTCTCACAAGCTTCATTTTCTGAGAAGGTGACCAAGCATGTAGATGAGGGTAGGGCAGTTGACATGGTGTACATGGACTTAAGTAAAGCCTTTGATAAGATTCCACATGGAAGGCTATTGGAAAAAATACAGAGGCATGGGATTGAGGGTGATTTAGAAATGTGATTTGGATTAGAAAGTGGCTTTCTGAATGAAGGCAGTGAGTGGTGGCTGATGGAAAATAATTCAACCTGGAGTCGGGTTACTAGTGGTGTGCCACAAGGCTCTGTTTTGGGACCACTGCTGTTGGTCATTTTATAAATGACTTCGATGCAGGCATAGGTGGATGGGTTAGTAAGTTTGCAGATGACACTAAAGTCGGTGGAGTAGTGGATAGTGTGGAAGAATGTTGCAGGTTGCGGGGGACTTGGATAAACTACAGAATTGGGCTGAGAGGTGGCAAATGGAGTTCAATGCAGCTATACGTGAGGTAATTCACTTTGGGAAGAAAAACAGGAAGGCAGAATACTGAGTCAATGGAAGAATTCTTGACAGTGTGGATGTGCAGAAGGATCTTGGAGTCCATGTACATAGATCCCTGAAAGTTGCCATCCAGGTTGATAGTGCTGTTAAGAAGGCATATGATGTATTAGGTTTTATTGATAGAGGGATTGAGTTCTGGAGCCATAATGGCATGCTGCAACTATACAAAACACTGGTGCGGCCTCACTTGGAACATTGCGTACAGTTCTGGTCGCCCCATTACAGGAAGGATGTGGGAGCATTGGAAAAGGTGCAGAGGACTTTAACCAGGATGTTGCCAGGTCTGGAGGGAAGACCTCATGAAGAAAGGCTGAGAGACTTCGGTCTGTTCTCATTGGAAAGAAGAAGGCTAAGAGGAAATTTGATGGAGACATACAAGATGTTCAGAGGATTAGATAGGGTATACAGTAAAAGTCTTTTTCCTAGGATGATGATGTCAGCTTGTATGAAGGGGCATAGCTACAAATTGAGAGGTGATAGATTTAAGACAGATGTCAGAGGCAGGTTCTTTACTCAGGAATGCCATCCCTGCCAAAATAGTTAACTCAACCACATTAAGGAGATTTAAACAATCCTTGGATAAGCACATGGATGATGATGGGATAGTGTAGGGGGATGGGCTTAGATTAGTTCACAGGTCGGTGCAATACTGAGGGCCGATGGGCCTGTTCTGCGTTGTATTGTACTATGTTCTATGAAATAAAACTTACACTACTCTGTGCAGCAATGACCATCAAGTCAATCTCAGAGTATAAAAAAACAGCCATGGCTGTACAAGTGTGAAGCCTCAATTTCCCACATTGCAGGTGGGTTTAGTGTCAAATTTGTTCAGTATTGGCAAATATCACCAAAATGCAGACCTTTATACATCCAATGGCAGGCTTCAGGTTTGTAGCTGTGATTTTTCACAAATTCGGCTCCTGACCTCATGTAGATTTTTAGACTATGGACAGAGGCTTGACAACATTTCAAAGAAAGTTTCCTTTATCACTGGTGTTACAACCTCTAAAGGGCATTGCAAGAGTGAAATGGCAGCCCTGTGTGGTATAGGGAGTGGCACTGGAGAGTGAGAGAATTACCTCTGAGCATTTTTAGAAAAACTTCCTCATGATCAGGGACATCGAAATAAATTAGTAGTTGCAGCTTTATTTGGTGAGTTAAGACTCTTCATTTTGCTCAAAGCATCTTAACACCACACTGCTGGATAATCTGCATTGTAGATTATTGATGGAAAAAGACCCTTTGAAAGTTTAGGTTGTTTAAAAAAAACTATTACTAGATGATAGAAATGCTTGAGAAGTTTTCTTACGAATGTCTAAGAGATTCTTGGCAGAATTTAATCTGAATTAATGTTTTTGAAGTTGTTACACAGACCCTTTTGTGAAGATATTATGAATTATGTTGAAAGCATTTTATGTGGTGCATAATTATACGCTGGAATATTAGGTTTGAATTGCAGCCAGTGCAAACTAAGAAAAAATAAAATGATTTGCAAATATGTAGGTACTAAAAAAAAGTTGTGAAAACATATAGAGCTGAATTTTCCAGGACCTTTAAGATTAAGCTGAGGAGGGGATAGCTGATAAATTGGTTGAAAATGACATAGATTCATACAGCACAAAAACAGACCGTTGGGACCAACTCATCCATGCCAACCGTATTTCCCGAACTAAACTGTCCTGCTTGCCCACGTTTGACCCATATTCCTGTAAACCTTTCCTGCTCAAATATTTGTTAAATTTCTTTTAAATGTTGTAACACTACCTGCATCTACCCCTTCCTATGTCAGTTCATTGCACATACGAATCACCCTCTGTGTGAAAAAGCTACCCCTTAGGTCCCTTTTAAATCTTTCTCTCTCATCTTAAAAAATATGCTGCCTAGTTTTGAACTCCCCCATCCTAGAGAAAAGAACTTTGCTTTTTATCTTATCAATGCCCCTCATGATTTTATAAAGCTCTATAAGGTCACCTCTCGACCTCTTACACTCTAGTGAAAAAAAGTGTCAGCCTTTCAAGCCTGTCTTTATAAGTCAAGCCCCCTCAGTCCCGGCAATATCCTGGTAAATATTTTCTGGACCCTCTCCAATTTAATAAAACCCTTCCTATAGATTGGAGACCAGAACTGTACACAGTACTCCGAAAGTGGCCTCACCAGCATCCTGTACAATCTCAACATGATGTCCCAATTTCTATACTCAATGTCATTCCGTCATTTTAGCATCCTGTCCGCAGCTGGAAAAAGTAGTGCTTCAGATGGTTGATGTCGAGATGCCTACTGAGCTAGGTAAGAGCCAACTAAGGGCCTCTAGCTGCCCCTGTGGAAATTTTCCATGGTGTGGGAATGGATGCCACCTCGTGCAGAGACTGCCTGGTGAAGCGTGATGTGGAGGTGCTAGTGTTGGACTGGGGTGGACAAATTCAGAAGTCACATGACACCAGGTCATAGTCCAACAGGTTTATTTGAAATCACAAACTTTCGGAATGCTGCTGCTTCGTCAGGTCAAGTGACTTCAAATAAATCTGTTGGACTCTAATCTGGTGTCATTTGACTTCTGACTTGGTGAAACTTGAATACCTCTCATTGGGCACTGGGTGGGGTTACCCTTCCTTATGGACACTTCATAAAACTAGAGTGGATGAAGCAGTTTAACACATGGCATGGGATGTACTGATACGTGGAGTGATTGCAAAATAGATTTGGGATATATGGTACACATAACAATAATGGTAATTTATTAGTGAATAATGACATTGTTCTTTATGTTCATTTTATATTTGAACAGCTGAAGCAAAATGTGTTCTATCATTATTAATATGTTATTAGACAGGATTGTAACACTTACCTGACACATTTTTTCTTGAGAAATGCTATTTCAAAAATGAAAAGGAAACTAAGGAGTAATATTAACCCGTGCTGCCTAGCAGAAACTGGGCAGGCTGGTGACAACCAGATAATTTATCTTCTGATATCTCACGTTGTCTTCAATGTTGACTTGTTTCTCTGACCAGTTTGCAAGGGCGTCCACCTGAAGCTGGCATAGACTTTCGTTAAACAAACAACTCGTAATTCAGTAACAACTTTGGACTCTGACTGCAATTTTAACAGCAACTTGAGTGCTGATTGTGTTGTGGCTTTTCCACCAAGTCAGGGTGGCGGGCAGAGAATCTGGGATCAGAAAAGGTTCAGACATGAATTTTGTTTTGTTTCTACAGAGTCATAGAGTCATAGAGATGTACAGTGCGGAAACAGACCCTTCGGTCCAACTTGTCCATGCCGACCAGTTATCCCAACCCAATCTAGTCCCACCTGCCAGCACCTGGCCCATATCCCTTCAAACCCTTCCTATTCATATACCCATCCAGATGCCTTTTAAATGTTGCAATTGTACTAGCCTCCAACACTTCCTCTGGCAGCTCATTCCATACACGTACTACCCTCTGAGTGAAAAAGTTACCCCTTAGGTCTCTTTTATATCTTTCCCCTCTCACCCTAAACCTATGCTGTCTAGTTCTGGACTGCCCCACCCCAGGGAAAAGACTTTGTCTATTTATCCTATCCATACCTTTCATGATTTTATAAACCTCTGTAAGGTCACCCCTCAGCCTCTGACACTCCAGGGAAAACAGGCCTAGACTGTTCAACCTCTCCATATAGCTCTAATCCTCAACCCTGTAAATCTTTTCTGAACCCTTTCAAGCTTCACATCTTTCCGATAGGAAGGAGACCAGAATTGCATGCATCATTCCAACAGTGGCCTAACCAATGTCCTATATAGCTGCAACATGACCTCCCAACTCCTGTACTTAATACTCTGACCAATACAGAAAAGCATACCAAACGCCTTCTTCACTATCCTATCTACCTGCGACTCCAAACATGAACGATTCACACTTGGTCACATGTAATCTGACTGTTTACAAACTTTAAGAAAATTAAAGAGATATGGATAGCTACACAACATTATACAAGGATGCCATTAATTGCAGTCAACACTTTAATCATCTTACCAATGCAAAAAGACTTCTGCTGTACTGTTGCTTCAATCTGTATAAGTTCCTCACCTTTCTAGAGAAGTAAGTCACATGCCTGATTAATACATGCTCGGTTGTCAGTTCACGAAAGATATTGCATAAGCCTTCTTCATCTCCTAAACCTCTCAGCAAAAATGGCAAATACTTCAGATCAAACTGTAAGTCATGACAAGGTGGAAACTCAAAAGAAACACATGTTACCTAGAAGCAATGTACAAAATTGCCAATATAATTTTCATGCAAGACACATACTAATATGTGAGAGAAAATAGGTGACTAAATTACATTATTGTTTTCCTTTTTTGTCATAGTGATGATGGATTCTTTATGAATGATGGGCAAACAAAACTTCCTACAGTTGCCGAAAGATTTCGACCTGATAAATATAGTGGAACCAATACAGGTTTATTTCCCTTTATTCTATGTTAAGAGAAAATCATAGTTGGGATTTTTTTTCTTATTATCTAAATTTTAACAATCCATGTTGAATGTGAATTGAGTACTTACTTAGTAAATACTCAATCTAAATCATTGAAGTTGTTTAATTTGGTGATCAACATTCAAAGTATAATCAACTAGTAAATAATTCTAATTTCAGATTCAGATCTTATACTTTTAAAAAGTACTTTAAATAGTACTCTATTGCATTCAGAACACCTAAATATGCAAAGGATATAGGAATTTTCAGTGTAATCAGTTCCATCACAGCTCTAATCCTTCACCTCGGTATACTTGTCAGGTGTCTGCTACAAATTTTCTTGTTGGTCCAGGGCGCTCACCTGGATTCCACCAGAAAAGCATAGGTCTCCCTTCTGCTCTGATGAGAGCTGGTTAAAACAGCCTCCACATGGCTAATGTTGCATGTAATTGTTCCTTTGGTGTTGACTGGCAGCCTCCGGCCACATAAAATTTGACTGTTGCCTGCCAGTTAGCTGCTACTTCCCACCTGTTTCAAGCATGCAGTCGAAACTTCCAGTTAGATTTTTGATTGGATCATGCATGTTTTTAAGCAAATATTATCAGAATAATGTGAATGACCAGAATGACCTAAACGTCTGAGCCCATGTGTTAATAACACACTCCTTGACATATTTCAGTTAACAAGCCACAGTTTCTCATCGATTTCAATAATAAATGGAGACATTACCTCATGACATTCATCATGAATTGTTCTGTTGTGATTGGCTTTAAAAAAACCATGAACGAAGTAAAAGTATTATAATGAAGTGCTGAGTTCGTTATTGGAAAATTTAAAGCAGAAGAAAGTCTGAGGGATTGAAGTGGGCTAATGCTGCAATCATACTAACAATTCAATATATTTATGATAACCTAGCTTTACAAACTGCAGTTGAAGCTATCAGAAAAGCCGTGCTTCTTTCACATTGTATTCATGTAAATTATAAAAATATAACTCAACTCCTATAGGACTCCTACTTTTGCATGTCTATATGTACAAAAACGTAGCCATTCTAAACACTGGAGCTGAAGGAATGATCTGTGGAGTATAGTGTAGTCTTTCTACTCAGGATTAGAGACTCAATTCAGATCAGCCTGCTGCAAAAGGCAGGAGCTTTGAGAAAACTTTACTCAATTTTTAATAAGTGTCCTTCAATATTGTGGCTCAAACTGCAGGTCACACTTTGACAGGCTTGAATGATGGCTGTAGTAAGATCAGGCCTGGGTTGTTGAAATCAAGCAGTCCACACCCAAATAAAAGCAAAATACTGTGGATGCTGGAAATCTAAAATGAGCATAGAAAATGCTGGAGAAACTCAGCTGGTCTAGCAACATCTGTGGAAAGAGTTGATGTTTAGAGTCCAGTAGAAATTCTTCGAAACTGGTCCACTCACATCTCAGCAAACATCAACGACCTTTATTAAGTATATACAAAGCGATGACAATACAAGATGTCTGTGGTTCCTGATGAAGGGCTTTTGCCTGAAATGTCGATTTTCCTGCTCCTCTGATGCTGCCTGACCTGCTGTGCTTTTCCAGCACCATTCTAATCTAGACTCTGGTTTCCAGCATCTGCAGTCCTTGTTTTTACCTAGTCTGTGGTACCACAGACAACCCAGTTCCACGTGATCTGATGTCATTATGGTAGAGCTTGTTGTGCACATGCTCAGTAGCTATTGTTAGCATAGAGGTATAGTTAATCCTTTACCTCACATCTCGCCCAAGTTTGCTCTTCCTGCAAGCAGGAAGCATCACAAAGCATTTTCAGTTTTTATAAACTCCTATCTTCTCCTCCCCCAAGTCTCTTTCACCTGGGCATCAATCTATAATAGTGCTTCTGGTATTCCTGAAGGACTTGAAGGACTGAAAATGTGTTGCTGGTTAAAGCGCAGCAGGTCAGGCAGCATCCAAGGAACAGGAGATTTGACATTTCGGGCATAAGCCCTTCATCGGGAATGATGACTTGAAGGACTCTCTTGTATGTGCTTTCGTTTTTTTGCCCACAATGACCTTTGGTGTGTCCATAAGACATAAGAGCAGTAGTAGACCATTCAGCCCTTTGAGTCTGCATCATACCCTTGGAATGTGAGCATATTGGTGAAGTGAGATAGCAGCTTCTCATGAAAGCTGTGATACAGTGATCTGAATGGAAACAGTGAAGACCATCTAAAAAAAACTGATTCAAAAAGCAAACTTCTATGACCTCAACCATCAAAACCATCACACACTCATCACCAATGAAATAAATTTCTAGTCCGGGATCAATAAGAAATTGCTGCTTAGCACTCTTTTTTGCAATGACAATATTGGGACATTCAGGGTCTGTCATATGCTTACTTAGTCTTCATTTCAGCCAAGTGTTTAGAATGACTAGATACTGAGGGCTTGAATTCTGCATTTCCCTTCACAATTTATTTATAATTCCTTTTTTTCAAAACAACAGAACCACTGTGAAATTGATCTGTGTTATGAATGATGACTTTTTTTTTCCATGGTTCTTGCTGACAAACAAAACAAAAACACCGTTCCTTTTCTCAAAAACTGTTTTCCTCAGATGTAACATTCTTGCTTATTGATTATAGCAGCTAATAATTCACAATGATCTTTGATCGTTGAATATTTCAGAAAAAGAGAGGCTTTTCTTCATCACAGTTCATCTCTCCCTGTAGTCAAGTTTCATGAGCAGTGGTTGATGCTGCACAAGACTTGTGAAAATTTTCTGTAACCTTTGCTTTCTCAGTCTCTGAGACAGTGTGATTGCTATTAGCTGATCTCTCCATTCAGCAGTTCTCTTTTCAGATAGTTAGACTTCTTCAACTCTTGCTCAATGTTCATGCTCTATTTAGTGCTCAGTTTTAAGCTTTCCTAAGGCATGTCTAAACTCCAGAAATTCTGTAGTTTGGACCCCTGGGTGGCAGAGGACTGAATTGCTTGACTTTGGCCTTCACGGATGACATTGCCCTTCTGAGCGACTCTCACACCAGAATGGCAAGGAATCTGAAGTTGCTCCTTCACACTGTGACCATACAAATCTCAGTATTAAAATTGCAAGGATGAAGGGCTTCCACTCTCTGTTTAAAAGGAAGACCTTCTGATACAACCACTTCGAAAACTGGAAGCTGCGAAATTAATCCATAGCCTCCATTGCCCCCAGGGTGACACAGAGAGGTACCTGGGTGCCTGTATCGATTTGTGGGCAGGTGTGGCAGAAGGGGAGTGGGAGGAGAAGCTTAAGTCCTAGGTTAAAGGAATGCAGGCAGCATCTCTCTGACAACGGTGACGGCTAGAAATCCTTAAAACACATGTCATCCCCAGACTTTATTTTCATCTGATCCTATCCAAAGCATCTCGGTGTACTCTCATAAAACTGGACCAAAACATCCGTAACGCTCAAGAGAATTCCTCCACCTCCCACCTCATATCGTTGATGGAGTCCTACATGTTAGCAACAGGAATGGCGAGGTTATTCCTGATGAAGGGCTTTTGCCCGAAACGTCGATTTCGCTGCACTTTGGATGCTGCCTGAACTGCTGTGCTCTTCCAGCACCACTAATCCAGAAACAGGAACGGCGGTCTAGGTGTCTCAAAACTGGAGGTGCAAATTTCATCCGTGATTGTTTGCAATCATGAGGCAATTGAGATGTCCAGTGACGTGATAATTTGGGCCTCCTTTCAATATAAAAGAATGCAACACAGACTGCAGGACTGCACGAGCTCAAGGTGCTTAAAGAAGTTGAAGGTTTCCTACCCAGCAGCCAAAATGGAGGCGAAGAGGAAATGGACCTGATGATCCACATCCAGGCCATCATGCTAGCACTCCAGAAGACAGGTGCTGGTCAACAGAAACTGCCCAACAAGTGTGCAGGATGGAGGGAGTGGGAATTTGAAAAGTGGCGAAAGCTGGAATGTCAAAGAGCAGGCATCCAGTACTTTAGAGACGACAAGATCTTAAATTCACGGCTAAAAGGAGCAAATCAACAGAAATGCTCTTGGTTTATAAACAGCTTGCTCCTGCGGTGTAATCTATACCCGACAAGAGCCACAGTATATAGAGGAAAACCGAACAGAAACAAAATATGCTGAAGGTGTGAGATGGCAGTCGAGACCACCTCATACATTTCAGGATGCTGCCCATTTGTCAAGAACGCTTGTATAAAATGCCATAATAAGATCGCTGACCAGTTGCAAAAGCATGTCAGTAAGTATGGCTGGACATCGTATGTGGTGCCCAGATTATTTGGCTCACTGTGGAAACCCAATCTTATATTCAAGAAAGATCAAACGATCGCGTAGTAGATGTTACAGTGCAGTATGAGAATGACAGTAAAGCACTGGAAATGGCATGAGGAAAGCAAAAAATATATATACCTTAATGCCGAGATAACGGAATTGATGGGAGGCTCGGAACCCAAGCACTTTGACTTCGTGATGGGCGCACGATACAAATGGGTGGGCATGACTAACAGCCTCATGAAATTCCTCGGCATTGAAGGATTCGATTCCTTTGCCCAAATGACATCAAGACTCGTGTTATCACTGACACTCGAACTGTTACGGATAAAAAGTGAGGTCTGCAGATGCTGGAGATCAGAGCTGAAAATGTGTTGCTGGTTAAAGCACAGCAGGTCAGGCAGCATCCAAGGAATAGGAAATTCGACGTTTCCGGCCAGAGCCCTTCATCAGGAATGAGGAGAGGGTGCCAGGCAGGCTAAGATAAAAGGTATGGAGGAAGGACTTGGGGGAGGGGCGATGGAGATGTGATAGGTGGAAGGAGGTCAAGGTGAGGGTGATAGGCCGGAGTGGGGTGGGGGCGGAGAGGTCAGGAAGAGGATTGCAGGTTAGGAGGGCGGTGCTGAGTTCAAGGGAATCGACTGAAACAAGGTGGGGGGAGGGGAAATGAGGAAACTGGAGAAATCTGAGTTCATCCCTTGTGGTTGGAGGGTTCCCAGGCGAAAGATGAGGCGCTCTTCCTCCAACCATCGTGTTGTTATGTTCTGGCGATGGAGGAGTCCAAGAACCTGCATGTCCTCGGTGGAGTGGGAGGGAGAGTTAAAGTGTTGAGCCATGGGGTGGTTGGGTTGGTTGGTCCGGGCGTCCCAGAGGTGTTCCCTGAAGCATTCTGCAAGTAGGCGGCCCGTCTCTCCAATATAGAGAAGGCCACATCGGGTGCAGCGGATGCAATAGATGATGTGTGTGGAGGTGCAGGTGAATTTGTGGCAGATATGGAAGGATCCCTTGGGGCCTTGGAGAGAAGTAAGGGAGGAGGTGTGGGCGCAAGTTTTGCATTTCCTGCGGTTGCAGGGGAAGGTGCCGGGAGTGGAGGTTGGGTTGGTGGGGGGTGTGGACCTGACGAGGGAGTCACGAAGGGAGTGGTCTTTGCGGAACGCTGATAGGGGAGGGGTGGGAAATATATCCCTGGTGGTGGGGTCCGTTTGGAATTGGCGGAAATGACGGCGGATGATACGCTGTATGCGGAGGTTGGTGGGGTGGTAGGTGAGAACCGGTAGGGTTCTGTCTTGGTGGCGGTTGGAGGGGCGGGGCTCAAGGGCGGAGGAGCGGGAAGTGGAGGAGATGCGGTGGAGGGCATCATCGATCACGTCTGGGGGGAATCTGCGGTCCTTGAAGAAGGAGGCCATCTGGGCTGTGCAGTATTGGAACTGGTCCTCCAGGGAGCAGATGCGGCGGAGACGAAGGAATTGGGAATATGGGATGGCGTTTTTACAGGTGGCAGGATGGGAGGAGGTGTAGTCCAGGTAGCTGTGGGAGTCAGTCGGTTTATAGTAGATGTCTGTGTTGAGTCGGTTGCCCGAGATAGAAATGGAAAGGTCTAGGAAGGGGAGAGAGGAGTCTGAGACAGTCCAGGTGAATTTGAGGTCGGAATGGAAGGTGTTGGTAATGTTGATGAACTGTTCAACCTCCTCGTGGGAGCACGAGGCAGCGCCAATACAGTCATCGATGTAGCGGAGGAAAAGGTGGGGGGTGGTGCCAGTGTAGTTGCGGAAGATGAACTGTTCCACATATCCTACAAAGAGACAGGCATAACTGGGGCCCCCTACAAAGAGACAGGCATAGCTGGGGCCCCTTACAAAGAGACAGGCATAGCTGGGGCCCCCTACAAAGAGATAGGCATAGCTGGGGCCCCTACAAAGAGACAGGCATAGCTGGGGCCCCCTACAAAGAGACAGGCATAGCTGGGACCCCTTACAAAAAGACAGGCATAGCTGGGGCCCCCTACAAAGAGACAGGCATAGCTAGACTCAGACTCCTCCCTCCCCTTCCTAGACCTTTCCATTTCTATCTCGGGCAACCGACTCAACACAGACATCTACTATAAACCGACTGACTCCCACAGCTACCTGGACTACACCTCCTCCCACCCTGCCCCCTGTAAAACTCCATCCCATATTCCCAATTCCTTCGTCTCCGCCGCATCTGCTCCCAGGAGGACCAGATCCAATACCGTACAGCCCAGATGGCCTCCTTCTTCAAGGACCGCAGATTCCCTCCAGACGTGATCGACGATACCCTCCACCGCATCTCCTCCACTTCCCGCTCCTCCGCCCTTGAGCCCCGCCCCTCCAACCGCCACCAAGACAGAACCCCACTGGTTCTCACCTACCACCCCACCGACCTCCATATACAGCGTATCATCCGCCGTCACTTTCGCTAATTCCAAACGGACCCCACCACCAGTGATATATTTCCCTCCCCTCCCCTATCAGCGTTCCGCAAAGACCACTCCCTTCGTGAATCCCTCGTCAGGTCCACACCCCCCACCAACCCAACCTCCACCCCCGGCACCTTCCCCTGCAACCGCAGGAAATGCAAAACTTGCGCCCACACCTCCTCCCTTACTTCTCTCCAAGGCCCCAAGGGATCCTTCCATATCTGCCACAAATTCACCTGCACCTCCACACACATCATCTATTGCATCCGCTGCACCCGATGTGGCCTCCTCTTTATTGGGGAGACGGGCCGCCTACTTGCAGAATGCTTCAGGGAACACCTCTGGGACGCCCAGACCAACCAACCCAACCACCCCGTGGCTCAACACTTTAACTCTCCCTCCCACTCCACCGAGGACATGCAGGTCCTTGGACTCCTCCATCGCCAGAACATAACAACACGACGGTTGGAGGAAGAGCGCTTCATCTTCCGCCTGGGAACCCTCCAACCACAAGGGATGAACTCAGATTTCTCCAGTTTCCTCATTTCCCCTCCCCCCACCTTGTCTCAGTCGATTCCCTTGAACTCAGCACCGCCCTCCTAACCTGCAATCCTCTTCCTGACCTCTCCGCCCCCACCCCACTCCGGCCTATCACCCTCACCTTGACCTCCTTCCACCTATCACATCTCCATCTCCCCTCCCCCAAGTTCCTCCTCCCTACCTTTTATCTTAGCCTACCTGGCACCCTCTCCTCATTCCTGATGAAGGGCTCTGGCCCGAAACGTCGAATTTCCTATTCCTTGGATGCTGCCTAACCTGCTGTGCTTTAACCAGCAACACATTTTCAACTCGAATTGTTACAACTCATCAGTGACAAGTGAGCAAAACACCGCTAGCCGGCTCTGGCCGGAGACAAGGATCGGCCAATCACTACCAAAAAAAATGAAATAAAAATAAAAATAAAAAATGGGTGCGCCGAACAGTCTGACTCCCGACTGATGCAGGGCCACCAATACCTGAGCCTCATATAAGATCAGTACCACCCCGGCCCTTGGCTTGTGGTGATGTTAGAGAGTCCAAAACCTTGACAAGCGATGTAAAAACTCGAGAAAGGCACTCTTGTGAATGTTTCAAAGTAGCCTGAAATATGATATTTACAGGCAATATTTCACAATGATTTGTTCTAGGAATAGTTGAGAAATCTACATAATATCTGTCCCTTGCTGAATAAATAGACCATTGGACAGGACAGTAGACTTGGATTGTAACCAATCAGGCTAAGAGGTTGGTCAGCTTTGAGGCCATGGTTGAATTTCCCTGGTGTAACTGGCTTATTGACTATATTCAGGTGACCCCAAAGTTCCCTCACAGCAGGATGTGCCTTTGCAAACAGAAAAGTGTTCCCCTCATCAACGTTATAACTACTGATAGCCCTTGATCCCCAACATCCAGCAATGGAGACATCTGAATGACCTGAAGTGCTGAGAAAATCAGTATCAGAGTGTTACAGAGACTGTAAGGAGGGACCCAGATTTAAATCAGTATCAGAGTGTTACAGAGACTGCGAGGATGGACCCAGATTTATATCTTTCTGTTCTGGGAGCCCAAATTGTTCTGCCCACAAGCCCCACATGACTTTCAAAGGTCACTCCTTAGTACTAACCCTCTCTGATCCTTACATCCTTTCATAACATCTAACTCAAAGATTTATTTCTATTATACATCATCTCTTCCTAAGTCTCTGACTTCACAAATTCGGGTGGTTTCACTATTTTCGCATAATACATTCTCCTTAGACTGGAAAAGCTGGTTAATCTCTGGCTTGAAAATGGTTGTCTTTGACTCTGTGAGGTGTGAAAGTCCCTTAAAATGAAGAAGTTCTTCAATTTTCTTCATTGAGGATGTTTAAACAGGCAATTGCTCTTTGGCAGTATATGGGGGACCTTTAATGTCATGCATTTCCTTCATGGAGGATGGATACTCTGTTGAAAGAGACAATTTCCACTTTGTAGTGTCTTGGATCTCGAAACCAAGCAATTTCCTCTTGACTGTGTCCTGAAAGGTTAGGTAGCTGTCCGTTTTCTTAGTGGTGGCTTCATTGTAGTTGTATCATCAATCATCAATCTGTTTCAGCAGATTGACATTCGTAATTTGCCAGTAAATCTGTATAGAGATATGTAAACTTTTTAATTCAACTTGTTGATTAGTTTGGATGCCCTCATTTGGCCTCTCTACTTGCATTTCTGGTGAGTACGACTGGGTCCCTTCCTCAGTTCTGCTGCTTGAGGATTACCTGCTTGATTTGTTTCTCACAGTTCTACTCGAACTTATCTCGTCTGTGCCACCTCTGAATCTAACAGCAGCCTTGAATCTGTCATTGTCATTGATTCACCAAACTGTGTTGCACTCCAAGTTGCATCAGTTATAAATCCGAGAGTTAGCTCAAGTGGAGGGTAATGATATTTTGTTGTTTGTATTTCCTGGCAACCTTGCTAATTCTTGCAATTGTAATACTCCTTAGTATTTATGCCAATATAAAATCTCCTAATGTGGTGTGGTTAGACGACCTATTTTTTGGGCATCACTGGCAATATCTTATTGTGTCATTGTCATGCTCAATGGAAGCGTCCGGGATATCTTGGGTAAGTTCACTGCCAACAATCCTTTCTATGGAAATTAGTCTAAGTTACTGATACACAAAGGGGAAGGCTACTTAAAATCTTCAGTAGAACAAAGTCATGGTTTAAAAACAATAAGGGTTTAGTACATTGTATTTAATAACTAATTGCATTATATCTGATGATCTCTTGTGAGAAATCAAACTCAGTGTAAGAGTTATTTTGTAATATTCTTGCCGAAACATTCTGGTCTCCACAACAATACTATACTTCTGATTAGTTCCTCCCATGAACAGACCTTTATAATCTGGAGGAAGAAGAAATGTGTGGCAAATATGGAAATTAACATCAGCCCTTCTCCCTCCTCAACATTCTCACTCCACTGAATCTGTTTCATCTCCCCTTGTCAAATTGCAGATGAAGCAACTTCTTCTGTAGCCTCTTTGAGTGATAAGAGGACTTTAAAACCATAAGAAATGGGAACAATAGTAAGCTATTCAGCCCCTCTAGCCTGCTGCACCGCGGCTGAACCGACTGTCTCACATCCACTTTCCTGCACTTTCCCATCATCTTTGATTCCCTTACTGATGATTTAGCTCATTATGGCCTTCAATGTGCACTGAGTTCTTTGGAAAAATCAAGACCACTTTCTCCTAACTCAAACAAAAACTATATTAGTGATAATGGGAGATATAAACTGTGATAATCATAATGGGATGAATAAACTGAGGGATGAGTGGGGGAGAGGTATTGCTGATGCTGTATACAAGAACCTGTCAGTCATTGTTTTTCCAGCCCAGCAAGGAAGATGGTAGTCTTGGGGAATGAAGTGGGATAAGTTGGCAATGTGTCAGTGGGAAAGCATCTCGAGAACAATGATCCCAATATCAGCAATTTTGAATAAATATGGATAAGGACAAGGAGCAGTCAGGTATTAATATGGCCACCTAAATGGAGTTTCAGGTTTCAGCAAGCAACCAAGATCCAGAGCAATAGCTTGCATACATAGTCTCCAAGCTGAGATGGAGAATAATCTCCACTTAGTTGTTCAATGCCTCATTAAAAGGCAGCAAAATGTTGTCCAGCTCTTGGCTAACAAGATGAGCCTTGAAAAGAAAAATGGAGAATTCTTCAAAGCACACCCATCCTTTCTCATTGCTACCCCCACCCTGCCAAATTCCTTGTTTAGGGAAGGTGTCCTGACAGTTGGCATCATGTTGAAGCATTCTGGGAAAGGTGTTCTTGCAGTTGATGTCACAGTGAAGTTGTCTAGGAAGAGTGGTCCTCGCAGTCAACGTTACAGTGAAGCAGTCTGGGAAGAGTGGTCTTTGCAGTCAGTATCATGCTGAAGAAGTTTGGGAAGGGTGGTCTGTGCAGTTGGTGTCACAGTGAAGGAGTCTGGGAAGGGTGTCCTCACAGTCAGTGTCACAGTGAAAGCAGTCTGGGAATGGTGCACAGAGCCATTTGCCGAGTCCATCAGGAAGGATGCGAGCCTGAGAGGGATAACTATTCCTGGCAGCGGGGGCCTGCAGGACAAGGCTTCCCTGTACATGAATGATGTCACCATTTTCTGCTCAGATCATCTGTCCGTGCACAGACTGATGTGCATATGTGACCAGTTCGAACGGGCCTCAAGGCCCAAGGTAAACCAAGGCAAGAGCGAGGCCATGCTCTTCAGGAACTGGGCCGACCAATCCTCGAACCCCTTCACCTTCAGGACCGACCACCTGAAGGTGCTGGGTATTTGGTTCAGGGGAACTGGGGCGTGCACCAAGTCTTGGGAGGAACGTATCAGCAAAGTAAGGCAGAAACTGGGCAGATGGAAGCTACGGTCGCTCACCCTCGTGGGAAAAAAACGGGTCATCAGGTGTGAGGCACTGTCATTGCTGTTATACATGGCACAGGTCTGGCCTATTCCCAGAACCTGTGCTGCTGCAGTCACTTGGGCCATCTTCCAATTTATATGGAGATCAAAGATTGACCGGGTCCGAAGGGACTCAATGTATAAAGACCTGGGCAACGGGGGAAATAATACACCTAATGCCACGCTCACCCTGATGGCCAACTTTGTGTGTGACTGCATCAAGCTGTGCGTGGATCCCCAACTGTCACTATCTACTGAGGTTCTACCTGTCCCCGGCGTTGTGAAGAATGGGCTTGGCCCCGCTGCCGCGGAACGCTCCGAGTAGTTGGACCGTTCCGTATCACCTGTCCTTCGTGGAGAAGTTTATGAAGAAAAACATCTTTGACCATAAGTCCATCAGGAAGTGTCCTTGAGACCCTTCGGGAAAAGGAGAGGGCGGATTCTGTCGAGCGGTTCCCTGAGCAGACTGTCAAAGTCATCTGGCAGAATGCCTCATCACCAGAACTTTCCAACAAGCACCAAGACATGGCTTGGCTGGTGGTGAGAAGGGCTCTGCCTGTGAGATCCTTTATGCATGTCCGGATTCTCTCCCGCACCGCACACTGTCCTTGAAGCAGCTGTGGGGGGAGGGGGGAAACGAGACTGTCACACACCTCCTTCTGGAATGTGCCTATGCAGAAGAAGTCTGGAGAGGAATGCAGTGGTGTTTGTCAAGGTTCATCCTGAGCAGCCCCGTGGCATGGGACTCCGTGCTGTACGGTCTGTTCCCCGGGATGCACACCAAGACGAACATCAACTGTGCTTGGAGGATCATCAACTCGGTAAAGGATGCTCCCTGGGTGGTCCGAAACCTGTTGATCTTCCAGCTGAAGGAGTTGACCCTGATTGAGTGTTGCAGACTGGCACATTCCAAGGTCCAGGACTACGTGTTGAGGGATGCACTAAAGCTTGGGGCAGATGGGAAAGACCACCGTGTAACATCTGCTTGCCTAAGAAGAACAGGGTAAAAAGTGAGGTCTGCAGATGCTGGAGATCAGAGCTGAAAATGTGTTGCTGGTTAAAGCACAGCAAGTTAGGCAGCATCCAAGGAACAGGAAATTCGACGTTTCAGGCCAGAGCCCTTCATCAGGAATGAGGAGAGTGTGCCAGGCAGGCTAAGATAAAAGGTAGGGAGGAGGGACTTGGGGAAGGGGCGATGGAGATGTGATTGGTGGAAGGAGGTCAAGGTGAAGGTGATAGGCCGGAGTGGGGTGGGGGTGGAGAGGTCAGGAAGAAGATTGCAGGTTAGGAGGGCAGTGCTGAGTTGAGGGAACCGACTGAGACAAGGAGGGGGGAGGGGAAATAAGGAAACTGGAGAAATCTGAGTTCATTCCTTGTGGTTGGAGGGTTCCCAGGCGGAAGATGAGGCGCTCTTCCTCCAACCGTCGTGTTGTTATGTTCTGGCGATGGAGGAGTCCAAGGACCTGCATGTCCTCGGTGGAGTGGGAGGGAGAGTTAAAGTGTTGAGCCACGGGGTGATTGGGTTGGTTGGTCTGGGCGTCCCAGAGGTGTTCCCTGAAGCATTCTGCAAGTAGGTGGCCCGTCTCCCCAATATAGAGGAGGCCACATCGGGTGCAGCGGATGCAATAGATGATGTGTGTGGAGGTGCAGGTGAATTTGTGGCGGATATGGAAGGATCCCTTGGGGCCTTGGAGAGAAGTAAGGGAGGAGGTGTGGGCGCAAGTTTTACATTTCCTGCGGTTGCAGGGGAAGGTGCCGGGAGTAGAGGTTGGGTTGGTGGGGGGTGTGGACCTGACGAGGGAGTCACGAAGGGAGTGGTCTTTGCGGAACGCTGATAGGGGAGGGGAGGGAAATATATCCCTGGTGGTTGGGTCCGTTTGGAGGTGGCGGAAATGACGGCGGATGATACGCTGTAAGACAGAACCCCATTGGTTCTCACCTACCACCCCACCAACCTCCGTAAAGACAGAACCCCACTGGTTCTCACCTGCCACCCCACCAACCTCCGTAAAGACAGAACCCCACTGGTTCTCACCTACCACCCCACCAACCTCCATATACAGCGTATCATCCGCCGTCATTTCCGCCACCTCCAAATGGACCCCACCACCAGGGATATATTGCCCTCCCCTCCCCTATCAGCGTTCCGCAAAGACCACTCCCTTCGTGACTCCCTCGTCAGGTCCACACCCCCCACCAACCCAACTTCCACTCCCAGCACCTTCCCCTGCAACCGCAGGAAATATAAAACTTGCACCCACACCTCCTCCCTTACTTCTCTCCAAGGCCCCAAGGGATCCTTCCATATCCGCCACAAATTCACCTGCACCTCCATACACATCATCTATTGCATCCGCTGCACCTGATGTGGCCTCCTCTATATTGGGGAGACGGGCCGCTTACTTGCGGAACGCTTCAGGGAACACCTCAGGGACGCCCGGACCAACCAACCCAACCACCCCGTGGCTCAACACTTTAACTCTCCCTCCCACTCCACCGAGGACATGCAGGTCCTTGGACTCCTCCATCGGCAGAACATAACAACACGACGGTTGGAGGAAGAGCGCCTCATCTTCCGCCTGGGAACCCTCCAACCACAAGGAATGAACTCAGATTTCTCCAGTTTCCTCATTTCCCCTCCCCCCTCCTTGTCTTAGTCGGTTCCCTCAACTCAGCACCGCCCTCCTAACCTGCAATCTTCTTCCTGACCTCTCCGCCCCCACCCCACTCCGGCCTATCACCCTCACCTTGACCTCCTTCCACCTATCACATCTCCATCGCCCCTCCCCCAAGTCCCTCCTCCCTGCCTTTTATCTTAGCCTACCTGGCATCCTCTCCTCATTCCTGATGAAGGGCTCTGGCCCGAAACGTTGAATTTCCTGTTCCTTGGATGCTGCCTAACTTGCTGTGCTTTAACCAGCAACACATTTTCAGCTAAGAAGAACAGGGGGCCCACACAGTCATATGGGCTCTGCTGACGCCTCAGCTAAATATGTAATCGTACAGACCTGTATATATGAATGATTACCTATATGAATGATTTCTCTGTCTCTGTTTACCAAGAAATGGAATGTTTATGAATGTATGGCATGACCAATTGTACAGATCATCAAAATATTTTATGAAAAAGTATATTTTTGAAATAAAAGAAAAGTCTGGGAAGGATGTCCTCACAGTCAGTGTCAGAGTGAAGGAGTCTGGGAAGGGTGTCCTCACAATCTATCACTTACCTTGGCAGTGCATTCCAGACACCTATCACCCTCTGTGTTAAAAAGCTTTCCTCACACTTCTCCATTAAACATTTTCCCTCTCACCTTAAACCTGAGTCCCCTCGCACTTGACATTCCAACCCTGGGAGAAAGATTGTGACTATTCACCTCTCCATGCCTCTCATGGTTTTATTTACTTTATCAGGTCACTTTGATTCTGCTTGATGGCATGAATATCTGTGGGAACCTTGATCAGCACAGAAAGATGGCATTGTGGCAGCTCCCTGACTATCTTGCATCAATATTCATGATGATCTTTTACCAGCAATTAGTTGAACATCAATAATGCAATGTCTAAGGCAATTTTCTGTCACACTTGACTTAAAAACAGTAGGTAGCAAGTTCCTGCAGATTTGTTGAAATGCTGGCATTTCTTGCTCTTTCATCCTCCTCCAAGCACCAACACCGGTCACTGAAAACTCCTCCCACACGAAGTGCAAAAACCAAGAATATCTGCAGTATTCTAAGGCAGTAATCCAGGTCCCACTGGTTTATCAAGCCAATTTCTAAGTCCAGCTTTCAGAAGGATGTGAAGGCTTTTGGAAAAGCAGTGACGCAGTGAGGATCAGGGATCTCAATGATGGATATGTTAGGACAATGCCGTTTGGAGAAAAAAAAGCTGAAGAAATTTGATAGAAATCTTTAAAATTATGAAGCATCTGGACAGAGCAGATAGCAGGCAGAGTACTTGTGAAGGGATCAAGGTCAAGAAGACACAGGTTTAAAGTAATCGGTAGAAGAAGCAAAGGCAACATGACAAAAAACCAACTTCACCCAGTGAGTTTGGAGTGCATAAGCCAAAGTGCGTGTGGAGTCAGGTTCAATGGAAACAGTTAAAGGGAATTTGACTGTTATCTAAAATAGAAAGATGTGGTTATTGGAGAAGACAGGAGAATAGCACACTATAAACTGTTCATTCGGAGAGTCAATGCTAACACAATGGGTCAAATGACCTCCTTCTGCACTGTAACAATTCTGCTACTCTCCGAAGAAATTTTGTAGAATGGTTCCAGGGCTGAGGGATCATAGTTATGTGGATGAACTGCTGAAGCTGAGGTTATTCTCGTTAGAAAAGAAAACACTTGGGAAGAGACTTTGTATGTTTTAAATCAGGCTGAATTTATTTAGAATAAAAAGGAACTGTTCCAGTGGTTGAGCGTTGGTAGCCAGATGGCACAGATTTAATTGGCAAACGGATCAACTATCGCATGAGGGAGAACAGTTTTATGCAACCAATGGTGAGGATATGAATTGCATTACCTGAAAGTGTGGTCGATGTAGATTCAATAGATTTCAAAAGGGAATTGGATAAATGCTTGAAAAAAAATGAAGCCCAGGTTTACGGGGAAAGAGCTGGAGAGGGGACTGGGCTGGCACAGACCCAATGGACCTCCTTCTGTGCTGTACGATTCTGTGATTTTATACAGATGTTGTGATCTGGAATGTATTCCTTTAAAGGGCTGTGGAATCAGACTCACTCGTAGCTTTGTGTGGAGAATTAGATAAATATTTGATAGGAAAAAATCTACAAGACCAAGGAAAGTACAGGGGAGTAGAATCAATTGAATCATTCTTACAAAAAGCTGTCACAGACAAGATGAACCACATAGCTTTTAGTGAGGTATCATTTGCTGATTTTATATTAGATCCTGCCACCTTTCATTTTGGAAGATAAATACTTGGATGCATAATAGTTGCGTATGCTGCAAAACCATTATCAGAGGAGAGTTAACTTCGGTGCTAAATAATGGACTTACTATTGAAGAATATGGAATTCTATATCAATTCTTTGTTATTTTTGGGAAGGGAGAGAATGTTAAACTTCAGTTGCCCTTGCTGACAAGTTAGCGTGACAGCTAGGCTATACTTTTACTGTCTCCAGAGAATCAGCCTCACACCAAGTGGAAACAGTAAGGTTTGTTTAAAATCAGCCATTGCCAGCGGCACAGAAGGTGGAAAGTTAATGCTGATGCCTTTGCCGTTAAAAAAAAACTTTGATAGTTGTGGGGAATCGGCCCAAATCTTCTACAGGAGAGTTCATGGTAGGACACCGCATAAATCAGGCCAGTGCTTTCAGATCTATAATGTGTCTGTTTGTTGTTCTCCATAGACTGTATTTCAAAACTATCAAAAGTCAAATCCCCAGAGCTTCTAGTTATGCCTGAGTTAACTTCCCTTTTGCACAAAGTAGTAGAAAAATATTTTTAAAAAGCTTTAGAATTTTAAAAGAGAACAGCAAAAGTTCACATGTATTTTTTTGCTTTCTCCCATATCTACCTGCATACACTTGCCGTGACAACATATTCTTCTATATGCATGGTGACCTGTGGTCTCCTTCAAAGCTCATGGGATCAGTAAGTCAATCTGTCAGGAAGAAACCTGAATATGTGTGTGGATTCTACACATATATCTTTCATTATGATTGTTGTGAGTATATTGTAAGTAGGGAAAATAGAGTGGTAGTTGAAAAGGGCCAGACAATATTTGTAGCGTATTATTTGAAGCAATATTTTGGAACTGAGACAGAATGAAAGGAAAGGGGTGAAAGAGAAGACATTGTTTATCATTGCATTGATTTGAGCATGCCATGAGTCAGCTAAAACTAGTGCTCATAATTTGATCTAAACTCTTTCGATTTTTTTTTAAAAGTATTGACTGCATATGAAGTCTGATTCCATGTTTGGGTAATCCCAACGTATACAAATATTTCTTCCTGTGAATACTATTATAATGGTCTGTATTTAGCAGAAGAGGATCACTTTCTTCTCAAACACTGATTTTGTGAAGTAGATGTGGAAATTCATATCCTGGATCTTTAACTCCTTGAATTGCTACAGGACTTTTTAGATACATTTACATTGGAATTGGCTTTTTTTTTTGTTTATCCTTTCATGGGATGTGGGCATTGCAGGCAAGATCAGCACTTTCATATCCCCTTGAATTGGATGGCTTGCGAGGAGAGGGCAGATAAAAGTCTACCACATTATTGTGGGTCTGGAGTCACATGTAGGCCAAACCAGATAAAGATTCCCTTCTCTAAATGATGCTAGTGAAGCAGGTGTTGTTTTAAAAGCAATCATGACAGTTTTGTACTCCCCATGACTAAAAGTAACTTCATATTCCAGGTTTAGTAATTGAATATTAGATTTGACAAATTGCCCTGGTGTGATTTGAATCCATGCTCCCAGGGTGTTAGTCAGGACCTCCGGATTACTAATTCAGTGACATTATGATGACACCACCATCACCTATCAGGGTTAGAATTTGTCAATCTAGCAACTTGGCACCTGTGTGGCCCATCCATCTCATTGAAAACAACAAATGCTGGAGATGACAATGGTTCAGACAGCATCCATGACAGCATTCAGACAGCAAGCTAACATTTAGAGTCTAGATGACTCTTCATCAGATCTGAAGTCAAGTGTGGAGGGGACAATCACTGAACTATTCCAAAACCATTTTCCACTTGACCCATCATCTTGTATGCCTTGGCATTGCAAGCGTACACCTTAAATATTATGAGGGTTTCTGCATTAACTACTCTTACAGATAGAATGTTCCAGATTCCCACTATCCTCTAGGTGAAAAAAAAATGTCCTCACATCCCCTGTAAATCTCCTGCCCCTTACCCTGAACCTATGCCCTTTTGTCACTGATCCCTCCACTCAGGGGAAATGTTTCTTCCTGTCTACCCTGTCTATGCTCTTCATAATTTTGTACATCTCAGTCATGTCCCCACTCAGTCTTCTCTGCTCCAAGTATATCCATTCTCACTTCATAACTAAAAATCTCCCGCCCAGGCAACACCCTTTTATGAAAAAAAACTATGAAGTGTGGATACTGGCAATCAAAAATAAAACACAAACTGCTGCAGAAATCCAGCAAGTCTGTTAGCACCTATGAAGAGTGATACTACCACTGGACCTGAAACGTTAACTCTGATTTTTCTCCATAGATGCTGCCAGACTTGCTGAGTTTTTTCAGCAATTTCTGTTTTTGTAACATTGTGGCAAATCTCCTCTGCACCCTCTCCAGTGCAAGCACATCATCCTATAATGTGGATTCCAGAATACCGCACAATAACCTATCTGTGGCTTAACCAATGCTTTACACAGTTCCATCACCTCCTCTTGCTGTTAAACTCTATGCCTCAGTTAATAAATGATTTGAATGTTAATCAGGGTCGTGGTCCCTTGGGTGGCATGGTGGCTCAGTGATTAGCACTGCTGCCTCACAGCACCAGGGTTTGATTCCAGCCTTGGATGACTGTCTGTGTGGAGTTTGCATGTTTGCCCCGTGTCTGTGTGGGTTTCCTCTGCGTGCTCTGGTTTCCTCCCACAGTCCAGTGATATACAGGTTAGGTGAATTGGCCATGCTAAATTGCCTATAGTGTTCAGGGGTGTGTAGGTTAGGTGCATTAGACAGGAGTAACTGTAGAGTAATAGGGTGGGGGAATGGGTCTGGGTGGGTTACTCTTTGGAGGATAGGTGTGCACTTGTTGGGCCAAAGGGTCTGTTCCCACACTAAAGGGATTCTGTATTCTATATATAAGAATATTCCAAGATATCCACCAATCAAAGTTTTTCAAGAATAACATTTTATTCAAGAATCACGTTCTCTGAGTGGGGTTGACCAAACTCTGGAACAAGGAATCACTACCAATATCAGTGGTGCCTTGTTTATTGCTAAGAGAATTTAATACAAAGAGCACTGATGTGAGGTTGAGTTGATATAGTGCCTCTGGCCCTGACTGATGTTAAAAGCAAATAGATCTACCTTCTCCTCCCCTTCTTTTGTTAGCAACAATTAGCAGTGTGTTTGTTTTCCAACAAGATGCACAGTATTTGCTCTCATGCATACCGTGTTTAGATTGGGTAAGCATTGCTGCAGGTTGGTGGGATTTGACATCTGTTTCGTAGTATAATGGGTCAACTACTGAGCATAAAAAGTCGCTGAGTGCTTATCTAATTTTGGTCTTCATTTGGTGGACAGCATTTTGTCTATGCCAGCTGGGTTAAACCTGGGCAGCTGAGCAAACTGTCCCGTGCTGCCAGTGCCAGACACTTCAGAAACAAAAACAGAAACTGCTGCAAAAGCTTGGGCAGCTCTGGCAGCATCTGTGGAGAGAAAGATGAGTTAACATTTCACGTCCAGTCATCCATTCTCTGAACTGATATTAGGTAGGAAAGAAATCTTTTTTTATTGTGTGGGGGGAGGGGGTAAGGAGTAAATGGTAGGTGGGGATAGAGCCCAAAGAGAGAGAGATGAACAGTTGGACAGAGAAAGGAGTGGATAATGATCAGCCTGAGTGAATGAATAGCCTTTGTGGACAATCAGTGACTAACAATAGGTTGTGTGTAATAACAGGCCCTGTGATATCAAGGCCTGGTGTGTGGAGGTTGGGTAAGGACATGGAAGAAGGTGACTCAAACCCTAAAATTGTTGAACTTGACATTGAGTCCAAAAGGCTGCAGAGTTCCAAGTGAAAAATGAGGTAGTGTTCTTCCAGCTTGCACTAAGCTTCGCTGGAGAACTGCAGCAAGCCTGAGGCAGAGATGTTGGCCAGGGAACAAGGTGGTGTGTTAAAGTGGCAGGCAACTGGAAGCTCAGGATCATTTTTGCAGACAGAACGTAGTGTTTTTCAAAGTGGTCACCCAGTCTTCATTTCATTTCCCCAATGTAGGGGAGACCACATTGTGAGCAGTGAATATGGCAGACTTGATTGTGAGAAATATACACCTGGAAGTATATATCTGGAAGTATACACCTGGGCACTTTGATATAAGAAAGTAAACAGACTTTCTCTGATGTTATACCTTCTACAGTTGCCATGGGGCTGTTGGGTGTGGGAGGAGGGGGTCTTGTTAGGAGTAAAGAAGGAATGAACCCGAGTGTCCTGAGGGAATGCTCCTTGTGGAAGGCTGACAAGGGAAGGAAGGGAAATATGTGTCTGGTGTTGGCATCCCACTGGAGGTGGCGGAAATGGCGGCTAATAATCCTCTGGATACTTTCGTTGGTGGGGTTGTAGGTAAGGGGAAGAGGAATCCCATCACTGCTGTGGGAAGGAATGCAGGGGTTAAAGGCTGAAGTGCAGAAGACGGATTGGACTCAGCTGAGGGCTCGGTCAACTATGGTGCTGCGGAATCCTTGATTGAGGAAGGAGGTGGACATTTTGTAGGCCCCCTTGTCAAAGTTGACAACATCAGAACAGATGCGACAGAGACGGAGGAACTGGGAGGATGGGATAGAGTCTTTACAGGAAGCAGAGTGTGAGGATGTATAGCCAAGGTAACTGTGGGAGTCAGTGGCTTGTAATGGATAACTATGGCCAGCCTATCCCCAGAAATAGAAACAGAGGCGTCCAGAAAAGAAAGGGAGGAGTTGGAGATGGATCAGGTGAAGGTGAGAGTGGTGTGGAAAATAAAAGCGAAATTAATAAACTTTTCCAACTCTAGATGCAAAAGGGAAGCAGCACCGATGATATCATTGATATACTGGAGAAAGAGTTGTGAGTGAGGGCCGAAATAGAACTGGAACAAAGAATGTTCCATGTACCCCATAAAGAGAAAGGCATAATTGGGGCTCAAGTGGGGACCCATAGTCACCCTTCTGACCTGAAGAAAGGAAGAGGAGTGAAAAGAGAAGTTGTTCAAAGTGAGGACAAGCTTGGCCAGGTGAAGGAGGGTGGTAGTGGATGGGGATGATTCAGACCTTTTTTCCAGGATGCTCAGTCTTTGATTCTGTGCCCAAGTTGTAGGACATCAAACATTAGATAAGGTAGCATGTCTGGAGCTAAGATATTATTTATATGTGGCGACCAATTTTATTTTCTGCTTTGAAATTTGATTTCTTGTTGGTTTTCAACCACATATTAGGAGCTACTTGTAAAGAATGTTAGTTACATGAACTTACATGGGACAGCATCCTCAGAAACAAAAAGAGAAAGGGAAATCCTTATTGTAAGGCATGTATACTCTTCCTTCGATGGTTAATCAAATCTGTATACAGTATTGCAGGAGTGATTGCATCAAGATTAATTTCAGCAGTAATAAAAGCGAACATACAATTTGCTTTTTAATTTCTTGTTGTACCTGTGTGTTAACTTTCTATGATTTGTGTACAACAACACCCAGGTCCTATGGCCTATGAATATTTCCCAGCTTCTATCCATTTAAAGAAAGAAATCTGCTTTTCTATTTTGCCTATCCAGGTGAATAACTTCAACAACATTCACATTTTGTTCCATCTGCCATATTGTTGTCCACTCACCTAACCTGTATACCCTGTAAACCCTTTGCAGCTTCTTTGTGTCCCCTTCACAGCTTACTTTCTCACATAACTTTGTATCTTCAGCAAATTTGTGTCACTCTGTGTCTTGCCATCTAAGACACTGATATGGGCAATATGTAGCTGAGGCCCCAGCGATGATCCTCGTGGTCACATACTAGTTACAACCTGCCAACCTGGAAATTATTGCTACTAACCAATCCCATGAGATATAGCTTTTTGTAATAACATTTTACCCCTAGCAACTTACTGAATTTTTTTTTGAAAACCCATATACACTAAACGCACTGATTTTCCTTGTAATTTCCTAATAGTAATAGCCTCAAAAATCCATAACAGATTTCTCAGGTAGGATTTTCTTTTCATAAATCCTTGTTGACTCCACTAATCATATTATTATTTTTAAAGTGCACTGTTAGCATGCTACTCATAATGGATTATTGCATTTTTCCTGTTACTGACGCCATATTCACTGTCTTCTTTGCCTTTCCTGTCATAGAGTCGTAGAGATGTACAGCACGGAAACAAATCCTTCAGTCCAACTCATCCATGCCAACCAGATATCCTAACTAATCTAGTCCCATTTGCCAGCACTTGGCTCACATCTCTCTAAACCCTTCCTATTCATATACTCCTCTAGATGCCCTTAAAATGCTGTAATTGCACCAACCTCGACCACTTCCTCTAGCAACTTGTTCCATACACGCACCATGCACTGTGTGAAAAAGTTGCCCCTTAGGTCCCTTACATATATTTCCCCTCTCACCCTAAGCCTATGCCCTCTAGTTCTGAACCTCCCCACCCAGAAATAAGACCTTATCTATTTGTCTTATCCGTGCCCCTCATGATTTTATAAACCTCCATAAGGTCACCCCTCAGCCTGTCTTCATTGTCTATCAGGGTTATGTTTTACTTTTATAATCAAAAGGAATAGTTCTAGATTTTATGATATTCCAAAAAGCACCCCTTGTATCCATTTTCATTAGGGTTACAAGATGGAAAAACTACCAGATCATGTAAGTATATTATTTGAATATGATATATTTTACCCAGTTATAAATCAGTATTATCTCCTCATTCTCACTCTTGAATCTGGCCTCTTTTGAAACTCTTCCTTCACACAGCCTGGGAACAGACAAATTCCCACTGGGGAATCTATTTACCGGCCCATAGATGTATTTTTTTCAAGTATGGAAAAAAAAAGTCAGTATACATCTTGTAGAATACAAAATACAGCAGAATCACTGGATCACAGGATTATATAGTCATAGAAATGTTACAGAACAAAGGGAGGCTATTCAGCTCATATTGCCTGTACTGCCTCTCCAAGTGAACATTTTATTAGTGCAATTCTCTTGCCTTCACTCTGTAACCTTAAAATGTTACTCCATTTTAAATAAATGTATATTTTCCTTTTGAATACCTCAGTTGAACCTGCTTCCATTCAACTCATTGGCAGTGCATTCTAGTCTCCAACCAGTATTATAATTCACCACTCAGAGATGGTTATAGGTAGGTTCTATAAACTTAATGGTAGTATTTGCAGATGCCAGCATTGTGAAGGAAATTGGGATAATGTGCAATGCCCAACTGCTCCTGTTTGCCTGAAGCTGGGCAAACATTTGGCAGTTGGTACTGCAGACTGCGAAAATTCCCAGAAGGGGACTAGCACAACCTTTTTTGGTGGCATGTGTACACTAGCAATACAACCAAACGGAAGTGGTTTTAACATTCCAACAGGTCTGAAAACAGGCAACAAAAGAAAAATCAACCTACAGAGGCAAGAGTGCTATGGAAAATAATTTTGCTGTGGTTCACAGTGGAGTAGAGTCAGGGAATCACAGAATGGGTTCCAGCACAGGAGGCTTTCAGTAAATACAAATCAGCAAGACCCAATTCTTGCCCTTTCTCAGTAGCCCTGTAAATATTTCTTTTTTGGATAATGGTCCAATTCTCTTTTGAAAGCTAGAATTTTCATTTTAGACCCTAACCACTTGCTATCCAAAAATGGTTTCTGTCATGTCACCTTTAGTTCTCTTGCAATGTACCTTAAAACAGTAATTTTTTGCTTTTGTATTAGCATTATGTGTAGGTTTTTAGAATGTTTAGGAAGAGTTTTGACAAAAGGATTGGTGAAGATAAATTGAATCTCATTCTGAGCTTCAAAAGTTAAAATCAAGATTTAAATTTAAAGTTGGACCAACATCTGACTCATTATTTCATATTTAGTTATACTATATTATAGTCTGATGATAGAAAGATTAGCTCATATGAGGTAGGCTAAGATTGTTGGCTGATAAGTAAGACTGAGTAAAAAGTGAGGTCTGCAGATGCTGGAGATCAGAGCTGAAAATGTGTTGCTGGTTAAAGCACAGCAGGTCAGGCAGCATCCAAGGAACAGGAAATTTGACGTTTCGGGCCAGAGCCCTTCATCAGGAATCCTGATGAAGGGCTCTGGCCCGAAACATCGAATTTCCTGTTCCTTGGATGCTGCCTGACCTGCTGTGCTTTAACCAGCAACACATTTTCAGCTCTGATAAGTATGACTGTTTACCTGTAACTGTTACCCAAATGTAAGCAGGAAATGGTTGTCGATTTCTTGCTGCAAAATTAGATGTAATTTCATTAACCAATTTAATACAAGGCAAAGAATCACCTGACATTTGCAAATATATCATACATGATTTCTATTGTCAGTGACTGGACCAAAATTACATCTAAATTGTAATAAAGATATAAGTTTTGGTTTCGGGGTCATGAGCATCACAATTATATTAAAGTAGAAAAAGGAACAAGTCAAATTAAAAGGCCAATTTTCCACAGCGAATGGAGATTAAAACATATTGGGGAGAAACTTTACTTACTGTTTTTTCAATGCACCATTTATATATCAAACCAAACAGATAAAAGATGAAAATTCCAAGTATGAGACATCCTCCAAAGTAAAACGCTACCCCATCGGAATTCTAAAAATGATCCTTTCTAAACTTACAAGTCTGCACTTGCTATAACTCTTCCAGCAGGTAGTAGAGGAATGTACTCATATCCCAGAAATATTCAGTACATTTACAGTCATGCAATCAGACAAAAATATGTTGGCATGAAATGTTAATTTTATTGCTCTCCCCACACATGGGAACATCAGGAATAGGAACAAAAGAAGGCAGATTGGTCCTTCAAGCATGCCCTGCATTTGACATAAGCATGCTTGAGTTTTACTTTAAAGTCACCTTCATATAACTTTCCATTTCCTTTATATCCAAAATCTTTTGGCAACTGACTTGAATATACTTAGCGACTGAACAACCACAGTCCTCTGAAATAGAGAATTTCCAGAGACTTACAATTCTTTGAAGGAATTTCTCCTCATCTCAATCGTCAATGAGTTTTATCAAGAATAAAAGAATGACTAGAGAAACATTAGGGACCATCAAGGATAGTAGTTGTGCATGGAGTCTGAAGAGAGAGGGAAAGCAGTAAATGAATATTTTTTGTCAGTATTCACACAGGAAAAATAGAATGTTGCCAAAGAGAATACTAAGATATAAGCTACTATACTAGATGGGATTGAAGTTCACAAGGAGGAGGTGCTAGCAATTCTGAAAATCCTGTGAAAATAGATAAGTCCCCGGGCCAGATGGGATATATCCTCGGATTCTCTGGGAAGCCAGGGAGGAGATTGCTGAGCCTTTGGCTTTGATCTTGATGTCATCATTGTCAGAAGACTGGAGGATAGCAAATGTCCCCTTGTTCAAGAAGGGGAGTAGAGTCAACCCTGGTAATTATAGACCAGTGAGCCTTACTTTGGTTGTGGGTAAAGTGTTGGAAAAGGTCATAAGGGACAGGATTTATAATCATCTAGAAAGGAATAAGCTGATTAAGGATAGACAACACGGTTTTGTGAATGGTAGGTCGTATCTCATAAACCTTATTGACTTCTTTGAGATGGTGACCAAACAGTTGGATGAGGGTAAAGTAGTTGATGTGGTGTATATGGATTTCAGTAAGGTGTTTGATAAGGTTCCTCACTGTAGGCTATTGCATAAAATATGGCGGCATGGGATTGAGAGTGATTTAGCGGTTTGGATCAGAAATCGGCTGGCTGGAAGAAACAGAAGTTGGTGGTTGATAGGAAATAGGTAAAAACAATGACTGAAGATGCTGGAAACCAGATTCTGGATTAGTGGTGCTGGAAAAGCACAGCAGTTCAAGCAGCATCCAAGGAGCAGTAAAATCGCGTTTCGGCAAAATTCCTTCATCAGGAATACAGGCAGAGTGCCTGAAGGGTGGAGAGATAAATTAGCTCCTCTAATTTATTCTGCTCCACTCCCTCACCATCTGACGCCTGGAGGAAGAATGCCTCATCTTCCACCTCGGAACACTTCAACCCCAGGGCATCAATGTGGACTTCAACAGATTCCTCATTTCTCCTTTCCCCACCTCACCCCAGTTCCAGCCTTCCAGCTCAGCACTGTCCCCATGACTTGTCCTACCTGCCTATCTTCTTTTCCACCTATCCACTCCACCCTCCTCTCTGACCTATCACCTTCATCCCAACCCCATCCACCCACTGTACTCTTTGCCACCTTTCCCCAACCTTCTCCCCTGACCTATCATCTTTGTCCCCACCCCCACTCACCTATTGTACTGTATGCTACTTTCTCCTGACCCCCACCCTCCTCTCATTTATCTCTCCACCCTTCAGGCACTCTGCCTTTTTCCTGATGAAGGGTTGATGGGAAGTGTTCATCCTGGAGTTCAGTTACTAGTGGTGTACCACAAGGATCTGTTTTGAGGCCACTGCTATTTGTCATTTTTATAAATGACCTAGATGAGAGTATAGAAGGATGGGGTTAGTAAATTTGTGGATGACACTAAGTTTGGTGGAGTTCTAGATAGTGCTGAAGGATGTTGCAGATTAGAGAGGAACATAGATAAGCTGCGAGCTGGACTGAGAGGTAGCAAATGGAGGTTAATGCAGAAAAGTGTGAGGTGATTCACTTTGGAAGAAGCAACAGGAATAAAGAGTACTGGACTAATGGTAAAATTCTTGGTAGTATAGGTAAGTCGAGAGATCTCGGTGTCCATGTCCATAGATCCCTGAACATTGCCACCCAGATTGATAGGGTTGTTAAGAAGGCATACGGTGTGTTAGTTTTTATTGGTAGAGGGACTGAGTTTCGCAGCCACAAGGTCATGCTGCAGCTGTACAAACCTCTGGTGCATCTGCACTTGGGTGATCACTGCATTATAGTAAAGATGTGGAAGCTTTGAAAATGGTTCAGAGGAGATTTACTAAGATATTGCCTGGTTTAGAGGGTAGGTCTTAAGAAGAAAGGTTGAGGGACTTGAGGGTGTTTTCGTTAGCGAAAAGAAGGTTGAGAGGTGATTTAATTGAAATACAAGATAATCAGAGGGTTAGATAGGGTGGACAGTGAGAGTTGTTTTCCTGAGATGGTAATGGCTAGCACAAGGGAACATAGCTTTATACTGAGGGGTGATAGATACAGGACAGATGTCAGAGATAGTTTCTTTATCCAGAGAGGAGTAAGGGCATGGAATGTACTACCTGCAACAGTAGTAGTAAACTTTAAGGGCATTTAAATGGTCATTGGATAAACAAATGGATGAAAATGGAATAGTGTAGGTTAGATGGGCTTCAGATTGGTTCCACAGGTTGGTGCAACATTGGGCCAAAGGGCCTTACTGCGCTGTAATGTTCTATGTTCTATGTTCTATGAATCCTAACTGAGACGCCTACATTGTGTTCCACAGTCCGTATCTTGGCAAGTCATTTTCTTAGCATCTGAGATCTGAAACATTTCCCTTTGTGGACCTCTTCATTTCCATCAATGGTGACAGACTCAACACGGCCTTCTTCTATAAACCCACCAACTCACTCACACAGTTACCTCCTCCCACCTTGCTTCCTGTAAAAACCCTATCCCTTCTTCCCAATTCCTCCGCCTCTGCCGCATCTGCTCCCAGGAGGACCAATTCCACAATAGAACACACCAGATTGTCTTCTTCAAAGATCATCATTTCCCCTCCCACGTTGTCGATGATGCCCTCCAACACATTTCATCTACTTCCCGCACCTTCGCTCTCGAAGCCCACACTTCCAACCGCAACAAGATCAGAAACTCTCCTGGTCCTTACCTTCCACCCTGCCAATCTCTGAATACATTGCATCATCCTCCGTCATTTCCACCACCTACAAAAGGACCCCACCACCAGTGATATGTAACCGTCCCCACCCCTAACTGCACTCCATAAAGACCAATCCCTCCGCAACTCTCTTGACAGGTCCATGGTCCCCACCAAGCCATTCTCCTCTCCTCGCACTTTCCTCTCCCACCGTAAGAATCGCAAAACCTGTGCCCACACTTTCCCCTTAACCTCTGTCCAAGACCCTAAAGGAGCCTTCCACATCCATCAGAGATTTACCTGCACTTCCACAGAGACATTTTCTGTATCCGTTGTTCTCTTCTACATTAGTGAGGTAGGGCGCCCACTTGCGAACGCTGCAGAGAACATGTCCGAGACAGACTAGTGAAGCAATCCCACTACCCTGTGGCCGAACACTTTAGCTTCCCCTCCCACTCACCCAAGGACATGCAGGTCCTGGGCCTCCTCCACCGCCAAAACCTTATCACCCAAACCTGGAGGAAGAATGCCTCCTCTTCCGCCTTGGGAGCCTCCAACCACATGGGATCACTGTGGATTTCACCACTTTCCTCATTTCCCCTCCCCCACCTTATCACAGATTCGAACTTCCAACTCGGCACCACCCTCTTGACCTGTCCTACCTGTCCATCTTCCTTCCCACCTATCCACTCCACCCTCTTCTCCGACCGATTACCTTCCCCTCCACCTTATGCCCAAGACATCGATTCTCCTGCTTCTCGGATGCTGCCTGATTTGCTGTACTTTTCCAGCACCACAATCTCGACTCTGATCTCCAGCATCTGCAGTCCTCACTTTCTTCTTAGGATAAGGAGTTGCTCATCTGAAACAGAGGCCAGCAGAAATTTATTCTATCAGAGGGTAGTGAATTTGCTGAATTCATTACTACAGAGTGCTGTTGAGCAGATACCTTGTGGTGGATGTCACAGATATAACACAAGTTTGTTGAAGGAACTCCTGAGCATTCACATGCATCAGAATGCAGTGTCATGTTATGTCCTCACACAGTATGACATGAAAACCTCCAAAGAAGTTCACTACCATGCTTTCAAAAGGAACATTGAATGATGTCCTATTATTCAAACATACACCGCACAACCAAAGTTTTCATGCTACATGGGGGGAGTAGAATTTTGCCAGAAAGCCAACATTATAGCCCCACCTGCCCCCAAAAAAGCCTCTGATCTGCATCAAAATCCACATCCTTGCATACTTACAGTTCAGTGTGTGAATGCAGCATCTTCCAGTGCTAGCTATGGAGTGAACTTGTGAAATGGAAAGCTCAAGAATTGATTTGAGTGTCTTTGTCTGATAAAAAATTGCTTAGCAATCATGACAGGCAAACAATTAGTACTCATAATGTCGTGGTCATGATTACCTGAAACTACAAACATGCATTCTTCGACAATGAATGACTTGCTGATGAAATGTCACTTAGAGTCAGATGGGTGGCATTACAGAATCACTGGAAGTGTGATTACTTCACATACCTCAAGCAGGGTCTCAAAATCAAATAGCTTTGTCCTGTATCCTCCAGAAATCAGTAACCAACCCTTCCCACTTTGCGCATGGTGTCAGCCATATTGCATTGTTTATTTTTGATATGCTTACAACAAAGTTTCAATGTTGTTTCAGTGTGAGTGACTTACATGCTCCATCTGTGATATTTGAACATCCATCCTCCATGTTTCCTTTGGAGTTGCTGTCCATGAGACTCCTTTAACTTTTCAACCTCCCCACATTTTGTTTGAGACTCTTTATGGAGCTAGTAAATTAATAAATTTATTAAACTGTTAAATTATAAAATCTCCACTTTATCCCCAGAGGTCATGCACTTGTTGGTCCTAAGCCTTCCCACGAAGGGGCCAGTGTTACTGTGATTTGTTTCAAACCCATCTTCTGGAGCTCCCAAAACTAACTTTTCACTATGAGATCCTACCCACCTATCTCCAATTGTCGCCTATCACTGTTATCATTCTCTGAGTGACCCAGTACAGTGAAGCTTATTGCCAGATTTCAGTTGCCTGCTTTCCCTAGGACTCTATTGACTGGTCCCTGATCAGCCCATTGACTATTATTTATCAAAAACCAAACACCATCATTCCAGGCTGATTTGACTGACCGTGGCCCAGCTCCCTGACTGATCTTCTTCACAGCATCTGGATCTGCCTGCAATCCTCAGGCTGGTTGGATTGATCTGAAGGAGTGACCATGGCTCCCTGGTTCTGGTTGATTCAATCACCTGACTGACCAGGGGCAATCTATTGCAGTGCTGGTATTTCCTGACTAACTATAGTCCCCCTTCATCCATCTAAGGGTTGCTGCTCTTTGACTTTCACAAATGGCCGTTTCCTTGAAGCTTGAATGATGTAAACTGCTGTCATATACTGTAAGTGTGATGTTGATGTAGCAACATGCTGCATAGCCACATGCTCAATCCCTTGACTAGTGAATACTACCCATTGTCATCAGTTGCCTATTTTTCCTTCAGTACTGAAAGGCAATGCAAGCCACAGTGACTGGTTCCCTGAATATGGAAGACTTTATGTACTTAAGAACAATGCAACCCATAGAGATGCTGGCAGCCTGAAAGTCAGCAATGAAGTCAATGAGTATGCATTAAGAAAGGAATGTGAATCAGACAGAGGCTGGTAGCTTCCAAGTCGGTGCAAAGTAAGTGAGTGCTAAGAAATGCATGTGACTAACGTATGCAGAATACCTGGCAGAAACATGCAAGTCATAGGTATCCCTAAGCTCTACAGTGAAGTGTTGTAGAGCTAAGGTAGTGTGTGATTTGGTCCAAAAACAGGCAGGATAATGTTGTGGGTCAGTGATTTGCCAATAAACACATACATGGATGAAGGATTGAGGATTGAGACTCAATTGGGTGATAGCTGGGACAGGCATTTGGTGAACTGCAGCTGACAGCTATGTGCTGTAACAACTTTGCACCATTTAGTTTCTCAGGGGAGGAGAGGAGAATTGGAAGTGGTATATAAATAGGGGGAGTTGGGGATTTAAAGAGATACAAATGCATGGAAATAATGTTGTCAATGTTCAATATTAAGATTCTGAAGTTGCTTTTCAACATGATAGGAGACAGTATATTGGTAATTAGATTAGATTACTTACAGTGTGGAAACAGGCCCTTCGGCCCAACAAGTCCACACCGACCCGCCGAAGCGCAACCCACCCATACCCCTACATTTACCCCCTACCTAACACTACGGATAATTTAGCATGACCAATTCACCTAACCTGCACATCTTTGGACTGTGGGAGGAAACCGGAGCACCCGGAGGAAACCCACGCGGACATGGGGAGACACGTGCAAACTCCACACAGTCAGTCACCTGAGTCGGGAATCGAACCCAAGTCTCAGGTACTGTGAGACAGCAGTGCTAACCACTGTGCCACCGTGCCGCCCAATGTCAGGAGTGTGGCGTTGGAAAAGCACAGCAGGTCAGGCAGCATCTGAAGAGCAGGAGAATTAGTGTTTCAGGAAAGAGGCCTGACCTGCTGTGCTTTTCCAGCACTACACTCTTGACTCTGATCTCTAGCATCTACAGTCCTCACTTTCTCTTATATTGGTAATGTGACTGGGCTAGTAATCTACAGCTACAGGCCTATAATAGAATATAGAACATAGAACATAGAACAGTACAACACAGTACAGGCCATTCAGCCCTCAATGTTGTGCAGGCCTTTTATCCTAGTCTAAGATCAGACTAACCTACATACCCTTCCTTGTACTAAGTTCCATGTGCCTATCCAAGAGCCGCTTAAATATTCCTAATGTATCCGACTCTACCACCACTGCTGGCAGTGCATTCCAAGCACCCACCACTCCCTCAGTAAAGAACATCCCTCTGACATCTCCCCTAAACCTTCCTCCAATTACCTTAAAATAATGCCCCCTCATGGTAGACATTTCTGCCATGGGAAGAAGTCTCCGTTACTGCACTCTATCTATGCCTCACAACATCTTGTACACCTCTATCAAGTCACCACTCATCCTTCTTCACTCCAACTAGAAAAACCCTAGCTCCCTCAACCTTTCTTCATAAGACATGTCCTCCAATCCAGGCAGCATCCTGGTACATCTCCTCTGCACCCTCTCTAAAGCTTCCACATCTTTCCCATAATGAAGTGACCAGAACTGAACACAATATTCCAAGTGTGATCTAACCAGAGCTCTATAGAGCTGCAACATAACTCATGGCTCTTAAACTCAACCACCCTGCTAACGAAAGCTATCACACCATATGCCTTCTTAACATCCATTCCTGATGAAGGGCTTATGCCCGAAACGTCGAATTTCCTATTCGTTGGATGCTGCCTAACCTGCTGTGCTTTAACCAGCAACACATTTTCAGCTGCCTTCTTAACAACCCTATCAACTTGGATGGCAACTTTGAGGGATCTATGGACATGGACCCCAAGATCCCTCTGTTTCTCCATACTGCCAAGAATCCTACCTTTAACTCTGTTTTCTGAATTCAAATTTGACCTTTCAAAGTGAATCACTTCACACTTTTCCAGGTTGAACTCCATCTGTTACTCATCAGCTCAGTTCTGCAACCTGTCAATGTCTCATTGCAACCATTCTCTGTAGTAGATGCACCAACTTTAAGGGCTTTCAAATGGTCATTTGATAAACATATGGATGAAAATGGAATAGTTTAGGTTAGATGGCTTCAGATTGGTCTCACAAGTCGGTGCAACAATGAGGGCCTGTATTGCATTGTAATGTCCTATGTTCTGTGTTAACCTACAACAGCCCTCCACACTATCCACAACTCCACCAACCTTTGTATCGTTATCCACAACTCCACCAACCTTCGTGTACTGGGGACACTGGTTTGGATCACACTATGTCGGATGGTGAAACTTGGATTCGATAAAAATCTGGAATACAAAGCCCAATGGCAGCCTTGTAGTATAATGTAAATTGTAAATCCCCATTTGAGTTGATAAAAGGAGGAAAGGCACAGCAGGTCAGGCAGGAAAGTCAACATTTCGGGTCCTGATGAAGGATGCATCTGCAGTCCTTACTATCTCCAGGTCATAAATAACTACCTGGTTCACTGATGTCCTTGCAGAAAGAAATTGGCCATGCTGCTCTGGCCTACAATGGACTCTAGATCCACAGCAATGCGGCTCTCTCTGAACTGCTTTCTGAACAATTAGGGATGGACAATAAATGTAGGCCTACTCAGCAATGCCCACATCCCATGAACAAATTTCAAAAAAAGGCTTAAAGCAAAAAGTTGCAAAATAATTTTTTGACTTTGTGGCTCTAACCTTTGACCTTTTTTCCATCTCTCCATATTTTCCCTCTGTTGTTGCCATTGCTTGTGCAACACCAGCAAGGATAAAATTTTGTCACATATCTTCTTGCTAGTTACAATCATTTAACTAGAATAAGCAAACAACGTCTGCGTGCAGCAAGAAACACTGCACAGGAAGAAGGGATCTCAACTAAACAGAAACACTTAGGGGCAAGAAACACAGAACAAAACAAAGTTGAGTCGACTCTTTAATTGCAGTGTATCCAGAGCATTTTCTTCTGCTTCTTGCACATCGCTAAGGATAAAAGAGGTCAGCAGGCGGGATATTGCATTCATGCTGCCTGCAGTAAGTCAAGCATCAAGTAGATTCAAAATGTAGAGTAACGTTAAAAAGACTGAATTAAAGACATTCTACCTGAGTGAACAAAACATTTGCAGAAAAGTTGATTATTTAAATGCACAAATCGAGGTAAACTGATATGATTTAATTGCCATTAAGAGAATGTGGTTAGACCGCATTTAGGATTGAATATCAAAGGATATTTTATGTCAAGGCAGTATAGACAACATGGAAAAGGTTGTGGCGTAAAACACTTCCAATAAGAGAGGACATCAGTACATTAGTAAAACAGGATATTCAAGGATCGTGATGTGGAATCAGTTTGGGGAGCTCAGGACTCTGAGTTACACATCCTGCACTATGTGGGAAATTCCACATGCTCCTGGTGGTCTTGATGACTGTGTGTAGGAGGTTGCTCCAGCTGTGGCAACTCAAGCTTCAGGCTTTGGAGTTTGAGCAGTAACTGAGAGCACTGCAGTGCATTAACAGAGCTGGGAGGCTCACAGATAGCACGTTTCAGGATGTGGTCACCCTGCAACTGAGGGAAATGCAGGCAGAAAGGGAACAGCTGATTGCCAGATAGCTAGTAAAGGAATCCCCTGAGGATATCTCACTCACAAACCATCTCTGAGCTTTGAAAAATGGTGAGAAGGTCAGTTCCTCTGTGGTGGCCAGCTAGAGTCAAGACCACGACACTGTGGGTGGCCCACCTGTTTGGCACTGGGGGATGTTAAGATGGAGGGAGGAAGAAATGCAGAAGGGTAATAATGGTAGTGGATTCACCAGTGAGGGGACTGGACAGGCATTTCTGCGACCATAGATGATATGTTGCCTTGCGGGTGCCAGGGTCATGGACATCATGGAGCAGCTGCAGGGCACTCTGAAGGGAGAAGATGCCAGAGGTTGTGGTTTATGTTGAAACCAATTACACAGAAAGAGAATGTGGGTCCTGCGGGCAGGCTTTAGGAATTTAGGTAAGAAACTGAAAAGCAGGACACCAAAGGATTGTTTCCAGTGCCACACCGTTTTGAGTATTAGAACAGATGGATAAAGCAGATGAATGTGTGGCTTGAGAGATGATGCAGGATGGTACTATTTGATTTTTGAGGCACTGGAGCCATTTCTGGGGAGGCCCAATGTTGATCAAGACATCAATTATAGAGGAAGGATGATATATCGAAAGGCCCATTAAATGAGGTAAAATGGGTAAAAGCAAAATAAAACACAAAAAGGGGAAACACATCTTTGAATGTGTATAATTGACCTCCAAATTGTCAGAAGGAGGTAGAAGAGAATAATAAGGCAGTAATTGAAGAGGATTTAGTCAAACGTTAATTGTAATGTTTTAGTGTGCATTTAGGGAGGGAGCAATGTTCTTAAATTGCACCCAGGCTAACTTTTTTTGCTAGTCTGTAGAATGCCCAATACATATTAAACAATACATCCAACTAGAAAAGTCCAGGTAATAGATTGACCATTCGATATGCACATCTCCTGATTTTCCTTTGGTTTCTTCCAGACATTCCCATCTATGTTGACATCAAGATATATGACATAGAGTTGAATTAATGCAGGGAGGTAGAGGTCTTGCTGCAGGAGCTGAAAACAGGAGGCGAGGTCACTTCAGCCAGTGGCAGAACCTGACAGGCAGATTTCCATAAGTCACCAATTAAATGGCCATTTCTGGGATTGCAGAGCCAATCAGAGGGCTGCCAGCTCAGCACCCACGGTATGAAGTGGCTACCTCAATGGCCACGCACCTTTAGGTAAGTGGAATCAGGTCACATCAGCAGCCACTGCTGCCAAGTTTCATCGGGGGGGGACAGTGCAATGACTAGAAAGGACATTCCCAGTCTGAAGCTTGCTGAGGTTGCTAGGTGTCCTGATGAAGGGTTCTGCCTGAAACATTGACTCTCCTGTTCCTCTGATGCTGGTTGACCTGCTGCGCTTTTTCCAGCTCCACATTTTATTGACTCTGACTTGCCAGCATCTGCAGTCCTCACTATCTCCAAGATTGCCAGGTCCCCACTGTTTATTCGGGTTCCTATCTGTGTGGGAAAACCATTCGAAGGTAGCAAATGCCTCAAATGAGTTCCCAGAAGGCAGCCTATCTGCCAACTCTTGTTTTCTCTTCACTGGAAAAATGGCACAATGGTGAATAGATGCCAGGTACCTTCCTGGCATCTTCCTGTGCATGGTCCCATCCCTCCCACATTCTAGCCTGCTCTCAAAAGGATAGGAAAATTCCAGTCACATTCTTTTACTGCATTCAGTTTTTCCCAGGGTCAATAATGTTCGATTATTTGTAAAAAGCTAGAAATTAATTAGCCAGGGGCCAATTGTGCACAAGTGTTCCAGAGGCTACATACATGGCTGCGCTGGAGAATCACGTGACACATAACAGGACATTAGCCTAACACAGTGTTCTTAACAGGCAGTAAGGTAAGCTGTATTAACTACAAAGAGCTTTACTGTTTTCATTCATAAAGTGTAATTATTTCAACATTAATTAAGTGGAAGTTCTCATTTATTCCCCTAAATCTTCAGGGTTTGAAAAACTAATTTTATCACCAGTGACTGATTAACTTTGCTTCTTCATTGATGGTTTTCAATATTGCTGGTGGATTTTGCTTTGCCTTAGTTAGTTTAAAGAAACAGGTGATTTAAAATGCAAACTGCTAAATGCTTCATGCCCATGTCTTTTGCTATTATAGTTCCAAAAATCCTCTTTTCATTTCTGGCAAATTCCCCAATAAATGATAGCAATTTGAATATGTTATTTGGATTCACTGGTATCTGTAACTCATGGAGTTCCTTTGACAACTAGCAGCCACATAATTGAAATATTACAATTCTTGGTATGGTCTGTCACCAACATAATTTAACACAAAAAAACTTTCACTTTTACTGGTGGCAAGCTTGAAAATAGGAAGGACTCTTGTACTTGTCATGAGATTTCCTACAGTGTGGAAACAGACTCTGTGGCCCAACAAGTCCACACCAACCCTCCAAAGAGTAGGCGATCCAGGCCCATTTCCCTCTGACCTAACACTATGGGCAATTTAGTGTGGCCAATTCACCTGACATACACATTTTTGGATTGTGGAGGAAACCCACACAGACATGGGGAGAACGTGCAATTCCACACAGGCAGTCGCCCAAGGCTGGAATCAAACCTGGGTCCCTGGTGCTGTGAGGCATCAGTGCTAATCACTGAGCCACCATGCCACTCCAAGTGTTGGGTACTTGTGTGCTGTTGCTTTCCTACCTCCAGCAATTGAGGTATTTAAAATGCCAAGTTAGACCACTCCAGGGCCTCATCCTGCCCCTACTGGCATCATTCCAGTTACAAACCAGCCATTTGCCATGCAGGTGCATGACAGCTGCTATCCTGTTGGTCACATCAGGGCACAGGAGGTTCGGTCGGATGATCAAAGGCAATCAGTGCCCAACCGTAGAATTGTACATTGGGAAGCGAGTGTTTGTTCAAATCCAGTCCCTGTGATCTGCACCTGAGAAACTTTCCCCCACTCCCAACATAGCCTACCTCTATCCTGAACTTCAGGATCTTAGGAATTTGGGGCTGCTCTTCTGGCAGAGGAGATGGCCTCTGAGACACCACTGAATCCAAAATCCCTGGGATTCCAGAGAAGGCCCACTGGTGACTTTGGCTCTGGCTGATTGACATGTGGCTTAATGGTCATTCCCACATAGAGGCAACGCTGGTCTCTCGCTTCATTGGCTATTCTGTCGCAGGCAAGACCCCCCAGTGTCACGACAGGATTTCTCCACTGGATTGCAGTAAACTAATCTTAATGTTGAAGTGGGGAGGTGTTGGCTGAGTGGTACTATTGCTGGACTGTTAATTCAGAATCCCAGGTAATGTTCTGAAGGCCCAGATTTGAACCTACCACATCAGATAGTGGAATTCGAATTCAATAAAAATATCTGGAATTAAGAGTCAAATGATGACCAAGAATACATTGTCTATTGTCAGAAAACTCATCAGGTTGACTACTGCCCTTTAGGGAGGGAAGCTGCCATATCTGACTCCAGACCAACAGGAATGTGGTTGACTCTTTACTGCCCTCTGGGCAATTAGGGATGAGCAATAAATATTAACTGAGCCAGTGATGCCCACATCCCATCAATAAAAAGTGTATATGATATGTTAAATAATACTACCAACAATTTGCAGTTATACATTGGCTTTAATATATAGAAATATTCCAAGCAGTATTATCAGGCAAACTTTTAATGAGTCATTTGAAATATGAGAGCAAATGGTCAAAGGCTTGGTAAAAGAGAGAAATTTTATAAGGAGCATCTTAAATGAGGAGAGAGTGATGTATGAACATATAAATTTGGAGCAGTATTCATCCCTCAAGCCTGCTCCACCACTTTATAAGATCATGGCTGATCTGATAGTGATTTCAACTCTGGTACTATTAAAATCAATCAACATGGATTTTCAGCATTCTACTTTGTGTTTTGTTTTCGAGTTGCAAAATGTAAATCAAGCCAAAATGCTATGACACTCTTGTAATTCATTTTGAGCAAACAGTATTAAAGGAAAGTTTGAACACTAACTCATTATTAGCAATAAAATGTCCTATAAATCATTAACCCATCTTTAATGTCAAATTTATGAGGGCATAAAACTGTCATTTAATAAAAGGATTTTGTAGTCTGAATTACAGCAGTAACAAAATGTTACTTAGAGCTTTTCATGACAATGCAGTTTATCTGTGCATGAGTTGGTACATCCCAAGTTGTTTCCATCATTCTTCTAGGGAACTAGATATGAGGCAAATCTACAGGTGAAGAAAACCTGCTCTGTGTGAACCTTTTCTGAAATTTGGACTTGTCTCTATGCCTTTCATCTCTAAAAATTAGCAAGATCAATTTCAACATTAATGGTGATCTTCAAAGTGGAACAACTTTCAAAAGTGACAATTTTCAATAATTTATTCACAAACTGTCTCATGAAAAAAAAAACTACCATACTGAGAAACCAATCCTGCAACACTAGGCTGATGGATTAGTTGCAGGTTGATTTATTTCATGTTTTAAGAATGTAAAAGTATAAAAGTAGAGCAGGAGTGGATCACATGGTTCCTCCAGCCCTCTTTGCCATTTTAGTAAGCATTAACTCCACTTTTTTGACAGCATTCTCACCTCCCCCAGACAAAACCACTGATTCCCTCTTGCAGATCAAAATCTTTCAGACTCACCTTTGAATATATTCAGTGACTCATGTGATGGCCAAGGTTTTCTGGAGTATTAAATTCCACAGATTAACAGTCCTCTGAGAGAAAGAATTCCTCTTTGTTTTAAATGGGAGATTCCTTATTCTAAAACTGTGTCACCCAGTTCTAGGTTCTCCCCACAATGGGAAACAACTCTCAGGAACCACCCAATCAATCCCCTCAACATCTTTTATAGGCCCAGTTGAAGTGTTCAAGGGGGCTATTTGGTGATTACTTGAATATAATAAATGTACGGAGAGAAACAAAAGAATGGTATCAATTCATATTGTTTGTTGTAGAGTTAGAGTAGACATGCTGGGCAGAATAGCCTCTGTCAGCATCATAATGATTCTGTGATACTTCACTGAAGAGCCTTTCTTAGAGATAAGGAACAGTGTGTGTACAGGCACATGGCCTGAGATTCACTTGAGCAGTATCTCAATGTGTAGGTGGCTGCGTAGTCTTAAAGCACAATATAAAACAGCAGCCTCAGGAGTGGATATGCCTAGTGTTGCAGGATTGGTTTCTCAGTATGGTAGTTTTTTTTTCATGAGACAGTTTGTGAATAAATTATTGAAAATTGTCACTTTTGAAAGTTGTTCCACTTTGAAGATCACCATTAATGTTGAAATTGATCTTGCTAATTTTTAGAGATGAAAGGCATAGAGACAAGTCCAAATTTCAGAAAAGGTTCACACAGAGCAGGTTTTCTTCACCTGTAGATTTGCCTCATATCTAGTTCCCTAGAAAATGATGGAAACAACTTGGGATGTACCAACTCATGCACAGATAAACTGCATTGTCATGAAAAGCTCTAAGTAACATTTTGTTACTGCTGTAATTCAGACTACAAAATCCTTTTATTAAATGACAGTTTTATGCCCTCATAAATTTGCCGGTAATGGGCAGCACCATCTCCTCAATGAAGCCAGAAGATGCAAAGCATATTTGTTCTCCTCCAGTTAGCTTTGTCTACCTCCAACTGTGAACCAACTTGGTCTGTAAAAGAGAGCAAAGTGCCCCTTCATGTTGTGCAATCTGTTTGGCTGATATGACTGCCATGGTTGCATAGCTGGCACAGTGTACAAGCTGTAAGGTGTGGTTATGAAATGTACAATGGTGCTAGGTTTGTGAGGGTGAAGTGAAATATAAATGTTATATTGAAGCTCAATTGACGCACATTCTTGGTAGTTGAGAGATGTGTATGTGGTGATTTGAGAAAAGTTTGAGGTTACTCTTGCAGTTGGTAGAACGTGACATTTAAAGATGCATTTATTGACCTTGAACATTGATTTCAGGTAAATGAATTTCTCGTAGCACTGCATCTAAGTCTTCTGGGTTGATTTTGGAATATTTTATGCATGCGTTTGGATGGTTTCCTCAGCCCCTCCTTGCAGGATATCTACCTGACTTTCCATCTCCAATATCAGGATTTCCAGTCAAAACATTGAAAGCCACCACTCCTCTATTATTTCAATTCTCAATTCTTCCCAGCTCAAATTTTCTTCAACCATGTTACACATTGAACATCATGATCCCTGTTTCCATCTTGGGAGAATATCCAGTTAAGCCTCTTTGTTTAAAATGTACACCTTGTTCTAAACAGTAATGATCATGCGTCTTTATGTTTTGCTGACTATCAATTCTGCTGTCATGAATGAATCAGTGACTTACAGACTTCTGATGTTACAAGCATGATTTTAAATCCCACTATATAGTGGTTCAAAGTTTGTGAAAAGATTTGTAGCTCGGGTGCTCGTTGTTTGGTTCTGTTCGCTAAGCTGGGAATTTGTGTTGCAGATGTTTCGTCCCCTGTCTAGGTGACATCCTCATTCACTGAGGATGTCTCCTAGACAGGGGATGAAACATCTGCAACACAAATTCCCAGCTCGGCGAACAGAACCACAACAACTATATCGTGGTAATGGGGTGCTAATGGTTTTAAAGCCAGCTCAGAGACTTACTTGACCCTATTTGATCCCTGCTGCCATCCTAACCACATGGACTGTCAGACATCTGAGGTGCAAACTTGAAGAGAAAAGATTTACAATGTTATTTTGAAGCCTTACAAATAAAGGGACGTTACACTCTGCGAAGAAATTCTGGAGTAAAACCTAACACAATGGCTTTCCAAATGACAATTGAAAGCAATAGTTGGAAGGAAACTCACCTGCGGAAATCTGTTGCAGAAGTGCTCTTTGGATTTCTACAGCAGAGCCTTAAGATTACATCAGATCTGCTTGTATGTCCTCAATAAGTGTACGGCTGAATTGTACCTCAGTATTTTAGTTTGAAAAGGACGAGGTGAACCAACAGAACTATCAGCAGTCATTCAAAACGTAGGATCACTAGCTGGACCAATTAGGAGCCCACATGAAGGGGGAGCATAGTTAGTGGCTTGGGAAGCAGTATACTGTTCAAAGAAGGCTTGCCCAGTTCATAGCATCTCTTGTCACTTTTAATGGAATTGCCTGTGGAGCATGCATGAGCAGGCTATTCCCTCCTTAGAGAGTTACAGAGATAGACCATTGCAAATACCAGATAAACAGGAACCACCATGCCAAGACGAGCAAGTACAGAACCATGTACATTGAAAAGTGAAATTTATACAATTTCTTTTCTTGTAAAACTCATTCTGCATGATCCAGTTTCCAGTCTCTTAAATTCTAATTCCACAATGCAGTTGGGAAGGCTGCAAATCAGATTAAAGGATGGTTTATGGACTCATGGAGCATTTGGACTCACTGATGTACGACTGTAACCATTACAAAACTAACAGCTACACATTTGCTGTGCATTTTTCATGAAGTTATGGATCCCACCATGTAAACAGCATTACCAATGGACCATAAACAATACACAAAATACAGGAAAAGTACAATTAAAAATACATCTTTGGTGAAGTGTAATTAATTCGATTATTGCCCTAACTATTAATTTAGGAACGTATTTAGGACTGAAACTATGGAGTTTTGAATTGAAGGTCAAGAAGTGGCACAGGAGAGATGACTTTGGTACCAAATGACAGTGTCTGTAATTACCATAGTTATAGAAAATGACTTCATAATTACATTTAACATATAGTCATGATTCAGATTTATAGGATTAGCCATTTTTCAATGAGCATTTATGCCATTCTTAAAATGTCCACCTAATAAATCATTTTCAAGTGTACACAGTCTCTTCCCAATTAACTCTTGACTTTTCTTACTACTGCAACATTATCTCAAATGTTTGCATCCTAACTATGGCATTTATACCCTCTCACCAAAAGCAAAGGCAGATGCAATTACATGCATGTATTCTTTTGGCATATAAAAACTTAACTTGGATACTTAATCAAGAAACACACAGCTGATACTATTGTATGTGTTCGCTGACCCACTAGAACAGTCTCACTAAAATCATAGCCTGGGAAAGTGTAATATAGAAGGGTCTTTGAGCATAATTCATCTTCTGTGAATGGTTGTATTATATTCATCAAGCTAGGCCAAATTTCAGTACTGTGACAAGACCTGGTTCAGTAGATTTGAATCTTTTTCATGTTGCATAGGTGGGGTTGATGTTACCTTAGGCTTCCACTTTGATTACTAAGTGACTGTAGCTGGGACTAACCGATTTAATGAGGTTATGTTATTACTCATGCTGTGTGGCCATCTGGAAGAAGTTTGCAACCAGCACATTCCTTGCCAAGGGCCACCTGTAAAACATTAAATCCCCGTCTGTACTCGAAATATGAGATGGAAATGTTTGGACTACATAATGTTAGATGTGAAAAATTATTGGAGAAGACAGGAAAGAATTCATATTTTTTTTAAATATTTTGTATGAATCACGTAAACAAGAGTTCAAAGTTTAGAGTCAAGATCTTTCAAATCATGACAAGCTGAATCACATAACCAGATATCTGTCAGCTGCAATGACTTTCTTTATATATGGGTCTCTAATTACAGGTTGCTTTGTCACTAGGAGAGTAGAAGACTTTGACCAACAATGCATTAATTCAAGAGACTGAATCTTACATATTTTTGACTAAGTGTCAGTCGCATTCAGTCCTTTTGAGGGTTAATGGATGTCTACTGAGGTCTCATTACCCAACTCTTCTCATTAGCTACCTACCCTGTCCCCATGGCAACCCTCTCATTCGACCGTCCCCCCATTTTGCCAACTGCCATTTCTGGAGTATCACTCAGCAGATAGCTGCCAAAAGACTGTTGTTCTTAGCATCCATGCCATCTTTAAAAGATCACTGTGCATTCAGACAAATGGCAATGTAATGGCACAGCAAACACCAGCCTTCGCTGTTCACTGCCCAGCAGAATTGACCTGGTTGACACTCCCTCAAACATACAACACCATTCTCTCACACTAGTTGCTATTTAACCTCCAAGCCGCACAGCCCTTGGCTGCATCCGGTCTAAATGCCCTCTCCAAGTCACCTATACTCTGTCCCTGATTTGGACTGGACACCCACAGCTTTTCATTGTCTGAATCTGATGTTCCCCTACTGGGCAATCAAGCAGCCGGACAATTCCAAACATGAGTTTTTATTTACAGCTAGTGCAAACATTCAAAAATGAAACAGATGGAGGATGCAGTTTGCTCCCATGGTGGAAACCAATTGTTTAAAAATTTCAATAATGTACTTTATTCATAAAAGAATCTTTATATATATTTACATAGTCACAGATGCAGTTTGGTTCTGTACAGTAGCGTAGCAAAGAAACAAACAAACATCGGAGTTTGACGCTAATCAACAAACCAAAAACATTTATTATTTGAACCAGACTATAGTTACATGCATTTGAGGTACCCGGAGGGTCCAATAACTGAACGGGCCTTCATTTAACTTCAGCCGAAAGACCTTAGACAATGGTCTTTCTCCACTGCGCCTTGCAGCAGCTGCCCCAAGCTTTAGTGTGTCCTTCAACACATAGTCCTGGACCTTGGAATGTGCCAGACTGCAACATTCAGTCAAGGTCAACTCCTTGTTCTGGAAGACCAACAAGTTTCAGGCAGACCAAAGAGTGTCAATCACTGAGTTGACAGTCCTCCAGGTACAGTCGATATTTGTATTGGTGTATGTCCCAGAGATCAAACCATTGTGCATGGAGTTGCTCGGAATGAACCTTGACAAAAACTACTGCAACATTCTCCAGACTTCATTTCCAAATGCACATTCCTGAAGGAGATGTATGACAGTCTCGTTCCCCCACCTTGCAGCTGCTCTGAGGGCAGTGTGCAGTGGCTCAGGCCGACCGGGCATGCAACAAGGATCTCACCACCCGCTAAGTGATATCTTGGTGATAGTTGGAAAGTTCTGGTGATAAAGCGTTCTGCTAAATAACTTTAATCATCTGCTCAGGGACCACTGAATTTGCCCTCTCCTATTTGCTTAGGGTCTCGAGGTCAAAGATGTTTCTTTTTGCAAATTTCTCCTTGAAGGACAAGTGAAACAGAATGGTCCAACTACTTGGAGCATTCCATGGCAATGAGGCAATTCCATCCTTTGCTACACTGGGGACAGGTAGAACTTCAGTAAATAGTGACATTTGGTGTTTGCATACTGAGGATCTACTCACAGCTTAATGGAGCCACTCACAAAGGTGGCCATCAGGATGAGGGTGATTGGGTACATGCTTCATCCCCTTATCCACGGTGGAAACCAAATGCAAGATGAGCAATTACTATTTTGCATTCCATGATTGTTGCACCCAGCTGTTATCTACTGGAACTGGGTGTGAATCAGGCCCTGTCTGGCTTGTAGCGCCCAATTCAGATAAGCTTGACCATACAAAAGGAATGCTTCCACCTCCCCAGTGTCTCATTCTGCTCCTCAGAAGGCTGCTTCCATTGTCTCTATTTCTCTGCATCTTGCACATTGCCTTGTTGCCTGTTCTAATTACACAGAGCACAGCATGCCAGATGAGTCCAAACAGTGAACCTGTATCTTCACTAACCCTCTACTCAACTCCGCCATGGTTCTGGTTAAAGCAACTGCTGAGTGAACTTTTCATAACAGGAGAAAGAGAGTAAAAAATGAGGTCTGCAGATGCTGGAGATCACAGCTGCAAATGTGTTGCTGGTCAAAGCACAGCAGGTTAGGCAGCATCTCAGGAATAGAGAATTCGACGTTTCGAGCATAAGCCCTTCATCAGGAATAAGAGAGAGAGCCAAGCAGGCTGAGATAAAAGGTAGGGAGGAGGGACTAGGGGGAGGGGCGATGGAGGTGGGATAGGTGGAAGGAGGTCAAGGTGAGGGTGATAGGCCGGAGTGGGGTGGGGGCGGAGAGGTCAGGAAGAGGATTGCAGGTTAGGAGGGCGGTGCTGGGTTGAGGGAACCGACTGAGACAAGGTGGGGGGAGGGGAAATGAGGAAGCTGGAGAAATCTGAATTCATACCTTGTGGTTGGAGGGTTCCCAGGCGGAAGATGAGGCGCTCCTCCTCCAGCCGTCGTGTGGTTGTGTTCTGCCGGTGGAGGAGTCCAAGGACCTGCATGTCCTCGGTGGAGTGGGAGGGGGAGTTAAAGTGTTGAGCCACGGGGTGATTGGGTTGGTTGGTTCGGGCGGCCCAGAGGTGTTCTCTGAAGCGTTCCGCAAGTAAGCGGCCTGTCTCACCAATATAGAGGAGGCCACATCGGGTGCAGCGGATGCAATAGATGATGTGTGTGGAGGTACAGGTGAACTTGTGGCGGATATGGAAGGATCCCTTGGGGCCTTGGAGGGAAGTGAGTGTGGAGGTGTGGGCGCAAGTTTTACATTTCCTGCGGTTGCAGGGGAAGGTGCCGGGGGTGGAGGTTGGGTTGGTGGGGGGTGTGGATCTGACAAGGGAGTCACGAAGGGAGTGGTCCTTGCGGAACGCTGATAGGGGAGGGGAGGGAAATATATCCTTGGTGGTGGGGTCCGTTTGGAGGTGGCGGAAATGGCGGCGGATAATACGTTGTATGCACAGGTTGGTGGGGTGGTAGGTGAGAACCAGTGGGGTTCTGTCTTGGTGGCGGTTGGAGGAGCGGGGCTCAAGGGCAGAGGAGCGGGAAGTGGAGGAGATGCGGTGGAGGGCATCGTCGATCACGTCTGGGGGGAATCTGCGGTCCTTGAAGAAGGAGGCCATCTGGGCTGTGCGGTGTTGGAATTGGTCCTCCTGGGAGCAGATGCGGCGGAGACGAAGGAATTGGGAATATGGGATGGCGTTTTTACAGGGGGCAGGGTGGGAGGAGGTGTAGTCCAGGTAGCTGTGGGAGTCAGTCGGTTTATAATAGATGTCTGTGTTGAGTCGGTCGCCCGAGATAGAAATGGAAAGGTCTAGGAAGGGGAGGGAGGAGTCTGAGACAGTCCAGGTGAATTTCAGGTCGGGATGGAAGGTGTTAGTAAAGTTGATGAACTGTTCAACCTCCTCGTGGGAGCACGAGGCAGCGCCGATACAGTCATCGATGTAGCGGAGGAAAAGGTGGGGGGTGGTGCCAGTGTAGTTGCGGAAGATGGACTGTTCACCAGTGTAGTTGCGGAGAAAGAGAGTGCCTGCTATACACTGGCCCTCTTCCCATCCCAGACCCACATCAACCATGAATATTGCCATTGAGTTCAGTAGAGTCCATCCTAATATTTACATAACAGAGGATGAAGCAATGTTTCCCTCATATCATAGCACCCTTGAATGGGATGCTTTTTGCCAGCATTCACTTTTTTCTAGTCATTATTGCTAACTTTTGCATCATTGAGATGGCAATGTTAGACTTGCAAGCACCAATGGTATGGTGCAAATTGCCTTTAGATCAGTATTTGAAGCCTCAGCATCTTCAGTCCACATGCAATGGAAACAGGTGAAGAAATGTTTGAAAATTAATTGTAGTTGCAGGTTGTCAATGCATGCTTCATGCCTTTGCCCCTTCAAAGTTCTGACTGCGGATCTTATACTTTCCCCATCAAACTAACATTGATTCTGCCCATCCTGGGTATTGTCTGAGTCATTTTCCACTTGTAGTTAGCATCCGAAACAGTGAGTGATGGCAGATAATACAGCACACGTTGGTGGACACCATCAGTACTAGGCTCCATCTGGTTACCGGGGACAGCCCATTTCCACCCATTTCTTGCCCCTACCCTTCCCATGTGGACAGCCACCACATTGAATTTTCCTCCCTGCCCCCCGAGTCCTAACATGTGACCTTAATAATGCCCACTCTGATCATCCACATTCTCCCTTTGGTGGTCACTGCTTATATCCAGCACCCCTCCACCCCAATTCCCTAGTATGCCCTCCAGTGCTGTTTCGCTCACCTTATACCTTATGTTTATGTTTGTCAATGTCCTTGTCCCCACCTCAGCATATGTTTCTACTTTTGCCACTGCCCTCCCCACCTCCTCAGCCTTGACTGTCCTACCCTTCTGGCAGTGATCTCTCCATTGTTCCTGTAGGTCTGCCTTGCATTCTCTTGGATGATCAATGCATGAACTCCTAGGGCTATATTCACTCAGACCTCTGACAGACTTTGTTGAGTCAACCCTGGACATGACTGATCAGGCCCCTGACCACTTCTTTGTGGCTCCCAGCTGATGAGTAGCATTCCCCCTGACTGCTTACAATGTCCCTATTGGACCAATTGTTGCCCATTCTCCAGGCGGTAGTTGGACATATCCCCAACTGCGATCTAACCAAGTGGACGACTGACCATTGCTAAGCCCCTGGACTGAGTGCAGACTGTGCCCATAACTGACAGTGCTGGACCACCTGACTCACAGCACCCCATTTTAGGTCCTTGGACTCCTCCACCGGCAGAACACAACTACACGACGGCTGGAGGAGGAGCGCCTCATCTTCCGCCTGGGAACCCTCCAACCACAAGGTATGAATTCAGATTTCTCCAGCTTCCTCATTTCCCCTCCCCCCACCTTGTCTCAGTCGGTTCCCTCAACTCAGCACCGCCCTCCTAACCTGCAATCCTCTTCCTGACCTCTCCGCCCCCACCCCACTCCGGCCTATCACCCTCACCTTGACCTCCTTCCACCTATCCCACCTCCATCGCCCCTCCCCCTAGTCCCTCCTCCCTACCTTTTATCTCAGCCTGCTTGGCTCTCTCTCTTATTCCTGATGAAGGGCTTATGCTCGAAACGTCGAATTCTCTATTCCTGAGATGCTGCCTAACCTGCTGTGCTTTGACCAGCAACACATTTGCACCCATTTTACTGGACCAAGGATGATCCCTCTACATGTTCAACATGGTCATATGGTTGGATTTTTAAAAATTCATTCATGAACATGGACATTACTGGCTGGGCCAGCATTTAATGCCTGTACCCACTACCCCTGAGAAGGTGATGTTGAGCTGCCTCTTGAACCACTGCAGTCCATGTGCTTTAGGTTGACCCACAGTGTCCTTAGGAACAGTATTCCAGGATTTTGACCCAGCGACAGTAAAGGAACAATGATAAATTTCCGAGTCAAATTGGGAAGTAGCTTAGAGGGGATATTCCAGATGGTGGTGTCCCCATGTATCTGCTGTTGTCGTCCTTCTAGATGGAAGTGGTTGTAGGTTTGGAAGGTACTGTCTAAGGATCTTTAGTGAATTTCTCCAGCGCATCTTGTAGATAGTACACTCTGCTACTACTGAGTGTCAGCAGTGGAAGGAATGGAGATTTGTGGATCGAGTGGATACTTTGTTCTGGATGGTGCCAAACATCTTGAGTGTTGTTGGAGCTCCATTAATTGCAGTGTGCTTGCTATGCAGGCAGTTGGCATGTACTGTAGCATTGGCCCAGTAACCATACTACAAGATATCTCTTCCTCCCATTCCCCCCTGCTCCACCCCCACCACAGATCAATCTACTCTGTTCTGACAAGAAGCTGGTGTGTTTGCAGAGAAAGGCAACTCAGAATGGCAACACTACATTTTTAAAAAAGCCAAAAGATCTATGAATGTTGAAAATCAAGAATAAAGACAGAAATTGCTGGCAAAACTCAGCAGGTCTGGTAGCATCTGTAGAAAGAAAGCAGGTGAGTAACCGTTTTGGGTCCAGTGACCATTCTTCAGAACTGAACTTGAAATGTTAATTCTCCTGCTTTTTCTCCATAGATGCTATCAGACCTGCTGAGTTTTTCCGGCAACTTCTCTTCTTGTTTCTAATGGCAATGCAGATTGCCTTTAAGCTCTGGCTGCAGTGGTGTCACAATAACAGGGGCTACAAAGCAAACAAAAGCATGGTAGAGATGTTGCAAGCAAGGCACGAAGTGCGTGAGCACTGAGAGAGTAAGCTGCTCTGAGATGTAGCCCAGTCTAGTTCGTGAGTTGGGTTCCAGTCATTGCCATAGCCTTTCAATGCGTTTTTCTGGTCCCCCACACATAGCAGGCCTGTGTTTCCTAAGGGTCCTGATTGTGAATTAGAAGGTGCATGAAGCTTGTGTGGGATTAATAACTCTTGGATGCTGATGTCCATGGATGATGGGTGCATGCAGCCAATGCCCATGGATCATGTTCCTGAAGATACTTTTCCATGGTAAGCAACATGAGGCTATTTGCAGCCAGCTAGGTACACTGAAGGAGGGTTACTGGACCCGAAACATTAACTTTCATTTCTCACCACAGATTCTATCACATCTGTTGAGAATTTCCAGCAATTTCTGTTTCCATTTCAGATTTCTTTTAATTATTTTTTGTCACTCAGTACACATTCTGACTTCAACATCAAGAATCCTCAGTGTCTTTTTGTTTGGTCAGAAAGCTACATATTAATAAGATCAGATATTCCCTTAATAAGGCATTCAACCATTCAACCAACCTTATTTGACAAATCACCATTGCCTACTGAGAAACTCGCCTCACTAACTTTGAGAGAGGCCTTGCTGCACTTCTCATGGGATCATGCAAAAATCTCACGATAGTCCACATCTTTCAGGTCCTTATAAGATAATTAGATTAGCCCAGAGCCAAAGGAAGAAACTATTTTCAAACTATTAAGTTAATAAATATAAAAATACACACAAGATAAGGATTTGAGAGAAAGAAATACACTGAATACGAAACAGGGAATAAAAATCAGCAGAAATAAAGAAACAACTACAGAACAGAAAGAAAGATGGAACATTTTAAGTTTGAGTGTATGTGGTTCCCAGTTGTGTTACTGATTTTTAGATGTGGGTTGCACAGAAGGGTAGAAAGCAGTCAGCTACTGAGCTTGATTGGTAGTTTAGAAATCCAAGTCATTTAATAAATCTATTTCAATGGAAGTTGTATTTAAATTCAATGCATTATGATGTGGATGTGATTTTAATTTTTCAACATTTCCTTTTCCTACAGGAAATCCAGAGTCATTTCTGATTTATGTCTCAGGCTATCGGAATGAGAGAACAATTCCTGTACGTTGCTAACATCATGTGGTCAGGGAGTATCTATGTTAAAGCATGAGATAATGACCTCTGTCCTTCGAGTGGTTGAAATACTACTGTTAATCTATATATGTCAAATGTGAGTGTGTACAGGCTGCATATGGTAAAAATCAAATGAGAATATTTGACACAAAAAATGTAGAAAAATAGCTGCCCTTAAAGTACTTAGAAAAATTTAACATGAAATAACTGATATATAAAAGTCTGTATAAATGAATAGTTCTCAGTCTTTGTCTAAACATTATATTACAAAGCTCTTTACCTCTGAACATTCTTTATTCTATTTCATGGAAATAAAAAATTCAACCCACCTCTGCAACATCTACGTATAGACTAGAATATCTGTATTTAGATTATGACTATGATAAGGAGTGCGATGACATATCTGCCTTAATTACCACTGGATCTATAATGAAATTTATGTCAAATGGGCCTTTCTACATCAACAACGGATAAGGTGATAACTTGAATCTGTCAAATTAATTGTTGCGATTATCACTCACCATTTCTACTGAGTAACAAATAACAAAAATAGCAACAAAATAAAATGGGTGTTGGATGGTTCTGAAGCATGCCATGAATTGAGATGGAGTCAGACTCTCCAATAATAATGTGGATGAATTGAGTAGTCTAGACAGAAAAAGTACAGACAGTGTATCAACATGGAGGAGACCACCTGGCCTTTCTCAATCAACAATTCAATAGGTAATTGAGCTACAACAGGCTTCCTGTTTTGGAAACCATATCATTCCAACACAGAACCACATAAAGAAAATTTAAGTCTGCAGGTAACACCCAGAATAAACTCACCTTCTTTGCTACTGCACCCCCTCCCCCAAACTGTTGTAAAGTTGCTCCAGTGGTGAGTCCAACATCGTTAGTTTTACTTTATCCACACATAATACCAGCAAACAAAAAACTTGTGCCATCGATTAGCTAGTGATCCATGGTTCTGATGACACCTGGGAGCCTTGAGAGTTTTTTTGATCAATTGAATGGTTTTCTGAAGTAGGAATTGGTGGTACCCAATATACAAACAACTTCTCTCTGTGCCAACAAAAACCCATCTGCACATCTTAATCAGTGTATCATAGCAATTTCTTAATTTTATCTCTGTTCATTGGCTGTTAAACATGGAAACAAATCCACTCATTATGGGTGGCCGCTGGAAGACATAGGAGCTGAAGCATGTGAAAGACCTGTGAACAAAATTGGGGATTGTGGTGACAAAGTAACTCATGCCTATTGATCTCAATGCTGGTTGCATGCACCTTTTGTGTTACCTGTTTATTTTAATGAATTCTGAGTCCAGTCAATACTCACCCTCATTATCTGGATTCATCAGAGGGAGGTCAGTATTGTGCATGACTAGCACTATGCAAAGTTTGCCAGCACTCCTCATAGATGTTTACAGCACAAAAGGTGGCCATTTGTCCTATCGTTTCTATGTCAGTTCACAAGAATCTGACTACTAATCCTATTTTCCAACATTTGGCTCCTGGAGTCTGTGGCAATGCAAGTGAATATAGATATACTGCTTAGGTTTTATGAGAGTTTCTGACTCCTCCATTCTTTGAGTCAAAAAAAATTCTCCTCAACTCTCCTCTTAGTTTTCGACCTCTTGCCTTAGATGCATGCTTCTGGATATAGACCCCTTTACTAATGGGAGTAATGCCTTCCTATCCACTGCCTCTATATCCCTCATAATCTTATATCGCATGTTCTCACAACCTTCACTGCTCCAAGGAAAATGACTTGAATCCATCCAATCTTTTCCTATAATTCAGACCCTTCAGCCCAGGCAGCATCCTGGTAAATCTCCTCCGCAGTCCAATTACATCCTTCCACTTGTGTGGAGATGAGAACTGCACACAGTGTTCCAGCTGTGGCCTAACTAATGTCATATGCTGCTCCACCATAAATTCCTCACTCTTGTATTCAGTGCCTTGACTAATAAAGGCAGGAATCCTGTAAGTATTCTTAATCAACTTATCGGCCTGAGTTGCTGCCTTCAAGTACCAACGGACATGCGCAACAGGATTTTGTCTGATCCTCTGTACTTCCTAGGGTTCTACTATTCAATGTGTATAGCTTTACTTTGTTAGCTTTCTGAAAACATACCCCTTCAAGCTTTTTAGAATTAAATTCCATTTGCCATCAGGCCATCTGAGCAGCCCGTTTATACCATCCTGTAGTCTAAAGCTTTCTTCCTCACTATTTACTACGCAACCAAGTTTCAACCAGGGCAGTCATAGGCACATGGAAAACAGGTATTAAGGGAATGCACAAGGGTTATTAATTTACTTTTGAATTGATTTTGCAACATGAAATGGTTTGACTTAGAATTTTGGTTCAAAATATTCTTACTAGACTTTAATAATTATACTTGCAGCAATGCAAGCGTACAGTGACAGAAGAAATACATAATGTAGGACTGCTGATGGATATCAAGTTGAGGCTGTCGTTACTCAGATGACTTCTTCACAGCCAGTCTGATTCAAAAAGGTTTGACCAGGTTAGCATCTCTTCCTGCTCTGTTTCCTCCTCTTACTCTTTAACGTGCACTAACTATTCCTCATGCTCCAGTTCCTCAGCTGTTTTCCATATAGCTGGCAGAAAGGGCTGTCTAGTCAAAGTAGCTAGTAGTTAGGGTGTCATGGTGCCTCAAAGGTAGTTATAACAGTGGACTACTACAGAATGAAGACATCACACCTACCATCAGTATTGAGGGCACTGCCCTGCTTGATTCTCTATCTGTGATCACACACCAGCTGAATGTTGAGGGGTAGAATGCACTTTGAGTTAGTATAGGGCAAGTTGAAGAGACACCTTCAAAGCAATGTGTGTGCAGCTAATGGAACTCTGCACCAAGGGAAAGGCTGATGACCATGTCCTAATTGTCGATATCTGGAAAGAGAGAAAAAAAATGACTCAATTCTTGTTGAATTGAGATCCTCAAATTGTGCAGTGCGATATTGTGTGGTACCTTGCAAAGGCACCATTTTGGAAAGTTACAGGCATTTGTAGCACTAATGAGCTCAACCTCCTAGTCTAAAATTGTAGAAATGGATAAGATGCAAATTATATTTTCACCAATTCTTTTATGTCTGCTTCAGTTAAATCCCCTAGTTTATCATATTCAGGTGATGATTCAAAAATAAATGATAGGTGAATTTCCAAAAAGATGAAAGTTTTATCAGTAACAGGAAGTTTCTCATCTGACAGTAAAGAAAATTAACGAATAACCTTATCTGAATGAAATTTGGCAAACTACCCAGGAATTATTAGTCCTTCAAGGCCTATTTAGAATGGTTGTAAGGAGTGTTGGTGATGCTGTCTTTATTTAATACAGATATCGTTGGGTCAATTCGTACTTATTCCATTTGTGTTGTGATTTGATTCTGACTGAATACAGCAACAATAATTATGTGAACTTATAATTATAATGAGTCCAGAAGGAAGCTGTGCTACTGCTGCGTACACCAATTGAGATCTTCTTAACGTCTAAGAGGTTTAAAGTTTACCTGGGTCACTGAGCTGACAGCCTAGTTTCTGTTTTCGGATCCTTAGATTTTGAAAGTAAGTAAGCAGTTCTATGCTTCAAAACATGCAAAGATAAATTGCTGCAACCATCAGAACATTACTTATAAATTGAACTAAATGTTTTTTAAAAAACTACCAATACTCAGTTGACCAAATGGGTGGTGGAATATGAGCTAAACTGCGCTGAAATTGAAGCGGATCATTAAACTTGCTTGGAATGGAATGGGATTTTCTGCTTCGCTGCTTGATCTTTATTAATCACCTAGGTTGAGGAGTGAGAAACTGCAGGGGGAGGGTCATAAAGCCCTGCTTGATTTTCCAGCTTCAAGTTCCATTGGAAATAAGACCAGGGTTGGGGTGGGGGAAGCATCATTATCAGCATTCAACTCTCTCTCTTCCCGTTGTTCCCTCTGCAGCCTACCCAGGCAAGGCTTCAAAATCAGGCAATAGATATAAAAATCCACCCCGATGTTTTCAACTTTGGGAAGGAAAGGAACATTTGCCAGATTTTCCCCTCCTGCTATTTACTGATGACCTGTTGGAAAGCTGGCCTGTGTGGCTGCCAGCTGAGGACAGGCTTGGGCTCAAATTTAATCTCTCTCGCACAATAAGATGCCTTGCCAATCTGTCAATGGTCAACAAAAGTATGACTCAAAACAATAGTCTTACTCCCTGTTTTTACAAGGTTAACATAAAATCAATAAAGGGCTAAAAAAAGGAAAAAGTTTCTACTTCACACAGAAGTCAAAAAAAATCAAAGGTAGAAGCTATGGTATTTTCAAGATGTATATTTTAAACCAAGAAAATAAATCCTGCCTAATTAATATCCAAATTTATTTGTAAATTCAATACCTCCTATACAGAGCAGATTTGTCAGCCATTGCAGTTGTTATTGTTACAGTTGTTAGCATCAGATTTCATGCTTTATAATGATCACACAGACATGGTTCACCGTGATTTCCAAAATACTGCTCTCCATCCAATTGTTCTCTAACAAATTGTATTTATAACTTTTCAGCGCTCGTCACAGCATCTGTCCAAACATTGATTGCTATCAGGTTAGTGGTTAAGTACTTAGTCGATCAAATGGACCAGCGCCTTAAATTTAGCTTTTGCAACAAACTAACATTGACATAACTGTCAAGGGTAATATTGATAAGGTAGCCATACATAACCTGCTCCTGTTAAACTTCGTCTCCACACAACCTCTCTCAAATCTAGCAACAGGCAGACCCATGGTTGCGAAGCTGAATTTGAGACTTGTGTTTGTTTTTTAATTGTCTGAAGTACTTTCCAAGCAATCAAGCCACATTTTCCTTTACTACAGTTAAATTAAAATGTGATTGAACTCCAGTGGAGGCTTTACAAACTTTTTCTTTTTTTGAAATGTAAAGCTCTTTCAGAATTCTCCTAGCATCATAAATTTCTTTCAGGTTCTTAATATCCTTGATAGGAAGAACACCAAGAGGACATGGTTAACTTTGCCAGGGTTTAGGTTTCACAGTTGACCTTTGAAAAAAAGTGTTCAGTTGGAATATTTATTGTACAACTGGACTTATGTGCTTGAAAGTTATCCACACCTTTCAAGCAACAGGAATTAGCTCGGAAGTAGCAAATGTCCACGTCACAACTACTGAAGCCACAAAAATTAATTCTTAGGAGCAAGAAAAAAAATCTGTCAACCATATGTGAGCTGAGTTTTATTACTTTTCACTCTTACTGAAATAAAAACTGTTAAATATATCAGTGGAAGTCCATTCTTACAAGGTTTAAGGGATTTAAGTAAGATTGTGATTCAGAAACCCATTTAAAATCTTCCAAACACACTGTGGATCTCATGGCATAGTATAATAGACCCAACAATGATAGTGAATGGTCCTACCTACTTTTCAAATCTCAGTAGCTTGTGAGTTCAAGAGCCAGTTGTACTGGTTCCAAATTCTCATATCCATGATACACACAAGTGATCAGCTTATTCTTTCAACTATTTTCGAATATTTTGCAGGTAAGAGTAAATTCATAGAGTTAAAATATGAGCAAGCAGCAAGTAATTTTAAATAAAAGAAAAACTAACAATTTGTACATTTATCCATTCTGCACAAGTTCTCTGCATTGTTTGAAATGTTTGCAGGCTCAAGGATTTGACTGAACTCCCAAGGGACACAGTTTCGCATGATGGGAATTTGTATTGGGATCCCACTCCTGGAGGTACGAAGTCATTTATTTCAATGAGAAGAATACCGAGAGCTGATATAAAGTAAAGAACACAATTCTAAAGGGCGTGTGGAAGCTGAGGAACCTAACTGCTTAAATCACTGAAGCTGATTGAAGCATACATAGAACATAGAACAGTACAGCACAGTATAGGCCATTCAGCCCTCAATGTTGTGCCGGCCTTTTATCCTACTCTAAGATCAGACTAACCTACATAGCCTTCATTGTACTATCTTGCATGTGCCTTTCCAAGAGTTGCATAAATGTCCATAATGTAGCTGACTCTACCACAACTGTTGGCAATGCATTCCATTCTCCGTGTAAAGAACCTACCTCTGACATCTCCCCTAAACCTACCTCCAATTACCTTAAAATTATGTCCCCTCATGATAGACATTTCTGCCATGGGAAAATGTTTCTGTCTGTCCACCCTATCTATGTCTGTCAACATCTTGAATACCCCTATCAAGTCACCTCTCATCCTTCTCTGCTCCAATGAGAAAAGCCCTATCTCCCTCAACCTTTCTTCATAAGACATACCTTCCAGTCCAGGCAGCACCTTGGTAAGTCTCCTCTGCACCCTATCTACTACTTCCACATCTTTCCTATAATGAGGCGATCAGAACTGAACACAATATTCCAAGTGTGGTCTAACCAGGACCCTATAGAGCTGCAGCATAACCTCATGGTTCTTAAACCCAATCCCCCTGCTCATGAAAGCCAACATACTATACTCCTTCTTAACAACCTTATCAACCAGGTTGGCCACTTTGAGGGATCTATGGACATGGACCCCAAGATCCCTCTGTTCCTCCACATTGCAAAGAATCCTGCCTCCAACCCTATATTCTGCATTCAAATTCAACCTTCCAAAGTGAATGACTTCACACTTTTCCAGGTTGAATTCCATCTGTGACTTATCAGTCCAGTTCTGCATCATGTCAATGTCCTGTTGCAACATACAACAGCCCTCATATTATCCACAACTCCATCAAACTTCGTGACATCGGAAAATTTACTAACTCACCCTTCCACTTGCTTTTCAAGTCATTTATAAATATCACAAGCAGCAGAGATCCCAAAACTGATCCCTGTTGAATACCACTGGTCACCGAGCTCCCGGCTGACTAACACCCATCTACCACCACTCTCTGTATTTTATGGGCAAGCCAATTCTGCATTCAGACAGACAGGTTTCTCTGTATTTCATGTCTCCTTCCTTTCTAAATGAACCTACCATGGGGAAACTTATCAAGCACTTTGCTAAAATCCATGTACACTACATCTACTGCTCTACCTTCGTCAATGTGTTTTGTCACATCCTCATAGAATTCAGTAAGGTTTGTGAGGCGTGACCTGCCCCTCATAAAGCCATGCTGATTATCTTTAATCAAACTATGGTTTTCCAAGTAATCATAAATCCTGTGTCTCAAACTCCTCTTCAATACTTTGCCCGCCACTGACATAAGACTGACTGGTCTGTAATTCCTAGGATTATCACTATTCCCTTTCTTGAACAAGGGACTAACATTTGCCACCTCACAATCATCCGGTATTACTTCAGTAGTCAGTGAGGATGCAAAGATCATAGCCAAAGGCACAGTAATATTTCTCCTAATTTCCTGTTGTAACCTAGAGCATATCCCACCTGGCCCAGGGGATTTACCTATCCTTCAGTTTTTCAAAATTTTCGACACCTCCTTCATCTTAACATCCACCTGTTCTAGCATTTCAGTCTGTTTCACGTTGTCCTCAGAAACATTAAGCTCCCTCTCAGTAGGGAATACTGAAGAAAAATATTCATTAAGGACCTCCCCTACTTCCTCTGAGTCCAGGTGCAAGTTCCCTCCACTATCTCTGATCACCCTACCCTCACTCTGGCCATCCTCTTGTTCCTCACATAAGTTTAGAATGCCTTATGGTTTTCCTTAATCCTTAATCCTACCTGCTAAAGCTTTCTCATGCCCCCTTCTAGCTCTCCTAAGTTCATTCTTCAGTTCCTTCCTAGCTACCTAGTAACTCTCTATAGCCCTGCCTGATCCTTGCCTCCTCAACCTTAAGTAAGCTTCCTTCCTCCTCTTGACTAGATGTTCCACATCCCTTGTCACCCAATGTTCCTTCACCCTACCAACCCTTCCTTGTCTCAGTGGGACAAACCTGTCCAGCACTATCAGCAGGTGCTTCCAAAACAACCTTCACATTTCTGTTGTGCATTTCCCTGAGAACATCTGTTCCCAATTTTGATGTCCCAGTTCTTGCCTGATAGCATTATTATTCCTCCTTCCCCACTTAAATAATTTCCCATACCATCTGCTCATAACCCTCTCCATGAGTATAGTAAATGTCATGGAGTTGTGATCTCTATTGCCGAAATGCTCTCCCACCAAGAGATCTGACACTGGCATGGTTTGTTGCCAAGTACCAAATCCAACATGGCCTCCCCTCTAGTTGGCCTATCTACATATTGGGTCAGGAACCTTTCCTGGACACACCTGACAAAAACTGTTCTATCTAAACTATTGAACTAAGCAGATTCCAATCAATATTAGCAAAGTTAAAGTCACCATGATAACAACCCTGTTATGTCTGCACTTTTCCAAAATCTGCCTCCCAATCTTTCTTCCATGTCTCTGTTGCTATTGAGAGAGTGCTATAGAAAACTCCCAATAGAGTGACTGTTCTTTTCCTGTTTCTGACTTCCACCCATACAGACTCTGTAGACAAACTCTCCACAATGACCTCCTGTAGTACAGTTGTGATACTATCCTTAATTAACAATGCCACTCCTCCACTTCTTTTACCTTCCCCTTATTCCTTTTGAAACATCTAAACTCTGGAACATCCAACAGCCATTCCTGCCCCTGTGATATCCAAGTCTCTGTATTGGCCACAACATGATATTTCCATGTACTGAGTTCATCACCCTTATTCCTGATACTTATGGGATTAAAATAGACACACTTTAACCCATCACACTGACTACACCTTTGCCCTATCAAGTGCCTATCCCTCTTCACAGTCTCGCAGCATGTATGTGGCTGTTCACTATCTACTGCATCATCTGATCCATAGCTCAGGTTCCCAAACTCCTGCCAATCTAGTTTAAATCCTCCCGAAGAACTCTAGCAAACCTCCCACCCAGGATAGTGGTGCCTGTCCAGTTCAGGTGCAATCCATCCTTCTTGTACAGGTCCCACCTTCCCTAGAAGGTATCCCAATGACCCACATATCTGAAGCCCTCCCTCCTACACCAGCTCTGCAGCCATGTGTTTATCTGCACTCGCTGTCTATTCCTAGCCTCACTAGCATGTGGTACCGGTAACAATCTGAGATTACTACTCTACTCATCCTGCCTTCTGGCTTCCAACCTAACTCCATATATTCTCTTTTCAGGTCCTCCTTTCTTTCCCTACCTATGTCATTGGTACCAATGTGTACCATGACTTCTCATTGCGCTCCCTCCCCCTTAAGAATCCTGTAGACATGATCCGAGATATCCCTGACCCTGACACCTGGGAGACACCACACCATCTGGAAGTCTCGCTCACAACCACAGAATCTCTTCATGATTGAATCATCTATCACTATTGGTCTCCTATTCTCCTCCCTTCCCTTCTGAGCCACAGAGCCAGACTCAGTGCCAGAGACCTGGCCACTATGGCTTTCCCCTGGTAGATTATTCCCTCCCAACAGGCATCCAAAATGGTATACTTATTATTGAGGGGAACAGCCACAGGGGTCCCTGCATTATTTGCCTATTCCCGTTCCCTCTCCTCATGGTCACCTTTGTTCTTTAACTTAGGTGTGATTACCTTCCTATAACTCCTTTCTATCACCCCCTCAGACTCCTAAATTATCCGAAGTTCATCCAGCTCCAGTTCCTAATGCAGTCTGTAAGGAGCTGGAGGTGGGTGCACATCTTGTAGGTGAAGTCAGCAGGGACACTAGCGGTGATCCTTAACTCCCATATCCTGCAAGAGGAGCATGCGACTGCCCTAGCCTCCAGCCCCTCTGCTCTAAATTATCAAGAGACTGAATAAATGGGAAAAAGAACAGAAAAGCCTCCACACACGGTCTTCTTTTTTTGCTTAGAGGAGGAAGAAGGACGGGAGACATTACATGTGTCACATCTCAGGTTTAGGCACAGCCCAAAGATATCAGTTCACATACCCAGCAATCCCCTTGTCTGTGTCCACTGTTGAGCCTTCACTCCGCCTATTCATGAGGTAAGTCTTAAAGAGAACAATTTACCTTCCCAGCAGCAATCTGTCCTCACTCTCACTGCTCCCTCTGCTGCTGCAAATGGAGGCCACTGATTCCATGAGGTAAGTCTTAAAGAGAAAATATTACAGCACCCTAGGCTTTGTTAATAGGCCAGAAGAGTATTAAAATAGAGTATGAAAGCAAGGAGATTATATTAAACTTAAGTAGAACATTGGTTCAGCTCAATTGAAATATTATGTCCGTATTCAGTAAAACTATTAAGGCATCAGAGAAAGAGCAGAAAATTATAGACATAATTAAAAACTGAGAAGCTTAAGTTATATAGATAGATGGACACTGTGATTGTGAAGATTCCAACCATCAAACTTTTAAAATCAAATCCTGTTACTCTTCAAAGCGAATGGTTACTCATTTCTAGAAGAACTTTTACATGTTAAATGTGTAAATCTTAGATGGGCCCACAGGCCTTTTGAACATCATACTGTGATTTAAATACACCAATTGATTGAGTAAAATGTGAATAGTGTCGGATATTATTGGGCATGAGATGTATACATTTTTAGTGACTACATAAGCTAATAGAAACACCTAGCATTAATTCAAAATCTAGGCTTCTAAACCTAATTCCCGTTTCAACTGTAGATACAGCTCAGTGGGTGTTGTTTGGAACCAAAATGGCAGCCAGGAAGCTTGCAAGCATTTTCAATGGGATATATCATTTTGGTGAGGAAAGTAGCATGAACATTACAAGTATGCGCTAGACATAGCCAGATAGTGACAAAAGCAGAAATGGCAGCATCTGTGGAAAGAAAGCAGAGTTAATATTTCAGGTCCAGTGACCCTTCTTCTATTCTGACAATATCCTGTTATTTGCATCAAAAAGCTGTGCACCAGAACTAGTTGTGCTCCAATTGAAAATGTTCCAGTACAGTTATCAACTTAGCATCTACTCAACAATGTGGAAAATTGCCCGAATGTATCATCTACATAAAAAGCAGAACAAATTCAATCTGATTAATTACTACTTCATCAGTCCACTTCCAATCATCAGCAGTGATAGAAAGTGTCATACACAGTCCGATTAAGTGGCACTTGAACAATAATAATTTGCTTGCTGATGATTAGATTGAGTTTAATCAGGGCCAGTCAGCTTCTGACCTTTCTATAGCCTTAGTCCAAAAGTGGATAAAACAGCTGGACTCAAAATATGAAGTAGTAGCCACTGCCCTTGATATCCGGCAACATTTGACTGAATGTAGCATCAAGGTGCCCGAGTAAAATTAAATAAGGATTAGGGGAAATCTCTCCACTTGTTGCAGTCATACTAAGCACCAAAGACAATGGTTATGGGTGTTGGAGGACAGTCATATCAGTCCCAGGCACTGCTGCAGGAGTTCCCCATGATAACCACCATCTACAGCTGCTTCATCAAAGACATTCCCCATCATGAGGTTAGAAGTGGGAGTGTGCAATCGTCAGAGAACAATGTTCAGCATCACATGCAATTCCTCAGATACTAAAGTAGTCCGTCATCATTTATAGCAAGACCTGAACAATATTCAGGCTTTCCCTAAAAAGTGCCAATTAGCAATTTGCACCATAGAAGTGCAAGGAAATTAAATTTCCAATGTGAAGGAATATAACCATCTTAATTTGCCATCATTGAATCCTCTACTATTAACATCCTGGGGTAGCCATTGATCATAAACTAAACTGGAACAGCCATGTAAATACTGTGGCTACAACATTTGGACAAAGACTCGTAATTCAGGTAACACATCCCCTGACTCCTTAAAGCTTGTATGCCATCTCCAAGGCACAAATCTGCAGGTCTTAAAAAACATAAAAGTGGATAAATCTCAGGATCTGATCAAATATATCCCAAGACTTTGTGGGAAGTTAGGGAAAAAATTGACGGGCCTCTTGCAGAAATGTTTGTATTATTCACATCCATCCATGAGATGCCTGAGGACTAGAGGGTGGCTAATGATGTGCCTTTACTTAAGAAAGGCTGTAAAGAGAAGCCTGAGAATTACAGATCTGTGAGTTTGAAATCATGGTGGGTAAGATTTTGGAGGAAATTATCAGAGATAAGATACGCATGCATTTGGAGAGGCAAGGACTGATTTGTGACAGTCAGCATGGCTTTCTGTGTGAGAAATCATGTCTCACAAGCTTGATTGAGTTTTTGAAGACACAACAAAAAGATTGATGAGGGCAGAGCAGTAGACATTGTCTACATGGACTTTAATAATGCCTTTGATGAGGTTCTAAATGGTAGACAAATTAGTAAAATTAGATTAGGCAGGATTCAAAGTGAGCTTGTCACTTGGATCCACAATTGGTTTGAGGGTAGGAGTCAGAGGATGGTGATGAAGAGTTGTTTTTCTGACTGGAGGCCTGTGACCAACTGTGTTGCACAGGGATCGGTGCTGGGTCCACTTTTGTCTAATTTATATGAACAATTTGGATGAGAATTTAGAAGGCATGGTTAGTAAGTTTGTGGATGATACCAAAACTGATGGTTTAGTTGATAGTGAAGAAGGTCTTCAAAGATTACAAAGAGATCTTGATCAACTAGGCCAATGGGCTTAGGAGTGGCAGATGGAGTTTAATTTGGATAAAGGTGAGATACTACATTTTGGTAATATCAATAAGAGCAGGACTTATCCAGTTAATGATAGGGCCCTGGGAGAAAGTGAGGACTGCAGATGCTGGAGATCAGAGCTGAAAAATATGTTGCTGGAAAAGTGCAGGAGGTCAGGCAGCATCCAAGGAGCAGGGGAATCGATGTTTCGGGCATAAGCCCTTCTTCAGGAATGATAGGGCCCTGGGTGACATTGTTGAACAGGGAAACCTAAGGGTTCAGCCTCTTTTGGAGTACTGTGTACAGTTCCAGTCATCCTGCTATAGGAAGGATGTTGTTAAATTGGAGAGGGTTCAGAAACTATTTACCAGGATGTTGGTGGGACTGGAAGGTTTGAGTTATAAGGATTGGCTGGAACCTTTTCATTGCAGTGTAGGAGGTTGAGGGATGACCTTAATAGAGGTTTAAAAATCATGAGAGGCATGGATAAGGTAAATAGCAAAGGTCTTTTCCCTCAGATGGGTGAGTCCAAAACTAGGGGGCATATTTTAAAGATGAGAGGATAAAGGATTATGTGGAGCAACGTTTTCACACAGAGAGTAGTTCATGTATGGAATGAACTACCAGAGGAAGTGGTAGATGCAGATAGAATTACAATGTTTAAAATACATTTGGACAAGTAGTGACTAGGAAAGATTTAGAGGGATATGGGCCAATTGTAGCCAAGTTGGACTCCTCTCCCTATTATTCTATGACCTATCACTTTCCTCACAGTCTACTTGTGACACTGTACTGAATTCCTCTTGGAGGTTTATGTGTAACATATGATCAGACTTTCCCTCATCAACCCTCTCTGTTACCTCTTCAAAAAACTGAAGCAAGTTAGTTAGATTTGATTTTTCCTTAACAAATCCATGTTGATTCTTCTGAATTTATCCACATTTATCCATGTGAATATTAATTCTATCTTGAATAATTATTTCTAGAAGTTTGTCCCCTTCTGAAATTGTGAATGTTGGGCTGATCACTACAATGTTTCTTTTGAGCAAGTGTATAATATTTACAATTCTCCTTCAGTACCCTTCGCCAAGTATCAGGAAAACTGATGGATAATTGCCAGTGCCCTACAGTTTCGATTCTCACTTACTTCAATGTCCTTGAAGGTATCTCATCAGATCCAGGTACCTTATCAACTTTAAGTACTGACAGCTTCTTCAATACCTACTCCTTCTAAATCTTAAACCCTACTAGTGACTGCATTTCCTCCTGTGTAACTCTTGGCCTAGGCAACATTTGCCTTCTGGATAAAGACAAATGCAAAGTATTCATTTTAAATATCATCCATTCTTCTTGCCTAAATTGTAAATCCCCTTTTTGATCCCGAATCCACCCTACTACTTCTTGAACCAATCTTTTACTATTTCCTCTTACATTAGCTGCTAATCTTTATTCATAGTCCCTCTTTGTTTCTCGTATTTGTTTTATCATTCTACATTCAGCTCGGCCCTCAATTCATTTACTAACTGGTACCTGTCATAAGCACACTTTTTCTTCTTTAACTTCATTTCTATTTCCTTTGTTATCCCGGGAGCTCTGGATTTGTTTATGCTATCTTTCCCTTTTGAGAGAAGATATCTTGACTGTTCCTGAAACATCTCCTCTTTTAACTTTTCAACAATTAATTTTACCACTGACGTTTGGTTCCAATTTATCCTGCTCAGCTCCATTCTTGCCCCATTGATGTCCAGTCTCTACCAGTGAACACCTGTGAACACCTCTTTTTGTAAAATATAAATGATGTGCAAGCTTTTCATAAATAAAATGTAGATCCAGTAGATTCTTTGTGGGTGAGGCCTTTTGTTGGGAGTCCTTTTCTTCCTCCTATTCTTGTTTGCTGCCTCTGCTTCATCAGCATTTCAAGCTATAGGTCAATGACAATGCCTACAGCACCCATTACTAGGAGGAAGTGTTTTATTTATTCATGGATGAGGGCATCGCTGGCCTGGCAGCATTTATTGCCCATCCCTAATTGCCCAAGGGCAGTTAAGAGTCATCCACATTACTGTGAGTCTGGAGTCATACTTAGGCCAGACCAGGTAAGGAAGGCAGTTTCCTTCCCTAAAGGACATTAGTGAACTAGATGGGTTTTTCCTGACAATTGACAATGGATTCATAGCCATCATTAGACTGTTTAATTCAAGATGTTTTTATTTATTGAATTCAAATTTCACAACCGTCTGTGGGACCTGGGTCCCCAGAACATTACCTGGGCCTCAGAGGTGGCAGTCCAACAATAATACGACTCGGCCATCACCTCACCAGAATGGTAAAGTTACAGCCAAGAGCTCCTCACATTCAGCCTGACTCCCTGTAGATTGCTTTAATTTTAACAAACTCTGCAAACCACCAAGGTCCTCTACAAACTCAAACACAACCAACTGAAATTATTCAGCAACCAACTTGTCAGTAGTTACCAATCACAATAAGTAGTACTAACCATAAGAGAAAGGAGCAGAATTAGGTCATTCACCCCATCATGTCTGCTCACCATTCAATCATGATTGGTATGTTTCCCAACCCCATTTGCCTGTCTTGTCCCTGTAACTCTGGTAGCAGATGCTTCTTGCCATTGTAGTTTCATGATCTGTATGTGCATTTAAAAAAGAGCAACAGCTGGTTAAAAATGCTGCCAAAAAAAAACTGCTGGCAGACCATCAGAACAATCTGCCTACTTGGAACACCACTAACTCACACTGTTAATGCCCACAGTGATACCCTCAGCCACTCAACACAGTTGATGCCAGAAATGGGCGAATGTGAACATGGATGCAATTTTTGTCACCAGAGCATCACCCACTGAAAATATGGGTGCTATGGAAACCAGTTCACTCTCTCTAGTTCTCATCAGTAAAATTATATTCAATCCCACCCTTACTTCTGTTCTTTCAAGGTAGGTCACTGATGGGTAAGATTGAAGTATGAAGAGAGACTGGACTAGTTCGGATGATATTCATTGGAGTTCAGATGAATGAGGGAGGAATTTTATAGAAATCTACAAAATTCTAATAGGACTAAACAGGGTAAATACCTTCACCCAGGGAATGATAAGCCAATGGAAATCTCTGCCATAGAAAGCAGTTTAGGCCAACACATTTATAAAAAGAAGTGATTGTTCTTATGGCTAAATATGTTAAAGGGGATGGGAAGAAAGAGGAATAGGATACTGAGCTGGATGCTCAGTTAGGATCATATTGAATGGTGGAACAGGCTTGAAGGACCAAAGAGCCTACTCTTGCTCCTAATTTCTATATTTCTATGATGCATTGCAGTCATAACTGTAGTCATGAACATCTTTAAATGATGAAAACCAAATTTGTAGGTGAACACCCTTATAAAAGACGGGAACACAGATGTTCTCACTGTGGAAAATGGGGGGAAAATGTAAGAAAATCAGTAATAATGCATAAAATGTCACAAGGGGAGTAGATTTTAGCAATGATAAGGGAAAATGTGCAGTGCGCTGAAATGTGTCTTTATTCCTAATTTTCCAAAGGAAAACATCTGAACATACTTTTTCTGTGACTTTTATGCTACACATTAATTGAAAATTAGTAGCAGCCGGAGATTGAAATCATTTTTAGATGCAGCTTTATGACATTCCAGGCCAGTAGCGTCATGTGTGGAGCTGCTGCACTGTGTTCAGAGGTTTATTCAAGCATAATGTTACTGTAAAGGAACTGCTACATTTGCTCCTTCCTATACTAAGTGCTTTGGCCATCTCTAAGGTATAAAAAAGACCATTTGCACAGAGATTTAACAGTGAAAATGAAAAGTTGGCAGGATCGCTCTGCCTGCAGCTGCTCAGGCTATTTGGGAATTATTAGGTGGTAATTACACATAGTGACTTTTAAATCATTAAAATGCCAATTTCCACTTTCTCACACAGTAGTTTACTGCTGAGGCTGAATAAAATTGAGGAAGTAAGTGTAGGTACTGTGCATCTTTTGGAATCAACAGGTGAGAAAGACCATACATTTCACCACATTTCTATCTTGAAAGGATATGTTGATATGTTGATAGGGTGAGATGAAATAAATAGAAGGTTCATGTGGTACATTTTACTCTGGCGATGATTGTGAATGGCCAGGTTATGTCCTGTAAATTCTTTGTCATTCTATATAAGCAATGGACTTTGAAGCATCTGCAGAATTAAACATAAGCATCAGATTTAATCAGAAAAAAAGGCAGTTGTTACACAGTTGCACTATATTGCAGTCAAAAAAAGAGTTCAACAATTTCAGACCATCTCTGTCAAATTTTTCCCACTTGCTTTCTGATTTTGCTTCATCTCCTTGCTTTTTGGATGGCAGCTGTTAGTCTTTCTGCCACTTCCACTTCTTCTAGCCACACCTTTTGATTCATTGTTAACATTTCAGGTCCGGTGACCCTTCTTCAGTCAGCAGACCTGAAACATTAACTCTGATTTCTCTTCACAGATGCTGCCAGACCTGCTGAGCTTTTCCAGCAATTTCTATTTTTGTTTCTTATTTACAGAATCTGTAGTTCTTTTGGTTTTTCTTTTGATTCATTAATTGACCCACTGCTAAGCAAAGGTAGGACACAGAGTCAGAGCAACAAAATGTCAAATGCTCACTCATGTGAAAGAGTCATTGCATCCTTTAGAAAAGATACTGGCATTAGACAAGATACCTCCATGAGAAAATACATCCAAGACAGGGCTGGGGAAAATCAGTGATCTAACTCATTTGAATTTGTCAAAATTTGTATTGGACAACCCACACATTTTAATTTTGATACAGGTGTCAGTGTCTTGTTAGAACAAATACTATAGCTGAAGAATAGCTACAGAGATAAAATCACATGCTCCTGTGAAGTAACTCTTAAGAATAAAGATATACCACAAGTAATACTACAACATAAAGAGCAGGAGAGAGTTGAAAATACTTATGAAATTCAATTTCAACACTTCTCACTTTTAAGACTGCTTGCATGTCTTGAACACAACATCCTTAAGATAGTAGAATGAGTTACATTAGTTCCAAGAAAACAATTGGTTCAGAAACAAAGCATTGTTGGCCAAGCAGTCAAGATGAAACCTTTTTTTCCCTTGGGATTCCTAAAGTCACAACAGAATTGCAAAATTAAATAATCTATTGAGATGACTTATGTTGGCATAAGGGAATTGCTTCATATTGTCAACAGGAAGGACATTGCAGAATTTAACAGAGAAATATAGAACCACAAAAAAAAAGTGGAGTATAAGAAATGTTTTTCAGTCTCATCATCACCGAAAAACCACCAGATGACAGAAATCAGCAAAGTTTGCCAGAAGATGCAAACACTGAGACCAAGAATGGGCAGTACAATCCAAATACAATTGCTTTTGGCTGGAGAGGAAGCAGTTTAGTGCAAGGACCCAGTGGAGACAGTCATGTCAATACTGGCTCCTAATTGTCTTTGAAATTATGCTTACCTAGTTATTGTAACCTATGTGTATTGATATCAATTAACTACATCTTATTGAGTAAGCCAGATGTCTTTTCCCATTAAGAATCTGTAATGGTTTATCCTCTACCTTTGTTCATCAGGTAGGTCCTTAGATTCAGTGTAAAAAGGAGGATTCCAGGGCTCTGTGGTGCAGTGGTAGTGTCCATACCTCTGAGCCAGGGTTCAAGGCCCACCTGCTCCAAATGTGTGTCATGACGTTTCTGAACATATTGATTAGAACATTTCTAAAAGGGAGGGTATCTGGCTTTTCTGGTGCAGTGACAGTGTCCCTACATCTTAGCCAGGAGACTCTGGTTTAAAGTTTGCTCTTGAGATGTGTGGAATAGCATTGATGTATGAGTTAATCAGGGAAGTGTCAATAAGATAGCAGGGTCCATTGCTGTCTCTATCTTTGATTCAGGAGGTCTGGGTTCAAGTCCCATCTGCTCTCCTTCAGAGGCATGTAATATTTGTAAACAGATAGATTGGAAACAGAAAAGGAGGATTTCTGGCTCTTGTGGTGTAGTGGTATGTCCCTACCTTTTGGCTAGATGCTGCCGTCCTGGCCACTCTTGAAGTATGTCATCACATGATGGAGCAGGTTAATTAATCATAGGAGATTTGTGATAGCACTCTACACTAACCTCAAAATATCAGTGGTTAGTGGTATCATTACAACAAATCGTATCCTTATCACTGAAGACTTACACCTGCAGCTCTGGTTGAAATGCCTTACCAGTTTCGATCAATATGACTGGGGTCCTGAACTCCTGTATGTCTGATTCCTTCCAATGATCAGCATATCCAGTTTAGTGGCATCCTGCAAACTGCTGCAGACCAATGCATCTTGTTGATCACTGATATTCTCTTTGCCAAAAGAGAGAAAACCTTGACAATTCCGATTCTAATTCCTATTCATTTAACAACAGACTTAGCCTCACAAGAACAGAGGGCATTGATTTCACTTTATAGTTTCAGAGCAGCAACAGTTGCACTCAGTGTCACCCAGTTAGACCCATCAACAGGAAAGGTTTACTTTCCCTCAATGACCAACTGGTCCACAACTATACTGAGAGACACATTCAAATGTGCTCTTGTGTTCTTGGCAACTGACATGACTCCTTTATTCTCTGCCAATGTTGGATTCAGGAAAAGATCCTATGGACATCTGGCAATCCTCTGAAGAAATGGTAACTGACCCTTCTACTGAAGACCCAGACAGAGACACTGAGTGAGATAACAAATGAAGCCTGTTCAGTAGGACAGCCATTGGATAGCCCATTGTGCCTTTGAAAATGCAGTTCATTCTGTGTCGGGGGCAGATAGAGTGTGCTTTCCTGCAAGGTCCTCAGATATTGTGCTAGTCTCCTGTACTCTCTGTAACAAGGCCCTCTACTTAAATGCAATGGATCCCTTGAAGTATTGGGGAAGAAGCAGGAGGTTAATGGAGAGGAGGAAGAAGAGGTGGACAAGATGACACTGAAGAGAGGAATTCCCTTGTCATCTAATGAGGTGACTTCCTTCAGGACAAAGACATCTCCTCTGTCCCTCTCAGCCTCCAGCAATAGATCCATGTTCTGATCACTGAAGAAAGGACGTACCGACCTTGGCTACCAGGCCTTTAGCTCCTTTATGACATTTACTTCCTCCCCATTGAAGTGTAAGGCTTGTGGCCCAAATTACAAATATTTACCTCAGGACAATCAGTTCAGTGATGGCTGCCCTGAGGGTCTAAATTGGTCCTGTACTTCATTAGTCACGTGTTCCTTCCTAACATCACTGGCTCCAAGAAGACAAGAAACTCATCTTCATAATTAAGGGCATCCTCATGTAAGAAAATCTTAACTTCAATCAGTTTCCCACAGGTGTGACTTTCTGGTAACAAACCCAGCTCCTGTTTATCATCACTGTGGCCAAAATGGAAGGAATTATTGAAATGTTTTGAGGAAGGTTATTCCGGACAATAAACATGGTTTGAACATAGAGATTTCTGAGTTCATAGGGAGAATTTTAACTCCTGGACAATCAGCTAGAGGGGTGTGTTGACAACCAGTTGGAAGATTGCAGCCCCAATTCGTTTTAACACAGAATATTGGGGATGTGGAGCAAAAATGGGTAAATAGATCGTGAGTACAGTCTAGCTAGACTTTGAAAGGCAGATTGACTTGCCTCCTCCTGTTTTTAATGTTCTTATACCTTTAACTAACAAAAACATACCTATAACAGCCTTGAAATCTCCAATTGTCCCCACATCCTTATCATTTTGGGTGACAGAGAGTTCCAGATTTCCCCACTATCCATTTTGTGAGAAAGTTTTGCTTCTGAAGGCTTAGTTTTTCATCTTAAGGTTATTTCCTAATGTTCAGGATATCCTGTCAGAAATAGTACATTTTCTGGATTTATACAATCAGATCTCTCTTCAATTGTCTCAAGGAATCACAAGTTGAAGAGTGCGATGCTGGAAAAGCATAGCAAGTCAGGCAGCATCCGAGGAGTGGGAGAAATGACATTTTGGGCATAAGCCCTTCATCAGGAATGTGGGGAGGGAAAAGGGGGGGCTGAGGGATAAATAAGAGCGTAGAGGTGGGAATGCGATAGGTAGATGCAGGTGGGGGGTGATGGTGATAGGTCAGAGAGGAGAGTGGAGCAAATAGGTGGGAAGGAAGATGGAACAGACAAGACAGTTCAAGAGGGTGGTGCCAGGTTGGAGGTTTGGATCTGGGATGAAGTAGGGGGAGGGGAGATGTCCCTCACCAACTCACCCTCCACTCCTGCACCTTCCCTTGCCATCACAAGAAGTGGAAAACCTGTGCCCACACCTCCCCCTCACATACGTCCAAGGCCCCAAAGGATCCTTCCATATCCAGCAGAGATTTTCCTGCACATTGAAACACCTCATCTACTGTGTCCCTTCCTCTAGCTGTGGTCTCTACATTGGGGAGACAGGAATACAACGTTAGGAACATTTCAGGTTAACATCCCTGGGTCACACACACCAAACAACCACACCGCCCTGTAGCTGACCACTTGCAATTCCCCCTCCTACTCCGCCAAGGACATGCAACTCCTGGGCCTCCTCTCCCACCAAATTCAAGTCACCTGATGCCTGGAGGAAGAATGCCTCATCTTCCACCTTAGGACTCTCCAACCACATGGCACCAACATAGAAGTCACCGGTTTCCTCATCTTCCCTCCCCCCACCTCATCCCAGATCTAACCCTTCACCTGGGTACTGCACTCTTGAACTGTCCTATCTGTCCATCTTCCTTCCAACCTATCCGCTTCACCCTCTGCTTTGACCTATCACCATCAACCCCCACCTGCATCCACCTGTCACCTTCCAGCTATTTTCACCCTAGCCCCACCCCACCCTCCTATTTATCTCTCAGTCCCCTTCACCGCCCCTACACTCCTGATGAAAGGCTTGTGCCCGAAACGTCGATTCTCCTGCTTCTAAGATGCTGCCTGACCTGCTGTGCTTTTCCAGTGCCACACTTTTTGACTCTGATCTTTAGCATCTGTGAATGACAAGTTGGAATGACAAGTTAAGTAACCATGTCTTCTGGGATACACCGTTGAAACTCCACAGCATCCCCACCAAAGGCAATATATTTTTCTTGGACTGTGGTGTCCAAAGCTGATCATAGTCTGTGCTTTGGAAGAAATGTATTGTAGTCATGGTGGTCTGGTAGATGTGCCTTAGCAGATGAAGCAATGAAAAGGATAGAAGCAGGCAGGAACTGCAGGGTGAAAAGGAAGGCGAAGAGCATTGAGCAGTGAGCCTTAGGATTGTTCCAGGCTTCTACAGCATTATCAGCTTCTACAGTCATATAATCAATTTCTCACAGTTCACAATGCACCAGCCTTTCAAGGAAGTGACTATAGTTTTCTACATCAGAGTAATACGTACATCATATTCCCTTCTGATGAAATAAAACTGGAAAAGAGAATCTAGTTTTGGAGCACAATCAAGTTTCGAGGTTTCATTTTAGTAAACTCTGGTCTCCACCAATTTCTTTGGTGTTTGTGTAGTTGCATAGAGATGAGCTGTGGAAATATGAATTTGTGGCATTTATACTAAATACATAGCAGAATAATCATTTTGATGGAAATAGTAAATAGAAACTGAGCAATTCCGCAGTGATTATTACAACAATATTACAAAACAGCTTCAATTATTGGCAGCAACCAGCTCAGTTTGATATGTTGATATTCAGTTGGCAGAAGCAAAAGTCCTTGGAGCTGGTTTCCAGCTCACTCAGGACCAATTTTCTTGGAACTTGTTCTCACATTCAAATTGGATATTAAGAAGCTGGTGATTAAAGTTACTTTCTCAAGTAAAACAGGCTAAACAGACAACTGATCTTAGGCTTGTATCACCAAGACCAAATCATTCATGTAGAACACAAACAGCAGTGGAACTACTGTTGACCTTTAGGGAACTCAATTGTAAGCTTCCTCATGTCTGAAATAGAATAGTTATGCAGCACACATATCTGTTTTATAGTCTTTAGATGATTTTGTATCCATGTTGCTATCCCCTTCTATCACATGGGTTTCAATATTACCAGCAAGCCTAATATATTGCACTTAATAGACAGTTAACTGAGAATTGAGAAGAGAAAAGAAGAACAATGGATCGAAGTCAAATTATGACCAAGTATGACCTTCACAGAGCCATTAAGACAGCCAAGGACCAATACCGATCCAAGCTAGAGACCCAGACAGAAACCCGTCAACGAGAATGAATAACATCATAGGTTCTAAAAAGGGACAGTGCAAGATAGCATACAATGGCACATCCCATCCAGATTGTCTCAACACCTATTATGCTCACTTTGAGCAGAATGTCGGCAGGGAGGTAACATCTGTTCCGAAAAGTCGTGACAAACCTATCCCAACAGTCACTGCAACAGAGGTCAGATTAGTTTTCCTTCGTGTGAATTCAAGGAAAGCGATGGGACCAGACGGAGTACCAGGCCATACACTCAGAGCATGTGCAGATCAATGGGGCAGAGCCCTTCTTGGACATCTTCAAACTCTCCCTGCAGCAGGCCACTGTCCCTGCCTGTTTCAAAAGGGCCAACATCATCCCTGTGCCTAAGGAGGCTCATGCAGCATGTCTCAATGACTACGGCCCAGTGGTGCTAACTCCGGTGGTGATGGAGTGCTTTGAAAGGCTGGTCATGGCATTAATCAACTCCAGCCTCCCCACTATTCTTGACACACTCCAATTTGCCTATCGGACGAAGGTCAGGTGTCATATCACCTGCCCCTTACTCCTCCCTAGAATATCTTGACACCAAGAACAGCTAGTAAGAATCATACTCATTGACTACAGTTCAGCCTTCAGCACTATTATCCCCATGAGACTGATTACTAAACTTAGTGATCTTGGACTAAACCCCACTCTCTGCAACTGGATCGGCAGTTTCCTGACCCACAGGACACAATCAGTGAAGACTGGGGACAATATTTCATCCTCACTGACACTCAACATGGAGCTCCCCAGGGGTATGTACTCAGCCCCCTACTGTACCCACTGTATACCCATGACTGCGTCACCAAATACTAGACTAATGCCATTTACAAGTTCACTGATGACATCACCATAGTCAGTCGAACCTCAGATGGCGATGAAACAGACTCCAGACGGGAGGTGGAAGACCCGGAAAAATGATTCACTGAGAACAACCTAACACTCAATGCCAGCAAAACCAAAGAACTCATTATTGACTTTCGGCGGGATGTTACTCATGCCCCCCCCCTACACATTTACAGCACAGAGGTGGAACAAGTGGAGAGTGTCAAGCTCCTGGGAGTGGTCATTAACAACAAGCTTTCTTGGACTCTTTATGCAGATGCACTGGTTACAAAGGCCCAACAACATCTCTTTTTCCTCTGGCAGCTGAGAAAATTTGGCATAACGGTGAATACCCTTGCCATCTTTTATAGGTGCGCCACTGAGAGCATTCTGTCTGGATGTATCACTAATTGGTATGGCAACTGTACCATTCAAGATTGGAGATGGTAGAGTGAGTAGTGAACTCAGCCCAGACAATCACAAAGGCCAGCTCCCATCTGTAGAATCCATCTACCAGGCCCGCTGTCAAGGAAAGGTTGCCAGCATTCTCAAAGATCCATCCCACCCTGGCAATGGTTTTCTACAACCTCGACCATTGGGGAGAAGGTACAGAACTCTGAACACACACACACACACACACATCAGCCAGTTTTGAAACACTTTCTACCCTACTGTTGTTAGAAAACTGAATGGACTCAAAAACCCTTAGCATTCTCCTATAACTGTGATTTTGTTTTGCTGCTGTTTAGCTTTTTTTTTATCTATACTATTTAACTATGTGATCTGCCTATATTGCTCATAAGACAAAACTTTTCACTGTGCCTCAGTACACATGACAATAAATTCAATTCAATTCAATTAAGGGTAAAAAGAGTAACAGAGGGATGAAGAAATTGAAGAAGTTAGGGACTAATGAGATGGAAAGGAGTAATAAGATATTTTGTTTTAATTTTGATATTTTTAAAACCTCTAACAATAATGTATGGCATGGAACAATGAGATTGAATAGTCTAAATTACATGATTTCTGAACTACTGTTAGAAAAATTCAGTCACAAATTTCTGTAATACTTTAAATGGGCAATAACTGAGTTGCACAACATGAGTCATTAGAACATAGAACATAGAACATTACAGCGCAGTACAGGCCCTTCGGCCCTCGATGTTGTGCCGTCCTGTTATGCTAATCTGAAGCCCATCTCACCTAGACTATTCCAAGTACGTCCATATGCCTGTCCAATGACGACTTAAATGTACTTAAAGTTGGCGAATCTACTACCGTTGCAGGCAAAGCATTCCATACCCTTACTACTCTCTGAGTAAAGAAACTACCTCTGACCTCTCTCTTATACCTATCTCCCCTCACTTTAAAGTTGTGTCCCCTCATGTTTGCCGTCCCCATATTTGGAAAGAGGCTCTCCCTGTCCACCACATCTAACCCTCTGATAATCTTGTATGTCTCTATTAAGTCACCTCTCAACCTTCTTCTCTCTAACGAGAACAGCCTCAAGGCCCTCAGCCTTTCCTCGTAAGACATTCCTTCCATACCAGGCAACATCCTAATAATTCTCCTCTGCACCCTTTCCAAAGCTTCCACATCCTTCTTATTATGAGGTGACCAGAACTGTACACAATACTCCAAGTGTGGCCGTACCCAGAGCTTTGTACAGCTGCAGTATAACCTCCTGGTTCTGGAACTCAATCTTTATTAACAACCCTGTCAATCTGGGTGGCAACTTGCAGGGATCTATGTACATGGACACTGAGATCTCTCTGCTCATCTGCACTCCCAAGAATCTTACCATTAGCCCAGTACTTTGCATTCCGATTACTCTGTCCAAAGTGTATCACCTCACACTTGTCCACATTAAACTCCATTTGCCACCTCTCAGCCCAGCTCTGCATCCTATCTATGTCTCTCTGCAACCTATTACATCCTTCGTCACTATCCACAACTCCACCGACCTTCATGTCATCCGCAAATTTACTAACCCACCCTTCTAAGCCCTCATCCAGGTCATTTATAAAAATGACGATCAGCAGTGGACCCAACACCGACCCTTGCGGTATGCCGCTGGTAACTGGACACCAAGGTGAACATATTCCATCAACTACAACTCTGTTTTCTTTCAGCAAGCCAATTACTGATCCAAACTGCTATGTCTCCCACAATCCCATTCCTCCACATTTTGTGTAATAGCCTACCGTGGGGAACCTTATCAAACGCCTTGCTGAAATCATATACACTACATCAACCGGTTTACTCTCATTCACCTGTTTGGTCACTTTGTCAAAAATCTCAATAAGATTCGTTAGGCATGACCTACCCTTCACAAAACCGTGCTGACTCTCTCTGTCAGATTATTCTTTTCTAGATGGTTATAAATCCTATCTCTTATAACCTTTTCCAACACTTCACCAATAACTGAAGTGAGACTCACTGGTCTGTAATTACCAGGGTTGTCTCTACTACCCTTTTTGAACAAGGGAACCACATTTGCTATCCTCCAGTCCTCAGGCACTGTTCCTGTAGACAATGATGATTTGAAGATCAATGCCAAAGGCTAGGCTATCTCTTTACTTGCTTCCCAGAGGATCCTAGGATAGATCCCATCCAGCCCAGGGGACTTGTCTATTTTCACACTCTGCAGTATTTCTAATACCTCTTCCTTGTGAACCTCTTCTAGTCTAAATGCAAGTATCGGTGTATCTTCCTTGCCAACATTTGCATTTTCTATAGTGAACGCTGTTGAAAAATATTTATTTAGTGCTTCCCCTATCTCCTCTGACTCCACATACAATTTCCCACTATTATCCTTGATTGGCCCTAATTTAACTCTTGTCATTCTTTTATTCCTGACATACCTATGGAAAACCTTAGGGTTAACCCTGATCCTATCCGCCAACAACTTCTCATGTCTCCTTCTGGCTCTTCTGAGCTCTCTTTTTAGGTCTTGTCTGACTTCCTTGTAACCCTTAAGCACCCTAACTGAGTTTTCACATTTTGTCCTAACACAAGCCTTCTTCTTCTTGACCAGGGATTCCACTGCCTTAGTAAACCATGGCTCACGTGTTCTATATCTTCCTCCCTGCCTGACAGGTACATACTTATCTAGGACACACAGGAGCTTTTCCTTGAATAAGCTCCACATTTTTAATGTGTTCATCCCCTGCAGTTTCCTTCCCGATTCTACACTTCCTAAATCTTTCCTAATTGCATCGTAATTTCCCTCCCCCCAGCTGTAATTCTTGCTCGGTGGAATACACCTATCCCTTTCCATCACTAAAGTAAACCTGACAGAATTGTGATCGCTATCTCCAAAATGCTCACCTACTTCCAAATCTAACACCTAGCCAGGCTCGTTACCCAGTACTAAATCTAAAGTGGCTTGGCCCCTTGCAGGCCTGTCTATTTACTGTAAGAGGAAGCCCTTCTGCACATATTAGACAAAAACTGATTCATCTATAGTACTCGTACTGTAGTGATCCCAGTCAATAACTGGATAGTTGAAGTCCCCCATGACAACTTTCACTCCTATCGAGAATCATCTTTGCAATCCTTTCCTCTATATCTCTGGGACTATTCGAAGGCCTATAGAAAACTCCTAGCATAGTGACTTCTCCTTTCCTGTTTCTAACCTCAGCCCATACTATCTCAGTTAACATGTCCCCATACATCCTTTCTAAAACTGTAATATTGTCCCTGATCAACAATGCCACACCTCCCCCTCTTTTACCATCTTCTCTGTTCTTATTGAAACATCTGAATCCCGGAACCTGCAACAGCCATTCCTGTCCCTGCTCTATCTATGTCTCCATTATGGCCACAACATCAAAGTCCCAGGTACCAACCCACGCTGCCAGTTCATCCACTTTATTTTGGATGCTCCTCACGTTGAAGTACACACACTTCGAACCAGGTTCTCACTTGCCAGTGTCAGATACTTGATTTTGTAACTCCCTACTCTCATCCTCTTCTGTACCTGTCCTACAATTTTGGTTCCCATCCTCCTGCTGTATTAGTTTAAATCCACCTTAATAGCTTTAGCGAATTTCCCACCCAGGATATTGGTACCCCTCTGGTTTAGATGAAGACCATGCTGCTTGTAGAGGTCCCACCTACTCCAGGAAGAGCTCCAATTATCCAAAAACCCGAAACCCTCTGTCCTGCACCATCCCTGCAGCCACGTGTTCAACTCCTTTCTCTCCCTATTCCTCACCTCACTAGGCAGATTTTTAAAACGACAAACAGTTATTTTTGTGAAATTATTAGCTCATAACAATAACCACACTTAGATGTGGAGAAGAGAAATATTTAGTAAGGACAGTTGCTGCTATCTTTCTCAAGGACAAGTTTTCCAATGGCAGAATGCTTGAAAATGTTGGGAATAACGTCAAAAATTAACATTTCCTGCAGACAAGTTTCCAACACAAACATCAGAAATTGAATTTTGTACCATCAGAACTTGATTTCTCCATCAAAGATTTCTAGATCTCTCGTGTTAAAACATGTGCATTTATTCATGTTATTTTTCCCCATTGATGGGCTTTACTGCAACTTGTACAAGATACGTTCATGTTCCATCATATTTCCATTTGAAGTAACTGTTTTCATATGTTACACATGGGACCATTGAGCTTCAATTTTCCCCCCCAAAAAATGGATTTCAGATTTAATCATAGAACACCAAGCAAGATAATTAAATCCAATTGAGTAAAGATAAATTTAACTTCTTGGTATCTTGAAGTCGTTGCTGTCATTGAGAAAAAGGTTATCAGTTTTACATTATCTTTTTCAAAGCTTTGGGCAGTTGTGTCAGTTTTGGCAATGGTATTTATTTGTTTATGTGTATCTTGTAGGTTGGCATGTGTTTTATTCTCCATGGAAAGGGCAGAGTGGATATCTGGCTAGTCTTCCTGTTATTTTAATAAAGGCCTATTTCTTCTAGCAATTATTTAGTATCCAAGGCCATTATGACATTGCTGAAATTCATACAATGGAACATCATGCAAAGTACAAGCTGTAAAAGTTATTAAGTGAAACTGAGGAAGAGCCACAAATGGGATATTGTCTGTTTAAATCTGTCATTATAGTGGAAGCACAGCTACTATTACAGCTCAAAATGTGTTTAGAATTCCAATGTGCATTACAGAAATGACTAAATACTTCATTTAAGCACTTGCAATACCATTATAAATCAAAGTATGAATACAATTAAAAGTTATGGACTACTTAAAGCTATCCTTCTGAATTCAAAACCAGGAGGAATGAAACATTATTGTAACTATATTTTATGACTTGCGACTACTTAACATATTGAACTAAATCACATGGCCTGCTGTCCAGTAAAATTCTTTATTGGTAGAACTAGCATTTATGTTGACCAATAACACCACTTTCAAACATACTGGTCTACAGTTTAAAAACTACTTTTTAGGGCATAAAATAGTATTTTAAACAAAATCACATGTTTTCATCAATTCAATAAACAAAAAATATTTTTCTTCAAAGAAGACTTGTTTTACGAAAATAATGTTTATGAAGTTTGAACTGGCTCCGGGGAAAAGAGATGAAGTGTGTGTCAGTTTAGAGACTGTTTGTCTCTCCCCTACCATGCCCACTTCCTGGCTAAGCTGTTATTATGATATTATACTGTTCTGGTGTGTCAATTTTGCAGTTGCTCATCAAATGAATTAGCATTGAAAATAATTAAAGGGAGCAAGTTTCTGAAAATTTCTGTCTTTTACAAGTTATGAAATATTGGTCATTATTTGTCAGTTAAAAATGTATGATTACTATCAAACAGCCGCATTGCTATTATAGATGAACTATTCCTAAGAAACTTGTTACTGCTGTCACTCACTTCTTACCTCTTAGAATGAGGTATCACGAAAGTAATTAAAGCCTGCATTCTTTAACACCAGCTAATTATTGAAGCAATTTGCTTAAAGAGAAATTACAAAGGCACTCTTCTGGTGCAGTGGTAGTGTCCCTATCTTGGAGCCTCAAAGGCTAAAGTCTCATTTGCTCCAGAGGTGTGTAGTAACTTCGCTGAACAGATTGGTTAAAAAACATAGATTTTGTTGATTGTAATTTCTATCAAGTGCGTTCATCAGCTAAGGAAGGCTGACAGCAGAAATCAGTATAAGTTTTCATTGCCCATGGTGCATGACACTTCAGGGGATCCGGATTCAATGTTGAGGATTTCCAGGAGAGGTTTGTCCTTTCTGTGTTCCACAATGCTGTCATCACTGCTGGGTCTGTCCTGCTGGTGGGACAGGACATGTTCAGGGATGGTGTTCGTGTTGCAGAAATGTTTTCGTGTTGTATAACTGAAAATAAATCTCACAGTGAGTGATTCCCACTGACTGCAAGCAACTATTTGTCAAGAAGCAATCACAAGATTTAGCTACTCTTTGTCAGAAGGTGACAATGGCATGCTGCTTGCCATCGTGATTTAAAATACACAGAGAAGCTGTAAATGTCCACATGACATACTTTTTAAATTCTGTAATTCTCTAGTATTCCTCTAGTCTGTAATACTCCTACTGGTCAAGCAACAGTCTGGTAGTCATACTCATGGAATCCTGCCTTCCAGTCAATGTCCCAGGTAACACCAATATCATCCCTGAACATGTCCTGTCCCACCAGCAAGACAGATCCAGCAGTGATGACAGCATTGTGGAACGCAGAAAGGACAAACCTGTCCTGGGAATCCTCCACATTGAATCCGGATCCCCTGAAGAGTCACGCACCATTGACAAGGAAACCGTATGCTGATTACTGCCTGCAGTCTCACTTAGCTGATGAATCAGCATGCCCCCACGTTGAATGCCAACGGAGGAAGCACTGAGAGTGATAAGGATGCAGAGTATACTCTGACTGGATGATGCCAACGTACATCATCAAGAGTGGCTCTGCAGCACCACTGACTGAGCTGTTTGAGTGTCAAAGGACATAGCTGCCAGACTGGTTCTGTGATAGGTGATGATTATTAAGAGGGAAAAACAAAATTGTCATCATATTTACTGGTCTGCCTGTCACAGTTGTATTCGCCCTTGAGGAGACAAAGCCCACCTTCACACTGAGGATACCCTCCATCATATGCCAAATGGGAAATATCTTGAATAATCTGGCAACTAAAGACTGAGCTAACATGAAGTTCAGCAGCAAGGTTATACTCAAACACAACCTGCAGCTTCATGTCTCAGCATATGCCCCATCCTATTATTACCATAAGACTGTAAGCAAAAGGAACAGGAGTAGGTCGTTTGGCCCCTTGAGTCTGCTCCACTATTTAATAGGATCATGGCTGACCTGGCATTTCTTATGCCCACATTCCTGTGTTTTTCTCATGACCCTTGATTTTCTTTTTCATCAAGAGTCTATCTGTCTCAGTTTTAAATATACACAAGGACTCTGCCCCCACAGCTCTCTGTGGCAAGGTGTAACAAAGACTCACAACCCTCTGAGAGAAGAAATTCCTCCTCATTTCAGTCCTAAATTGGTACCCCTTTACTCTGAGACTGTGCCCTCAGGTCCTAGACTCTCCCATGAGTAAAATATCTCCCTAGCATTTACCTTGTCAAGCCCCTTAGAAATCCTGTATATTTCAGTGAGATCGCCTCTCATTTTTCTAAACTCCAATAAGTAGATTCTGAGTCTATTTAACCTTTGCTCATGAGACAATCCCTCCATAACTGATCATCCTGGTGTATCTTCTCTGAAATGCTTCCAATGAAATACTAACTTTCGTAAAATAAGGAGATCAAAACTACTCACAGTATTCCAGATGTGGTCTCATCGGCACCTTATAGATTTACAGTAAGAGTTCTTTGCTCACACACTTCAAACCTCTTGAAATAAGGGCCAGCATTCCATTAGTTTTCCTGATTACCTGCTGCATCTGTTTGCAGGAAACCAGGGAATCAATTCAGGGAAAGGCATGCCAAGAGCAGCACTGGGCACAGCCAAAATATAAGGTGCCAATAGGATGAACCTACACAACAGGACTACTTGCATGTTAAAATACATAAATATAGATTTAAAGTGATGTGCAAATGAAACAAGGGTGACATTAAAAAAACACATTTTCACTCAGGGAGTTGTTAGGATATGGAATGCACTGACTCGAAATGTGGTGGAGATAGATTTAGTTGAGGCATTCAATAAGTTATTGAATGTTTTACTGGATAGCAAAGGTCTGCAGAGCTATGCAGAAAACGCAGGAGTTTGGCACTAGATAATAGAGCTGGACTAGGTCATAGAGCAGGTGCTGGCACGATGGGCTGAATGGCCTCTTTCTCCACCATAATAATTCTCTCATTTTGTGATGCAGCAAATGGTAATCAGAACTAAAAGATTCCACAACCAACATTTCAGATCCAGTTGTGAATAGTGGTGGAAAATCAAACAATTCACTAGAGGAGGCGATAAATATCCCTAGCCTCAATCATCGGAGAGCCCAGCGCATCAGTGCGAAATATAATGCTGAAGCATTCGAAACAATCTTCATCCACAAGTAATGAGTAGATGATGCATGTCAGCCTCTTCCACCAGTCCCCAGCATATCAAATGCCAGTTTTCAGCCAATTCGACTTAGCCCATGTGGAGACATTGGAAACTGCAAAGGCTATGGGGCCTAACAACATTCCAGCAGTAGTACTGAAGACTTTCTGCTCCAGATCTTGTCATGCCCCTAATCAAGTTATTCCACTATAACTGCAACACTGGCATCTACCTGACAATGTAGAAAATTGTATAAAACTTAGGATAAATCTAACCCAACCAATTACTGCCACATTAGTCTACTCTTGATCATCTTTAAATTGATGGAAGATGTCATCAGTAGTGCTATCAAGCAGGACCTGCTCAGTGAGGCACAGTTTAGGTTCCGCCAGGGCCATTTGACTCCTGGTTCAAACACGGACAACAAAGCTGAATTCCAGAGGTAAGATGAAAGTGACATCCCATGACATCAAAGCTGCATTTGACTGATTGGTTTCCAGGAGCTCAAGTAAAACTGAAATCAATGAAAATAAGTAGGAAAACTGTCTGCTTGATGGAGTCGTACCTGGAAGATTGTTGTGATTGTTGGAGGTCAATCTTCTCAGCTCCAGCACATCTCTGCAGGAGTTCCTCAGGGTAGTATCCTAGGCCCAAGCATTTTCAGCTCCATCATAAGGTCAGAAGTAGGGATGTTTGCTAATGATTACATAATGTTCAGCATCATTCCTGACTCCTCAGGTAATGAAGCAGTCAACATCCAAATGCAGCAAGACCTGGACAATATCCAGACTTGGGCTGACAAATGGAAAGTACCATTTGCACCTCACAAATGGTAGGCAATGATCACCAGTAAAAGGCAATCAAAGTGCTACCCCTTTACATTGAATAATGTGATCACTGTCAACATCCATTGACCAGAAATTCAACTAGACTCACCATATAAACACAATGGCTACAACAGCAGATCAGAGACTAAGAATACTCAACTCCTGACTCGCCCAAGTCTGTCTACTATTTATAAGACAAAAGTCAGGAGTGTGATGGAATACTGGAGGATCTAATGTTGTGTTAATCCTTATATTTCCTCCTAACTTGACTCCTTCCACCATTTGGAGGATTTTTACATTTCTTAATTAGAACATGTATAACAGCAGAAAGGAAAAAACTATTGAAAGGGCAAATAAAAAGAAGGAACTGTATATATTGCTAAAAGTATGTCAAGAGGTGGTGAGTTTCGAAAAATAAACACAAAGTAGTATAGTATCCGTTTTCGACACAGTCAATGATCCAAGCACAAAATTTGCCTAAAAGTGCCTGGTTTTCTGAGTGTGCTTTCTCTGCAGCTTCCACTCAAACACATTTGCATGTCATCAAATATAAAATCTGTCATCAACAGCACAATTGGTCATTGTTTTAGAATTTAATAGAGCTTGTTTTTAAATTGCTTGACAAACTACGCCTCAAGATATCTTTGTGTACTTTAATTATTACAGCTGAAAACAGTTTTATCACAAAAAATGAGCAGTTAATTATAGTTCTCCATTTACCCCTAAATAACCTGATTTTAAATAATTAAGAATGGCTTCAAAATGCTGTACAAAACCATGTTTAGCTATATGCATGTACAGTAGACTGATTTTAGCAAATTGAAATAATTATAGAGTAAAGCTCTTAAAATGGTTTTATTGGTTTTCTTGCACCTGCAAGTACCAGCTTATTTTTTAAATCACTTTGAAGGCCAGCAGACAAGCACGCTGAATGAAGACTCAGAATGAGGATTAATTTGATTGGGGCTCATGATCTGGCCAGTGAGTAGTGTCTGCTTCTTGCAAGGCCCAGATCTTTCTGAGTTTGGATGATCAGAGATCATACTTGCAACCCAAAACATGTGTGGCGATATTGTGGGAGCCCTGATATGCTAATGTCAATGGGAATTGCCGGGGAGTGTTTGAACTTCCTACATGCAATACTTCTCCTCCCCAGGACCCTCCACAAAAATCTCTGAACTGTGCTAGAGTCAAAAATTCAAACCATTTTGATTTACTTGTCTGAAGTTACCCAGAAAATCTAAGAAAGAAAACCTTCTGACAAATCCATGCATAGTTATTGTCAATTCAAGCTCACCTCATGCAAGGACTCACGCTAACCACCCTCACTTTCTCTTCAATCACAACAACTAACATTGAACCCCTAAGCTACTCACTACCCTCAAAATGGAAACTCCATACCAAAATGTCTAACTCACATGCATTGCTAGCGTAGTAAAAGTTTTCAGGCTCAATTACAATTTTTTTTCCAGATAATTTACCCTATTCTAACATGCTGTATCTTTACCTTTTATGTGCAGGGTTCTTATATCTTAAACAAAAATCAAAGTACCATAAATACAGGAATTTAGAGTACAAACAGAAAATTCTGGAAATACTCATCAGGCAAGCAGCATTTGTGGGAATATTTAAATCAAACCAGTCATCATTATCAGAACTGAAAGGCCATTGACCTACTATGCATCTTTCTCCATCTATGCGGCCTCACCTGCTAAACATTTCTGTTTACTTTTTATTTAAAAGATCTTATGTTTTTCTAAACATTACAGTTGTCTCCTGATTTTTTTCTATTACCGTAAGTTGTATTAGTCAGAGAAATGTTAGAAGTGAGAATTGTCATTAGCCAAAGTATATAGATTGCAAATTTTTAAAGCATTTGAAGTCTTTGTTTATTTTTAAGAGTGACATAATAAAACTGGCCTATATTTTTGCATCAAAATGAGTGATTGATAATTATGGATGAAGGTGGTTGTTCTGGTGGTTTTAAAATATTGGCACTGCGATTCCATTTCCAAGCAGATAGTAGGAACTAAGTAAAAAAAAGCAACCCAAATAAATAAGTTGAGCACAGGAGAGGTAAAAGGCATTATTAGAAAGAAAAACATCAAATATTAAACAATAAAGAAGATAAAATAAGGATGGAAGGATAACTTGTTGAGGGAACTCATGGCCTAGAATTTTCTTAACATTTCTTCTGCCTTACCATAACCACAAAACCCAACCATGCAACTTTGCCAGACCTCTACAGTCAACAGAGCTTTTGCTGCATTTTGTAAAGTTATATTAATGAAACTCAAACAGTTGTAAAGAAATTGCTAGCCAATGTTTCTTATTTATTTAGGTAAAACCATGTTGTGTATGTTTTGATTTGATATAATTATAATTATTGTAATAAAATTACAGCTGATATTGAAAAATGCATTATTGAATGGTGACTATTTAGCATCATTGTATTTATATTAAAAAAAACAAGTAGCCCACAAATCTATGACATTTCCCGAGGTCTGTTGTCACTTTAAGAATTGAGAATGGTATGGTCAAATGCTTTTGCCCTTCCAACCTAATAACTATGAATTACTTAGTATTTAGGCCCCCTGCTGAAATCCAGCAAATTAAATTGAAATTGATGTTTTATAAACATATTCATTGCCATCAGACATTTGACCGCTTGCAGCACATCCTTTTATTTTAAAGCCAGTTCTAAGAAGTGATAACAGAATAAGTTATAGCAGAAGATTCAGAGAGTCAGCAAAGGAAATGAACAATTCATGGCTTACTGGGAGTCAGCTATGTTACATTTGATAGTGTGTTTACCTCTGAATCATTATCATCATTGGCTGCCTTTTGGTTTCAAAATGATGCCGACTCGGGGTGGTATGTTTCTGCCATATGTTTACATTTGTGATAAAGGGCTTATGCCCAAAAAGTTGACCCTCCTGCTCATCGGATGCTGCCTAACCTGCTGGGCTTTTCTAGTGCCACAGTTTTTGTCTCTGATTTCCAGCATCTGCAGTCTTCACTTTCTCAATATGTCTTCATGTGACTGAACAGGCCAACCAACAGATCCTTGAGTACACAATGCAAGGTTTTCCATGTGGTATTGGAATCCAGAGTGCAGGATTTGCTGCTTTTCCTTTCTCCTCTAGTGCCACTCTGTCTTATCATTTAGATGTTGTGACACAAAGAAGGTTGTAGCTTGATGGATCATTGTCACCATTCTGAAATAATGATGGCAAGTTCCTTTCCATTATCAAGGTCAGTGCTGCTGTGCTTCAAGGAAACCTTCTTGAAGTGCTGCAGTGTTTTTTTTTCCCCTCTCTGGAACATTGGCCATTTGAGCATGGGGGAGATATTTCCCCAGCCCATTGAAGTTGACATTGCAGCAAATTTACCTGAGTCATTTTGGAGCTGAATTCAAGAAAAACTATTTGTTTAACATTGAATCTGGAGGAGGTGGCTGAGGCTTTCTGTTGGAAGCTTCTGAGTGTCCATATGTCTTTCTCAATAACAATAGAGTCAATAACAATACAAGAATGTGTTCATGACCACTAGTACTTTTGTTGACTTTGTGGAGATCTTTGTTTTCGAACATTTATTGGTGTAACTTGTGAAAGATTGAGCTGGCTTGGCTGATGCAGGGTTGTCAATAGTGGCCTTTTTGAGCAAGGAAGCAAGAAAGGTTTGAGAAATAATTAACATAATTTACAATCACTCCTTTAACAAAAATGAGAGTTGGAATATTTGGTTAACCAGATCTAGCTTGATGCATGTGTTTAGATTTGCCAACATTCAAGGTCAGTCACTGAAGTAAAGCATTCTTTATAATAATGTAGGAATTAGTATTAACTCTACATGGGGAACAACATAGATTTCCCCCATGTTAGATGTGGCTTAGAATTGATGGATTTGGCAACTGCTATCTTTCCAGCCCAGATCTTGACTGGGGATTGTAAAGGAGTATGACATGGTTTCCCTAATATACTCTTGCATCTGATCAAACTACACGTTCACCACTCCAGTCTCCCAGGGTTATTAGGTTCCATTCAATATGTCAGGCCATAACCTGTCTATTCCTTTAGCTTTCCCCTGAATTGTAGGCTTACCACGTAATCATGACAACATTGTTATCCACTGACCCCATCGAAGCCAGGATAGTGACTTCTGAAGATCCTGTGCCATTCCATCCTAAATTGGCTCCCACCCTTATATCTAGAGTTGCTCTCCTTGATAGTGATTGTCCCCTCTGAATCCCAATGTACTGGCTCCAATTCCCACATTTTCCCAAGTCACCTGATTATCTCCACTGACGTTGACTGCCCAAATCCACAACTAAATTGGAAGGACAACCCCAACTGAAGGTGGTCCAGCCCCCATACTACCTTCTGTGTAGCTGCCTGATTGATTTACAGGTAATACCCAGACTGGTTGGACTGACTTGCAATATCTTCCATGCCACAATCCCTGGATGATAGCGACATGGATTCATGGATCCTGGTATACCAGGGGCCTGACTGAATGTGACTGACAATGACCAACCCTCTGGACTGGAAATACACGATGACCATTTTCTTGGAGCACCTGCATTTTGTTTGCCGTTTAAAGCTGCTGGCACAAGTTGTAGGAATGGCACTGATATAGCCCAGTGCCACACACCAGCATGTCTCCACCTTGGCAGTTCAGTACTGGCAACCGTGACAAGCTGCCTGGTTTTGTAACTCTACTAAAGGGCAAAACAGAACAGAGCTACTGTGAGTTCTGAATGAAGCAGCAGCGTGCAAAAAGGCAAGGCATGGTGGAGATGCTGTGAGAATTCAAGTAATCACAACATCAATGAGCACTCAGAAAGCAAGTGACGAGAACGGAGATGCATGCTGTTCCATTACATGAGATGGGTACATGTCACTGCTCTCAATAGGGCCAGCAATAGCACTATAGTCTAAAGTATTGGTGAGGTCCAAAGTGGAGAGTTGAAATGCTGAACTGTAATTGTGACTTAGGCAAAAATAATGTGGTGGAGCTGGTACTTGTCAAAACTGACCTATGGTGACAGAGGACACAGTGAGCCCACTGTCCATGGAGAGTGCCCTGAGATATTAGGGGGTGCCAGCCAAAATGGAGGCTAGGAGAAGTGGGGTTCCTAGCTGCCATTGGGAATAGAAACTGTTTTTCCTGGCACCTGGATGAATAGTAACCTGCCTAGACATGAGCTGAGATTGGGCTAATAATAAGATGTTAATACATGCAAATAGGGCACTCATCACTTACAGCGCAAGATTCTTATCTAACTGTTAAAGCATTCAGGTCATTTTTTCATGACTTTGAGCATTTCATTTGTTTCCTGACTTTCTCACTATTATCACAATATTACAAGCTCTGGCCCTTAACTGCACCAGCAGTTGGGTTGAAGCCCCACACAGAGACCTTACTCATACTCAGAGACAGGGTTGTTTATGTATTTGGAATGGGCCCTGTGGCAATGAAAACATTGGAATTTTCTGCCCATTTCTGGAGAAATTGCAACATGGAGTGGCACGAAGTCCGATAAAAGTCAAAACTATGCTTTTATTTTGATTGGGTAAATACTATTTTTCGCAAAGTTTAATTTCCTGTGGATAAGATAAGATGCTGCAAGTTGTTTCGGAGTAATATTTTAATTTCCTTAGTAATTATATAAGGCAAATTTATGATCTTATAATAAGGATATACTTAATCTTCATCAGGGCATCTGATTCAAATAATTTCTAGAAACAATATAAGTTAATTTGATGAGTTGGAACCAACAATAAAATTGTATCCAAGCTGAAGCTTAGAACAATGATTATTGATGGGGTTGAAGAACATCAAAAAAAGTTTCAAAGCTAAACTATGCTTTTTAAACCCTCAGGGACATGCGATAATTCACAGTTAATGGTCTGGGATCCTCAAAAATCAGGAAATAAAAGGAGCAGCCCATTTCCCTGAACTTCCTCTGCAATAACATCTCCACCTGTAACTTCACACACACTCATTAACATAGGTGGAGGTTCCCTTTGTTAAGGCAGTGTTTATTATGAACTTGAAAATATTTCTCTTCATATAGAACACTGATGTGAACTATGTTGTTCCTGAGATTCCAAATGGTCACGAAAATGCGTTGCCTCTCCATACCTGTCTGTCTGTCTATCTCTCACGCGTTTATCTCTCATCTCTCCTCATATGCATACTTGTGTTCATCTTGTCCATAAGCTTGTATCCTTTTCCCATTCCTCTTACCATCCAAGTACCCAGTGTCACTCAGCATTGTAAGTGGTTCTCCCTCCTCACAGACTGTCCTTCATCCTTTTCATAACACCCATGGGAGATGATGATGTAGTGGTAATGTCATGAGACTAGCATATAGAAGCCCAGGTTAATGCTCGGAAACATGGAGTCAAGGTTCATCAGAGCAGCTTGGTGAATTTAAATTCAATTAATGTAGTCTCCGTGTTATTAAGCATGACAACTACCATCGATTGTTGGAAACCGACCCCCCACCCCCCAATTCATTAATGTCCTTCAGGGAAGAAATCTTCCATCCTTACCCAATCTGGCTTACATAATGATTCCAGATCCACAGTGATGTGGCTGACTGTTAACTGCTCTCTGAAATGGCCTAGCAAGCCATTCAGTTCAATGGACAGTAAATGCTAACCTTATCAGTAACACTCACATTCCATGAAAGAATAAAGTAAACAAAATTATCCCAATTCCTTCTCAACTAAATAGCTTTTTATTAATTCACCTATTGAAGGTGGGTTTTGCTGGTTGTGCCACCATTTATTGCCCATCCATAGTTGCTCTTGAGAAAATGGTAGTGAGCTGCCTTTTGAACTGCTGCAGTCTACGTGCTGTATGTTGACTCAGAATATCTTTGGAGAGAGAGAGAGCTCCAGGATTTCAACCCAATAACATGAAGGAATGGCAATTTATTCCAAGTCATGATGGTGAATAGTTTGGAAGGTCACTTCAAATGGTGATAATCCCTGTGCTTGCTGTCCTTGCCTTTCTGGACTTTGGAAGGGACTGTCTCAGGACAGTTGTTGAATTTCTGTAGTGCATCTTGTAGATCCAGTCAATACTGCTGCTATTGAGTGTCAATGGTGGCGGGAGTGGATGCTTGTGGATGTGTTGCCAATCAATAGACCACTTTGCCCGAGATAGTGTCAAACCTCTTGAATGTTGTTGAAGTTGCTCTCATCAAGGCAGGTAGGGAGCATTCATCATACTCCTGATTTGTGCTTTGTAGATAGTGGACAGGCTTTGATAAGTCAGGGTGTGAGTTACTTGCTGCACGGTTCTTAGTCTCTGACCTGCTTTTTGGAGCCACTGTATTTATATGGCCAGTTCAATTTCTAGTTAATGGTAAATGCAGGGTAGTGTTATTCAGGGGATTCTGTTATGATATCAGCATTGAATGTCAATGGCAATGGTTAGATTGTCACTTATTGGAGATGCTCACTGTTTGGCATTTGTGTAACATGAATATTACTTCCCTCAATCCTACTGCGGTTGCAAGCTATTACCTACCTTTACTACCTCAACTGAATCCTCCAGGTTACAAAGTCAGCAACAAAGTTAACAATAAGCAGAAGTTTCAGTTACATCCTTATTCCACAGAGAGGACTTTAAAGAAGTCCTTCCCTGTTTAAGTCTCTATTACTGCTATTCTCATATGGCTATTTGTTCCTGTAGTTCACCAGCCTTATTTACCTCGCACATTGCAATCACTTTCATTGACGGCTTCATCTGCTTTGCATTCCTTCCCTGTCAGATTTCGCCTATTTCCAAACAATTTATTATCATGTCATTAGTCTCTCAGTCCCTTGTGTCTCTTGGCTGTTTTCTCTAATGCCTCAATGGAGTACTTCACCCTGTAGCACAGGTCAAAGTAAGTATATATAATATAAATATAATTCAGACACTGTGGAGATGTTCTGCCACCGAGACAGAGACCACCACTGCCTTGTGAAATCCCAGTGATATTACAGCAACTGAAGGTTAGTCTCTGCAGTTAGAGAAGGGATGCCATTGTAAGGGAAGTGGCGAAAGGAGGAGAATGTTAGTCACTGTGGACTCAATAGTGAGAGGGTCAGATAGAAGATTTGTTGGGAATGAAAGAGACTCACAGTTGGTGTGTTGCCTCCCAGATGCCAGGGTCCATGATGTTTCAGATTGTGTCTTTGGGATCCTGAAGGGAGAGGATGACCAGCCCCAAGTCATGGTCCACATAGGTCCCAATGACATAGGTAGAAAGAGGGATAGGGATTTAAGGCAGGATTTCAGGGAGCTGGGTGGAAGCTGAGAGGGAGAACAAACATTGTTGTTATCTCTGGATTGTTACACGTGCCACGAGATAGTGAGGTGAAGAACAGGGAGAGATATCAGCAGGGATAGTTCAGGAGGGAGGTTGGTGTGGGCCAAGGAATGACAGATGGAGTTTAATTTAGATAAATGTGGGGTGGTGCATTTTGGGAAGGCAAAACAGGGCAGGACTTATATAATTAATGGTAAGGTCCTGGGGATTGTGGCTGAACAAAATGCAAATCCATAGTTCCTTGAAAGTGGAGCCTGAGATAGACAGGATAGTGAAGAAGGCGTTTATTATGTTTGTCTTTATTGGTCAGTACATCAAGTACAGGAGTTGGGAGTTCATACTGCGGCTGTATAGGACATTGAGTAGGCTACTATTGGAATATTGTGTGCAATTCTAGTCTCCCGGCTATAGGAAAAATGTGTTGAAATTTGAAAGGGTTCAGAAAAGGTGTTGTTAGGGTTGGAGGATTTGAGCTTTGGGAAAAGGCTAAATAAGCTCGGGCTGTTTTCCCTGGAGCACCAGAGGCTGAGGGGTGACCTTATAGAATTTATAAAATCATGAGGGGCATGGATAGAGTAAATAGCCAAAATCTTTTTCCTGGGGTGGGAGAGTCCAAAACTAGAGTGCATAAGTTTAAGGTGAGAAAGGAAAGATATAAAAGGGTCCTAAGGTGCAACATTTCAAGAGGGTGGTGCATGTATGGAATGAGCTGCCAGAGGAAATAGTGGAGGCTGGTACAATCACAACATTTAAAAGGCATCTGGATGGATATATGAATAGGAAGAGGGATATGGGCCAACAGCTGGCAATGGGACTAGATTAGGTTAGGTATTCTGGTTGGCATGGACGAGTTCGTCTGAAGGTCTGTTTCCATGCTGTACAGTTTTATGACTCTATGGGTTGCCCCCAGCAATGAATAACGTAACTCCCGACTTTTCCTGAGCAGTACTCTGGAAATCTGCTCTGCTTTCTATAGATAGATACACACATAACAACAATTTATATTTATAAAGAACTATCTCAGTGGAGAGAAGTGCATTGCAGAGGTATACAAGAGTTTGGGACTAGGTTAACCGAAGGCATGGCTACCAAGGATGGTGCAAGGTTGTGGGGGCTGATAGAGATCACAGATACATGAGGAACAAAATCATGGAGAATTTAAAAAGAAGGATGAGAACTTTAAAGTCCAAATGTTGCTTGACTGGGTTCCAGCATAGGTCAACAAGTCTCAGTGAGCAGGACTCACAGCAAATTAGAAGACAAGCAGTAGCATTTTGAATGACCTTCAGTCCATAATTGGCAGGATATGATGGACCATAAGTAAGTCGCTCAAGCCAAATAAACTACCAATCTCTCAATCTATGTGGAAAGGAGATCAATGAAAAATTGATTACCAAAATGCAAATACCTGGTATTATGTTGCTCACATAGACCAATTTTATGCACACAGTGCATGGCAGAGAGAATATCTTTTGTAGAATATCTTCCAAAGTCCTTATTTCATTTTTGAAAGCTGTTATTTCTCGGAATTCGTAGTATTTCTGATTCTATTTTAAAACAGTTGTCCTAGTGTAGATAACTTTATTCCAGAATGACTTTGATTTCAAATAGCTGTATTGTAAAATGGGTTTATGTTTAGTCATTAGCGATAAATAAAAGTAACATTTGAATATTAAGGGAACATTTTGAATGAATCATCCATTTAATACTCAGAGGTATTACTAAATATTCAAGGTAACACAACATGCATGATATGATCTAACCAATTTTATGGAATAGTAATTTTACAGAAACAATTATGGGTGTGTTTCAGAAGATTGTGATTATTAGTTCAATATGATGTACAAATATAGTCCTTTCCTAACAGAATTCCTTACAGATTGTGCAAATATGGAACACATAGCATGTATAGTGGTCCATTTCACAATGTGCCACTATTTGTTGTTGGAACCAACAGGGACCAAGAGACCACTTAAAATTATGTTCATTTGATGTCAGTCCAAAATGTTTGCCCAAAGCATTGCCATTAATGTGGAAAAGATGAAAACAGAAATACAGCCCAAGGGGTAAGATAAATGCTGCATTTCTTTTGCTGTTGTTTATAGGCTTGTATTTCTCACTGTGTGCTTTTTAAACTTTTAAACGTTCCAGTGTCATTTCATATAAGCTCCCTTTGGCAAAGCATAGATGTTATTCCTGCACTGATTCCTACAAAATATCAATCCCTTGAAAGGCCTTTGCTTTTTATGTTTGCTACTATGAACATCCTGATGAGAGCACTCCTTTAACTATACACTAAAGACAAAATAAAAATATTATGGAGTTCATGGTTTGACGGCTAAATAATTCAATTTTCAAGGGCTTAACTGACCCTCATCAGACTTTTGTTAAAATGCCCAGGTGCTGTTCCTTGCAATATAGTTAGAAGCAGTTGGTCTGTAACCATTTACATGGTTTGTAAAATAAATATGGTTGTACTTAAGAGAGGCAAGACTTGGCAAAAAGAGCTTTAGTTGTCAGTCAGTTTAGATTTACAAAAAGAAAATAATAATCAGACAACAGTTAGAATTTTGATTGCATGGCCATAAATGTCACTAATTTCCTTTGAAAATGGATTATGTGTTTATTAAAAATTTTCAAAATTTATGACTTGAACCTAATGAATAAATCAAATCTTTGTATGAATACCTTGGTCCAGCACCTCACTGTTTTGAACATCTGTACTCATGCAAACAGTAGTCAACATTTTATTCCTAACAGTTTGGAGGACACCAGAGTCTTAATCTTAAATATGATCAATAATAACTTTGCTTTGTACAGGCCTCAATTTCATTAAATAGCCACACGGTGATTGACATTTTAAAGAAAATTGGCTTGAGTTTTGACACAGGAAACCTAAGTTACATATCAGAACTGAGAGAACATATACCCTTTACAAATGAAATCATTAGAAAGTATATGCATAGAAATGTAACCATTGCAACTATTTTCAAACACTAAAAACATACTAAGAAGAACATGCCCACATTGACCTTGAACACAGCAGTCCATTTGTAGCCATCAGTGAGACAGTGAAGGTAGCAGAAAATCTCTAGTAACAGTGGAGGCCTCTGACCAGTGGTGTGCCACAAGGATTAGCATTGGGTCCACAGCTTTTCATCATTTATATAAATGATTTGGATGTGAGCATAAGAGGCATAGTTGGTAAGTTTATAGATGACACCAAAATTGGAGGTGTAGTGGATATCCAAGAAGGTTACCTCAGAGTACAACGGGATCTTGATTAGATTGACCAGTGGGCTGAGGAGTGGCAGATGGAGCTTAACTTAGATAAATGGGAGGTGCTTCATTTTGGAAAAGCAAATCAAAGCAGGGCTTATGCACTTAATGCTATTGTCCTAGGGCTTGTTGTTGAACAGAGACCTTGGACTGCAGGTTCATAGTTCCTTGAAAGTTGATTCGCAGGTAGGGAGGATAGTGAAGAAAGCATTTGGTATGCTTTCCTTTACTGGTCAAAGCATTGAGTATAGGAGTTGAGAGGTCATATTATAGCTGCACAGGACATTGTTTAGACCACTTTTGAAATATTGCGTGCAACTCTGATCTCCTTCCTATCATGAAACTTGAAATGATTCAGAAAAAATTTACAAGGATGTGCCAGGGTTGGAAGATTTGAGCTATAGGGAGAGGCTGATCAGGCTGGGGCTGTTTTCCCTGGAGCGTTGGAATCTGAGGAGTGACCTTATAGAGGTTTATAAAATCATGAGGGGCGTGGATAGAATAAATAGACAAGGTCTTTTCCCTGGGGTGGAGGAATCCAGAACTAGAGGGCATAGGTTTAGGGTAAGAGGGGAAAGATGTAAAAGAGATCTAAGCAGCAACATTTTCAGACAGAGAGTGGTGCGTGTTTGGAATGAACACCCGGAGGAACTGGGGTGGGGGGGGTGGTGTGGTGGTGGTACAATTACACCATTTAAAAGGCATCTGGGTGGGTATATGAATAGGATGGGTTTACAGGGATATGGGCCAAGTGCTGGCAAATGGGTCTAGATTGGGTTAGGATATCTGGTTGGCATGGATGAGTTGGACCGAAGGGTCTGCTTCTGTGCTGTACATCTCTATGACTTTATGAGTTAGTTGGCTTTATTTCACCTTCCTCTGCAAATTCTCAGTTGAAAAAGAAATAAAATATCTTCAAGGTTGGTGTCAGGGTGATTTCTCAATCAGTGAATGGAAGCGAGCAGTGTACAAACAATCTTGTGTTAAACAACAAAATGGAATTGGAGGAAACTAAGAGAAACAACTCATCAGCTCTTATGGTTCAGATTGCTACTATCGAACTATGCTTCATTGATTTATTTTCCCTTTCCATCCTTAAAGCTGATTTTATGTTTTATTGGCAAAATGCAAGATGCGGCAAGTTTTTTGGAGTGTGTCTTGCCATGAGGCCACATGAGATTTCTCACCATATCTTCTCAAATGCTCTTCATTAACCAAAGCAAACTTCACATTCTAACTGCATCTTGCCACATGCTGTTCACAAAACAAGTTGCCACATTTGCAGGAAGACAAGCATCCCTTGTACCCTTGCTATCTTTAAAAATCCATTGTACATCACAACAAGCGCTATCAGTTTGGAGCTGGCCTGCATGGTTCCTGACATTTGACTGAACATGAAGGACGGGGAAATTGGCAGACATCATTTCACGTAGGGACTTGCGGCTATGCTGGAAAGGAGAGTAAAGGTGGGACTTCCTCTTCCCCCAGGACGAGTAGTAGAAACCATGATGTCAGACCATGCCAACCTGTCTGAGGTTGCCACCAAGTTAGTTTAGTCTTATCCATCTGTAAGAAAGCCCAGTAAAGTAGCAAGAAGGTCAACAACTCTGCCAGCATAAGTGCCACCATCTCCTCATCGATACCTCACACTCACTCTATCTCTATTACTGTACCAACTCCCACCAAGACTCATGGTCTACCACTTTCACTATTGCCTAAAACATCTTCCTCCACTCACTATCACCCATCCCACCTCCTGACACCAGCAACCCTGCATGCCTTCTGTGCTGTTTATTCACTCACCAGGAAAACCATCCCACCTGAATCAAAAGTAATTGCTTGAAATTGGATGGATGACATGAGGACTGTCTGGCCAGTCCCATGGAGCATGCCTTCAAATGTTGGCACCCAGTGTTCAACATCACACTTGATTTCCATGTCAAGATTTCTTGACATCTGACTTGTTTGGTGCACTGGTATGATGGGCAGATGAATATTAACCAGTTAAGTTAATAAAGTATTTAACAAGTTTTAATCTTCCTTTTTTGACAACACATTCTTGCCTAACAAAACAAAATCACCGCACTACTCGACAAAAATGTAAAAGATGGAGCGAGATGCTTCTGTTTTTGAGATCAGCTTCGCCAGACATCTCATCTGATTTGGTCATAAATCTTGTCATAGACCATGTTGCTCAGACCCTGAGAAGGTTCCATGCTGAATGTCTATGACCTGTCAGTCTTGTGAATCTGTTTGTTTGTGAGGGGAGGGGGTTTTAAAAGAGGTCAAGCCTTCAGTGCATCATTCCATCCCACTTATTGCTTATATTGTATTATGCTTATTTGATCACCACCATTGTTTTTACTGGCAAGGTGTTTCATGGAGGAAGCACATATAATTATGTAATGAGAGCCTTTCAATGGTGGCAGCAGACACAACCTTAAACTGGGGACTCTGGGGAATAGGCAAAAGTGAGCACTGCAGATGCTGGAGATTAGAGTCGAGAGTGTGGTGCTGGAAAAACACAGCAGGTCAGGTAGCATCCGAGGAGCAGGAAAATCAACATTTCGGGCAAAAGCCCTTTAATAGTTTGACTATGTTTGACACTTGTGGCAACTCTGAGAATAGTGTAACATGTTTTCCAGCGCACTAACCCAAAGACACAAGAGATGTCATGCAAATGCTGTCAGAGATTGTGAATATGGCAGGACTACTGAAACCTTGCTCCACCCCCAACCACATCAATGAAGGATAACAGCATTGCATATTAAAGTGTATTGGCAAATACTTACAGGTCAGTGTGAGAGGGAATCAGCTCTATGTCATTTTGCAGCAAATGAGAGTTTGGAATTTGTTGTGATTTGCAGACTGTGATTACCCTTTATAGAGATCATGCAGTGAGAAAACCCTTTATGAAACTCCTCAATATCTGGTAAAATACAACCCATGGTGAAAATTTACCTGAGGTTGTATCTGATGACACCATTCAAAGGCTCTCCTTACGTAGGTGCTTGGTCCCTCAGTGAAACACCCAGCCATGAAAAAAAAATTCATTCATAAGAAGCTGTAAAATTACTTCTCAAAATAACATTTCAAATTGGATTGGCGTTAGCAAACAAAAAAGCAAACGTGCATTACAATTTCAAGGTTTTAGGACTTTAAACTTATGAGTCAGGGGAAGGGAAAGGGAAAGCGACATGCAGTATGGAGTCAAGTAGAAAGATAAGCAGCAGGTTAGCATGTGTGCAGGGTTTAAGATCAAGGCAGACTAGGAATGAAGCAAGAAGGAAAGATATCCTCGTGATTTTCAACATCTCTAGTGATAATAAAATTAGCATTAAGGCTCTTTACCTGCATGCTCGTAATATATACATAACAAAGTAGATTAATTAATGGCACAAATCTTCATGAATGATTATGGTATGGTAGGCATCACAAACGTGGTTGCAGGAGGTTCAGGACTGGCAGTTCAACATCCAAGGATTTACAACCTATCGAAAAGACAGGGAGATGGGCAGAGGGGCGCAGGGTTGCCATATTAGTTAAGAATGAAATTAAATATGGCATTGAACGACATAGGGTCAGATGATGTGGTGTCTGTGTGGGTGGAGTTGAGGAGCCATGAAAGCCAAAAAAACCATAATGGGAGTTATGTACAGACCTCCTAACAGTGTGCAGGACCAGGGGCACAAGATGTACTGGGATAGGGATAGGACATGTCAGTGATCATAGGGACTTCAATATGCAGACTGGGTGAATGATGTTGCCAATGGATCCAAAGAAAGGGAATTCATGGAATGCTTACAGGATGTTTTCTTGGAAAAGCTTGTAATTCAGCCCACAAGGGAGCAGACTATTCTGGATGGAGTGCTATGTAATGAGCCAGACTTTATAAAAGATCTTAAAGTAAGAGAACACTTAGGAGGCAGCAATCATAATATGGTAATCATAATATTAGACAGTCATGGCTGACAAAGGAAGTCAGGAAATGTATCAAAGAAAAAGAGAGAGCCTTTAAAGTGGCCAAGAGTATTGGGAAATCAGAAGATTGAGAAGATTACAAAAACAAACAGAGGATAACAAAGAGAGAAATAAGGAAGGAGAGATTCAAATATGAAGGTAAGCTAGTCAGTAATATTAGAAATGATAGTAAAAGTTTCTTTCAATGTATAAGAAATAAACAAGAGGCAGAAGTAGACATTGGGCCACTCCAAATTGTTGCAGGAAGGCTAGTGATGGGAGATAAGGAAATAGCTAAGTAAGTACTTTGAATCAGTCTTCACAATGGAAGACATAAGTAATATCCCAACAATTAAGGAGAGTGAGAGGGCAGAGTTGAATATGGTAGCCATTACAAAAGAGAAAGTGCTAGAAAAGCTAATTGGTCTAAAAATTGATAAATCTTCTGGCCCTGATGAGCTACGTCCTAGAGTTCTGAGGGATGTGGCTGAGGAAATAGCAAAAGCATTGGTTGTGATCTTTCAAAAGTCACTGGAGTCAGGAAAAGTCCCAGATGATTGGAAAATTGCTGTTGTAACCCCCTTGTTCAAGAAAGGATCAAGACAAAAGATGGAAAATTACAGGCCAATTAGCCTAACCTCAGTTGTTGGTAAAATTCTCGAATCTTTCATTAAGGATGAAATTCTAAATTCTTGAAAGTGCAGAGTTGGATTAGAACAAGTCAGCTTGACTTTGTAAAGGAATTCTTTGAAGAGGTAACAAGTAAGTTAGACCAGGGAAACCCAGTGGATGGTATCTATCTAGACTTCCAAAAGTCCTTCAGCAAAGTGCATCAAGGGAGGCTGCTGAGTAAGGAGAGGGCCCATGGCGTTTGAAGTGAGCTACTGGCGTGGATTGGGGGTTAGATATCCAACAGAAAGCAGAGAGTTAGGATAAAAGATTCGTTTTTGGAATGGCAGCCAGTGACAAGTGGTGTCCTGCAGAGTTCAGCCTTGGGGTCACAGCTGTTCACTTTATATATTAATGATCTGGAGGAAGGGATGAGGCGCGTTCTGGCAAAGTTTGCCAATGATATGAATTTAGGTGAACAGGCAGGTAGTATTGAGGAGGTGGGGAGGCTGCAGAAAGATTTAGACAGTTTAGGAGTGTGATCCAGGAAATGGTTGATGAAATTCAATGTGAACAAATGCAAGGTCTTGCATTTTGGAAAAAAAGAATACAGGCATGGACTACTTTCTAAATGGTGAGAAAATTCATAAAGCCAAAGTAAAAATGGATCTGGGAGCCAGTCCAGGATTCTCTGAAGGTTAACTTGCAGATTGTGTCTGTGATTAAGAAAATGAATGTAATGTTGTCATTTACTTCAAGAGGGTTGGAATATATAAAAAGCAATGTGCTTTTCAGACTTTATAAAGCTCTGGTTAGTCCCCATTTAAAATACTGTTTCTAATTTTGGGCCCCACACCTCAGGAAGGGCATACTTGCACTGGAGTGTGTCCAGCGGCGATTTACAAAGATGATCCCTGGAATGGTAGGCCGAACATGATAAACGGCTGTGGATCCTGGGATTATATTCATTCGAGTTTAGAAGGTTGAGGGGCGATCTAATAGACACTTACAAGATAATGCATGACTTAGAAAGGGTGGACGCTGGGATGTTGTTTCCATTAGGCAGGAAGACTTGGAACTGTGGGCACAAGCTTAGATTAGAGGGAGTAAATTTAGAATGGAAATGAGGAGACATTTCTTCAGGTCGAGAGTAGTGGGCCTGTGGAATTCATTGCCACGGAGTGCAGTGGAGGCTGGGATGTTAAATGTCTTCAAGACAGAGATTGATAAATTCTTGATCTCGCAAGGAATAAGGGCTACGGGGAGAGTGCAGATAAGCGGAGTTGAAATGCCATCAGCCGTGATTAAATGATGGGGTGGACTTGATGGGCCGAATATTTTCACTGCTATGTCTTATGGTTTTTCTATAAACAGCGGGTGGATTCTTCTGACGTAGTGTAATTCTTGCCCGTCGGATTGAGTGCCTGTCCCGCCCCTAAGGAAGGCACTGAATCTTCTGCCAATTAGATAGCTCTGCAGATAATGGGGAGACTTCACTTGGAATTAAGGTCCAGTTACAGAAATCCCTCCTTCCAGGAGCTGCTCACCAATCAAATAACAACTACTCTGTTCAGAAGCACAATGGAAGAGGCCGTGGCTGTCACTGGGAAAATAACTCTGGCGTCCAAGGATTTGTAGGAGTTGGTAATTCCAGGAGTGGCAGTCAGAGGAAGAGGGGAGAGGGAGCATGGATAAAGACATGCCCTACCCATGTCCTCAGTGAGGCACTGATTGCCTTTAATTGTGCCACCCCGCTCTCCCATCCTCACCCACTAACAAACAGCCTATAATCTTTTCTCCTGCCAAGAGGCTGCAATGGATAAAGATTTAAAACGTTTTTCCAATGCCTATGTCTTTCATCCAATTTCATTCCTTCCTTTAGACTTTGTAACACTTTTGATACAAATGTGTGGCTCGCTAGGTTATTTCAGATGGCAGTTCAGAGTCAACACTTTGCTGTGGGTCTGGAGTCACATGTCGGCCAGACAAGGTAAGCGTGGCAGATTTCCTTTCCTAAAGGGCATTAATGAAACATCAGAAACAACTGTTTTCCAGATGTTATTGAATTCAAATTTCACCATATGTCATGGATTCAAAACCAGGCCCTCAGAACATTTCTCTGGGGCTTTGGATCATGAAACAGTGACATTGCCACTCCACTCCACCTCCCCCAGGCCCACAAAAATGTTAAATGCAGACCGTTACCTAATGGATATCTGCTCAAAGGTGTTTATCTACTGAAACAAGAGACAAATGGTATGGCACAGTTCATGTTTATGGAATTGTCTACGACAATTGTCCAAATCTACCCTTTGCATCATCAGGAATGGGTATAGTCAGCACATAATGATACTTGAAGTTTGCATGCCTAAGATCTAAGCAGACCCGTTATTTAATAATGATCTTGAGAACTTATTGCTTGGGAAGAATATAAACGCAGATTTCCTGAAGTTGAGTTGACACCTTGCAACATCAAAGAACCTCATAAGTATTCTTCCTGGCCCTGACCTATACATTAGTCCCCATATTGATATAAACCAAATAATACTGTTGGCTCAGAATTTTTATTTTGTAACTAGAACTATTTTAAAATGCAAGATCAGTAAATTTTTCATGCAGCCTGGGAAATGTAGCCTTTGTCCTACTTCAGTGTGGAAATTGGGAGCTTTAAAAGAAAGATTTAAGGTCAGCCTGTTTCCACTAAAAGAAAATTAAATGACCTCGTGGACAAGAAAAATGATTGCTTTGTGTTTTTTTTAAGTTCTGCTGTTTTTACAGATGATTTAAAATCTGTCAATGAAGGTTCACACCAGGGTGAGTAAATAGAATATATGTTCCTGTAATTCAGACATCTTCTGTGTCCTTTCCCAGACAGAAATTATACTTTTGAGGGCACCAGGGGTCATGGTACGATGCTGAATTTTTCTCCTTGAAAACATAGGTCAAATTAGCTATCAGTTCTTTGAAATACCAAATCTATGACGTTTGGGCTGGTAATCCTTTTGTATTAGACTTGCACCGGTGATGAATGCTGCATTCCCAATGGCATTTGAAATGGTTCTGATTTCAACCCATTTTTGAATTATGCTTAACAAGTGAATTGAACTGTACCAGATGTTGTGATGCTGAAGTCTACTTCATGATAATGTAAATCAAAAAGTTGGCCCATTTGGTTCTGTTTATAGCCAACAACTCTTCTAACCTGGAGGACAGCCTTTTGCATGTTGCTACATCAATACAAGTATTCCATCACAACTCTTAAAATAAATCTTATAGATTATGGAAAGACTTTAAGGAGTTAGACAGCGAAATACTTAAAGTTAAGGAAACATCTATTGCCTTGTAACTATACCTTTGATAGGATTGGACCAGTTCAAGTCTGGTCACAGCCAAGATGCTAATGGTGAGAGATGTACAATGCTGGGGGTCAAATGGGATGAACAGCCATTCATTTGAGTTGGTCATTGGCTGGCCATGTATACGATGGGTCAAGAGTGTGGTGCTGGAAAAGCACAGCAGGTCAGGCAGCATCTCAGGAACAGGAGAATCGACATTTTGAGCATTCCTGAAATGTCGATTCTCCTGCTCCTCGGATGCTGCCTGACCTGCTGACCTGCTAACCTGCTAAAGCACCACACCTTAGACTCTGATCTCCAGCATCTGCAGCCCTCACTTTCCACCTATGTATACAATGGGAATGTTATCTACTATTTAATAGCCAAAGCTTGGATATTATTCAGTTTTTTATGATCCTGGATCAGACCATCAAATTTATATTACAGTCTGGCCAGGCTTGTAATACAATAAAATAAAACCATATTATGTGCACATTATTAAAAAGCAACAGCTTGAGAGCAAGGGTAAAATTTTGTTGGTGTGTCTGGGATGGGCACAGAGACAGGCAATAACAGGAAAGATCTTCTGGCCAATGTCCGGTGTACCACTCCCTGGTACTATCCTATCCTCAAGTCTCCCAGAATGGGAGGACAGCAAGACTACCCACCTGTAAATGATGGGTACTCAGTTGATCTAGTGAAATGAAAGTCTATTAATGCCAGTTGTGTGCTCATGGACTTTCCAGTCAGTGGTCAGGTGCTCATGGGGGCCAAGAACAGCCCAGCTACCTAAAGATGACTTCCTGGTTCTAGGCTGGGGGCCGAGCTCTCCAGGGAAGGTTGGAGGCTCTCACTGGCTGCATAGGTTCACCTCCCTAAATAGCTCTTGCAATGCACCCAGCGGAAACCTGGATGGCAGGGTTTTAAAAAAAAATTAATTTCAAAAGCTCAGAGAGAAAGCTCTTCCAACCCCTTTTATCACCCCCCCCCCTGCCCTCTGCTTCCAAGCCAGAGGACCTCCACTTTCATGACTTGGATAAAGGGCCAGACAGTATTGCAGCCAAATTTGCTGAGGGTAAAGAGAAAGATTGTACGAACATGCAAATTAGGAATAGGTGTAGGCCATTCAGCCCCTCAAGCTTGCTCTGTCACTCAATAAAATCATACACACATGTCGTTGCTTCATCCTTATTTCGAATAGGCAACCCCTGAACCCCTGAACCCCTCAATTTCTGGATTTTCCCATAAGAGGAAAGTATTTCTCTGTACCTACCAAGTTAAAGAATGTTCAGAAATTACTGAGCTCGCAGAGAAGGGAAACCGGGTGGACAGTTCCAAACTTCTAAAACTGGTGATGGATAAAGGCTCTCAGGCCCAAAGAGTTATGTGGGAATCCTTTGTAAAAATGCACCATGGGTTACCAAAGTTGGATAAAATACTGAATGAAATACAGGAACATGATACAGTGTACAGTAAAGTCTCACACTATTTAATTTCAGATTGAAGCATTTCATAATTAGTAATCCACAAATCTGTATTAATGAAATCTAAATAAACTGTTCCAATTCATTATGTGGATATTATCTGAAGATTATCCAAATGCCCAACCAACTGAGAGGTAATTAACTGTATGGAAATCTTAAACCTTTTTACTTCAATTCTGTAAAACAGAATGGTTGACTTTGGTCATTTATTTGGAGTTTTGTAATCTGATAATCTCAAATTCAGAAACTGGGAAACACAATTCTAATTTATTGGATAATGCTTCAAATCTCAACTATTTTGCATGGATTCAACTAAGAATTCACACAGTTTCTCCTGTGTGCTGTAAATGTGTGGTGTCACAAATTTGATCACTTTTTTTTCTAAAAACTGTTCCTTGGCTCAAGGAGAGTCTCTGCTTGATTTTTTTTCAGAGGGGCTCCGATCTGTTTTGGTACAGAGATGAATAGGATTTTGAGAGGCCTTTTGTTTTTATGTAAACAGATGAGACTTCAGGCCAAAGTGGTCATGTTTTAGAAGTGACCTGTATAACGAAAGGGGAGTGGTCAGCTCTCGAGCTGAGCTGAGCAGTTTTAGTTCGGTCTTGAGCTGTTAAACTTTTGGAAGTTCAACAGGGAACTGTATGGAAACTCGCTCTCTCTTTCTGCCCTTCAGCTTCAACCTGTAAGCATGTGTTCCATTTATACTGGTTTTTAAAGGGAGTTTGCTTATTGGGACTGTTGTGTATATTCGGAACAGCATAATTAAGTCGAGTTGGGTAGGTTGAGTTCTGTAGGGGTTCTTTATTCAGTTGTGTCTCATTGTGTAATTTTGTGAAAGAAGTTTTGTCTGTTTTAAAATATAGTAGTCAACCTAGCTAACTTAATCTGGGTAATTTTCACTTTACACTTACCGAAAGAAATTGCAGCTATGGTCTGAGTTGCCTGCTTAAGAATATTTTGAGTGGTCTGGCTTAGTCCATGACAGTAGGAGTTGAACTATTTCATCAAATGAACCTGCTAATCACTGTTATCTATAAACTTTAGACAGAGGATCCCAATACCATATGAAATCCTGTACACACACCTGGCAGGATCCTAATATACTTGTGAAACCTTCTGCACCTGACATTTGAAGATAGGTTTGAGTCAGACATATTTGGTTATGCCCTTCTAATAGAAAGCACTTTCTGCTAAAAGTGAAATGGGATACATTTTTTAATTCACTCACAGGATGTAGGTGTCTCTAGCCAAGACAGCATTAATTGCCCATCCTTATTGGCCCAGAGGGTAGTTAAGAGTCAACCATATTACTATGGGTTTGCAGTTACATGCATACCAGACATGGTAAGGATGCTGAATTACCTTCCCTATTTCATGTGATCTAACCTTGTTAGATGTGTAAATGAGTAAGAAGGGTTTAGAGGAATAGGGGTCAGATGTTGGCAAATGGGACTAGATTAATTTAAGATATCTGGTCAGCATGGATGAGTTGGACCAAATGTTCTGTTTCCATGCTATACATTTCTTTGTCTTTATGAGACCATGCAGGATTTTATATGTTTCGCTCAAGTCCCGTGTTATTCCTCTAATCTCCAACAGATATAAGCCTATCCTTCTTAACCTTTCCTCCTAAGACACCCTTCCATTTCCATTCCAGGTATTGGTCTAGTAAAACTCCTCTGAAATAAATCCAATGCATTTACCTACTTCCTTAAATAACAGGATCAATACTGTGCACGCAACTCCAGATATGGTCTCACAACTGCAATGCATAACTGAATCATTACCTTCTACTTGTATTCAATTCCCCTTCAGAGAAATGATAACATTCTATTAGCTTTCCGAATTAGTTGTTGGATTCAGGTGCTAACTTTTACAATTCATCAATGAGGACACTCAGATCCTTCTGCATTGCTGAACTCTGCAATCTCTCACCATTTCAATAATAATCTTTATTATTCTTCCTGCCAAAATAGAAAACATCATATTTTCTCGCATAATACTTCATTTTACCCACTCACCTAACATACCCACTTCATTTTGTAGCCTTCTTATGTCCTCTCTGCAACTAACTTTCCTACCTATCTTTGTATAATCAGCAAATTTGTTAACAATACCTTCTGTCCCTTCATCCAAGTCATTCATGTCAGTTGTAGACAGCTGAAGGACTGGTACTGATCCCTGTGACACACCACTCATTATATCTTGTCGACCTGCAAAAGACAAATGTACACCTAGTCTCTGAATCTTCTTTACTTGCTAAACCATGAGCTTTTATTTTCGGCAATAATCCTTGGTGTGGCACCTTATCAAATTCCTTGTGGAAATCTGCAGCACATTCATTGGTTCCCCTTAATCCACAGTATGTGTTCCTTCCTCAAAAAACTCCAACAGATTGACCAAACTTGTGTTCCTTTTCAAAAAAAACATGTTGACACTGCCAAAATATCTTAAACTTATCAAAGTGCCCTGCATTAATTTCTTTGATAATAGTTTCTAATACTTTTTCCGATGCAGTAAGTGAAGTTAATGTAGTTTACATCTCCCTCCAATTTTGAATAAAGGAATTGCATTCATGATCTTCCAAATTAATGGACTGTTCCTAAATCAAAGAGCTTTCAGAAAATTAAAAACAATGCATTAGCTATCACATTAACTATTTTGTTTAAGACCCTATAATGAAGTCCATCAGGACCTGGATACTTAGCTGCCTGTAGCTCCAACAATTTACTCTGTAGCACTTCTGTGTTTGCTATTTTCCTGAATTCCTCCTTCCCTCCCATTTAGAGTCATTTATTCCTGTTTCTGGGATGTTACTTGTGCATTTAGATGCAGAGCATTTGGTTTTATCTTTTTAACCTCTTTGTAAATTTTAATCCTACTTTTTGGATGTCTATTAGATTCACATTCTCTATCCTCTTTATCACATCAGTTTACCTTTTCCCATATTAATACCTTTGCCTTTAGCCTCTGCTTTGATTTATCATATATTCCCAAATTTGATGCCTTGCACTAGTGACTTAGTTTAAAATCCCCTCAGCAAGACAATCAACAAGAATACGGTTCAGACAGAGACTGTCCCAGCAATACAGATCACACCTTCCTCAGTACTGGTGCCATGAACAGGATCCAACTTCTCCCATACCAGTCTTTGAGCCATGCATCCATTCCTCTAATCTAGTTTGTCCCGTGCCAATTTGCATGCAATTCAAGTAATAATGCAGAAATTATGACCTTTGAAGTTTTGCCTCTTAATGTAGTGCCTGGCCTCTCATGATGACTGTGCAGAAATTCCTTCTTTGTCCTGTCTATGTTTTTGTATCTACATGGGCCACAAGGACTGAATCGCCCCTTCTGACTATGTTCCTATCCAAACTGTTTTCAACCCTAGCAGCAGACAGGCTATACAACCAATTAGACTCTTGCACTTTGCTGAAGAGAATGGTGTTAATCCCCTTCAGAATACTGTGCCCTACTGCCATTGCATTCCTTCTTACTCCTCTCTTGAAGGCTTCCTAAACCATAATGTCATTGCTAGTTAGTTCATTAGGAAACCTTAAGCTTGTTGAATAATTGCAAAAACCGGGCTCCTGTGTTCCTGCTTTCTGGGTCTCCTTACCTGCCTCATTTGGAATCATAGCCTCCTGTTCCTGACCACTGACCAAATCTAGACTTGGATTAGGGGACACAATTAAAAAGTCAGTGGTATTCCATTCAAAGTAGGGATGAAGAGAATTTTCTTCTCTGAGAGTTTAGAGTCATCAAGCCCACAGCACGGAAACAGGACCTTTGGCCCAACCCGTCCATGCCAAGCAGGTTTCCTGAACTGACTAGTCCCCCAGTTAGGTGGAGACTCAGTACTGAACGTATTCAAACCCAGGCTTTTTCACTTTCAAACATTTCCACAGACATGTTTGATGTGGACCAGTTTGGTATCCAGGAGCATCCATGTTCTGTAACAGTGACGCATCACCAATTTCCCAATCTCAATGTGCTCTAATTGATTATTTAATTAGTTTAGTTAACTATATACTTACTTTATTTTTATAATTTAGAGATGCCAGTGTTGGACTGGGGTGTACAAAGTTAAAAATCACACAACACAAGGTTATAGTCCAACAGATTTAATTTGAAGCACACTAGCTTTCGGAGCACCACTCCTTCACTAGGTATTTTTCAATGTATAATTTCAGCTACATCACACTGTAAACTTTTGCTATAAATTCTGTGCCTTACAATTGCGTCCTCCACAACCACCTGATGAAGGAGTGATGCTCCGAAAGCTAGTATGCTTCCAATTAAACCTGTTGGACTATAACCTGGTATTATGTGATTTTTAACTTTATTTTTATATATTTTGTTAACCGTGTCATCAATTGCTGGACCACATTCAACTTTAAGAATAGAATATACCTTAGTCACTTATCAGATTCTCACCAATTATGTAGTTTCTTCTCCTCTAACAGTGTAAGTATTAATTTGTGAAACTGAATAAGTTTAGAAAAAGCAAAAACAACCAAACACCTCTTTCCCTGCCTGCCCTTAACTCCTTTAATGACTTAATCCTCACATTCAAGTGCTAAATTGCATTAAATTGGCTTGATCCTATGACAATAGCCTATCTGATTTATTTTAGTTTACAAGAATAAACCCAGGGAAGAAGAGCTTGTCAAATCAGGAGTGGTTGAGGACGCTTGGCCTGTACTCAATGGAGTTCAGAAGGATGAGGAGGGATCTGATTGAAACTTACAGAATACTGAGAGGCCTGGATAGAGTGGACATGCAGAACATGTTTTCACCAGTAGGAGAGACTAGGACCCAAGGGCACAACCTTTCTAAATTGAGTTTAGAATTGAGTTGAGGAGAAATTTCTTCCATTAGAGGTTGGTGACTCTGGAACTCATTGCTGTGGAGGGCTATGGAGGCCAAGACATTGTGTGCATTTAAGACAGAAATAGAATCTAATGGAATGAAGGGTTAAGGAGAGCAGACAGGGCAATAAGCTTGAGAAACATATCAGCCATGACTGAATGACAGGTCAAACTTGATGGGCTGAATAACCTAATTCTGATTCTATATCTTATGATCTAATGAGGATCCAGTTTCAGTTGATTCATCAGTAAGCTATCCTTGCATGATAAACCTTGTTAAAATATCGCTTAAGGTTAGCAATAATGAAATTTAAAATGTAGATTTTAGCTTAATGCCAACTACAAACTGCATACTAAATACATTGTACAATCTAAACATTTAGGTTTTTTGACCAAATTATTGTATGCACTCAGTCCTAGATAGATAGCTAGTAAAGCAAATTGAGAAAAAGATGCACAGGTATGTGGATATGGTAAATGCATTGGAACAAAATGGCAATTGGAGTATAATGCAGGAAAATGTGAGGTTGTCTACATCAGCAAAAACAATGGGAAAGACAGAGTAATATTTAACTTGGGAGAGGTTAGAGAATGTTGTAGGGCATCCTTGTACACAAATCACAAGCAAATTAGCATAAAGGCACAGCAAATAATAAGGAAGACAAACAGATTATTAGAGTTTATTGCAAGGCTGAAGGAACAAAAAAGTAAGGATATACAGCTAAAACTGTTCAGAGCATTGGTGATACTGCACCTAGAGTACAATTTTGGTCTCCTTATTTAAGACTTGATATAATGAAAATGGGAGCAGTTCAGCTCAGCTTCATTAGGCTAATATCTGTGAAGAAGCTCATGGGTATGAAAGTGGAGATAGGACTGCAATCACATCAACCATTATTTTATTGGATGGCAGAATAGAACCAAGGACCAAATAACCTACTCCTTCTAGTAGCTGTTATGATTCCAAATGGACACTTAACTCTGTGCTTTGGTCATTACTTGATCAATGCTGGGTAAATTGTAGGTGAATTACTGTTTCGCTCATCGTGTCAGCTTCTGATAGCCATTTCAGCCTGACTGGGAAACACAGATGCCTGTAGGAAAACCCTGTCTGACATCTTTGCTCGAACTAAAAATGACCTGAGCACTTCCACTTTCTGAAAGAAGGGTCTATATCACTTTATTGAACAATGCAAGACAATGCAGTGTAAAATTGTGGAGTGACCTTGCAGAGAAACATAAGGCAAAGCTTGGTTTGAACTAATGAGAAGAAATATGTTCTCTGTATTGCATGTGCATGGAGATTATAATTTGTTCATAAATGACTAAAGTGCACTAGGGAATTCTCTTCTTGGATTTCGCTTATATTGGAATTTGGAAAAAAGTTAAGCCAACTAAATGCAGATGAAATGCTAGCTTTTATACCATGAGACAGCGCTGTTATAATTAAGAAGTGCAGTACTGCAGTGTTCTGCAGCATGTGATGGTTGAAAGTCATAATACACCCATTTCTTTGTCAACTGACTTTGTGAAAAGGATGTTTTTAGTTTGATATAAAGGATGGGATTGTTACATGTACTTGTATTTAGTGGGTGGAAAACAGCTATTTTGGGATGCATTTAGTTAGTCACTCTCAAGTACTACAACTTCATCAAATAATTGGTATTTAAATGATAAATTAAGAAATTGAGGAGGGGGAAGGTGTGTCAACCTGGGAAAATTTGTGAACTGTCCCTTATTTCTTATGTAAAATATTAAATATAAATGCTATTGGTATTTGGATAAACAAGGGTTTTATATCTATTTGTGAAGATGAATTCAGAGACAGTAATTTCTCACAACTTCTACTAATATAAAATATTGGCATTCTGAGAACTACTGAAATCGATGTGTTAATACCAAAGGGCCCTGTCATTTGCTGACAGAAAGAACATGTACATGCTCTGTGCCAAATTCAACCCATTAAAATAAATGGATTCTGGATTCGTGGTACTGGAAGAGCACAGCAGTTCAGGCAGCATCCAATTGGACGCTGCACTTCGGGTGCTGCCTGAACTGCTGTGCTCTTCCAGCACCACTAATGCAGAATCTGGTTTCCAGCATCTGCAGTCATTGTTTTTACCCCATTAAAATAAATGGCAACCATTCGCTGGTTCATTTCTCAGGGCAATGTCCTGACCAATCAGAATAGCATTTTCATAGAAATGTTACCACAAAAAGGGTCATTCCCTCCATTGTACCTGTAAAACCTCTCTAAATGAACATCATTACTTAGTCAATCTGTTTCATTAAAATTTAACAAAGCCTAGCTGTTAAAAATCAATCAGCACTCATGGATACATTCTTCTTGTTTCTACTAAATAGAGAGACCAGTTAGCATCTAATCAGCACTCTCCATTCATGTGTAAAAGTGTTGGTTTTTACCCTTGAATTTGTATTTTTTGCAAATGTCCTGATGAAAGTTTGAAGAAAAGCTTCAATAAAATGCATCTTTTCTCAGAAAAGATTCACCTCATGCTGTAACCTGTTAAAATTTGAGAGACAAAGAACTATCCCAGAGGTAACTATGTAAAGTAAAAATCAACAACTTTATTCTTTAAGTCCAACCAAGAATATTAAAACCAACAACTATTTACAACTCTTTTTTTCTTAAACCTATCTTTTACACCTCTCACTCTACAATACTAGTCCAATAAAAATCCAGATTAAAACTTACAAATAAAAAATAAAGTTTTAAAACCAGTCAGCTTTGCTGAATCTCCTTTCTGGATTTTCCTCTGTAGATTCTCACCAGGTCGGTTTTGATGTGCTGCTGCGCAAACTCCTTCCACAGAGCTCTTGAGCTAGCAGCCTACATGTGTTGAACTTTTGGCAGGTCTCTCTATAGCTGCTCAAAATGTCTGGTTTTACACCCCAAAACATAAGATTGTTTCATTGCTTTTAATATTATCAAAATACTAAATTCAAATTTGATTGGATTCTGGTATCTTGGGGCAAAATTTAAACTAAATGGTCAAATTTGAATTTGTTTTTGTGTTCCATAGCAACACAGCTGCACTATTTGTTTCGACCAAGTATTACATTGTTCCCTTGTTCAGAACACTGTGTACTGTGTCCAGCAGGCCTTGCTAGCTTTTCAACTCTTAATGGTACAGGAGCTTTACACCTTCATAACAAATGGAACAGTATAATTTTAATTGATAATCTCTAATATTCACAAATTTGCCACATAATAAAAACATATTATAGATTGAAAGGCATAACAGCTAACAATAATGGATTGTTTCATTGCTTCAATAGTTTAGCATTCAACACAGATCCCAAATATTAGCCTACCTTGGTGGCATCTCAAATGCTATCTTAAATGAAATATTGATTTAAAATCCATTTGTATATGAAGCTACCCTGAAATATAAATGCAGGTAGCAAGGCTTCTCTAAAGATTAAAACAGAAAAAAATTAAGGAGGTGAGCATTCGTCTTAAAGAAAGCAGGCCTGGAGAATTAATAATAGAAAATCAGAAGATAACAGATTACTCAAACAGTTATTTTGCATCACTCTTCACAATAGAGGAATGTTGCAGAAGGGAGGGAGGAACTCAGAACAACCATAATCATCAGAGAAGGAAATAGCTGGATCTGCAGGCTGACAAGTGCCCAGGGTCCTTATAACTTCGTCTGTATTTTTAAAAAAGTATGATAGTTGATACACCTGTTTTAATTTTCCAAAGGTCTCTTGATTTAAGGGAGGTCCCATTAAATTGCACGATGGTGCATTTAATGATTTTATTCAAAAAGGGAGCAAAGTAAAAGCAAGGAGAAATGGGCCAATTTGCTTAACAGGTAAGTGTTAGAAACTGTTATTAAATAAATTAAAGCATGGCACTTAGATGCATTTAAGGTCACCAGGTAGACGCAATATGGTTTTGTGCAAGGGAACTCATGTTTGACCAATCTATTGAACTTCTTTGTGAAGGCACCACAGACTGTGGATAAAGGGAATCTTTTGGATGTCCTGCACTTAGATTTCATAAAGTGCCATGTCAAAGATTATTGAAAAAAAAATAAAAGCTCATAGTGTTTGACATGATAGAAGATTGGCTAGTTAACGGAGACCAGAGAGTAGGCATAAGTGGGTCTTGTTTCAGGTTATCAAGATATAGTGAGTGATGTGCTACAGAGATTGGTGCTGCATGAAGAGGCAGAAGGTATGGTTATCAAGTTTGCTGATGACACAAAGAAAAAAATAAATGAGTTGGAAAATGAAGTAAAATGTGCAAATTTGAATTTTGTCTGTTTTGGCAGGAAGAATAAAAATAAGCTAATTCCCCAAAACGGTGAGAGATTGTATAGCTCTGGGATACAGAGGATCTGGGTGTGCTCATGCACGAATAGTGGCCTAGACTAATGTGCTGAGGGCACGGGTTCAAATCCCAATGTAGCAGGTCAGATTTATTTTGATGTAATACAATCTAAAATAGTGAGGGGCACTGTACTTTATTCAGCTAAGGACAAGAGATCGATTAAGAAAGAGAAAATAGAATGCTAGAGTAAGCTTGTGGGGTAGCTGCAAATGCGTTGCTGGTCAAAGCACAGCAGGCCAGGCAGCATCTCAGGAATAGAGAATTCGACGTTTCGAGCATAAGCCCTTCATCAGGAATGAATTCTCTATTCCTGAGATGCTGCCTGGCCTGCTGTGCTTTGACCAGCAACGCATTTTCAGCTGTGATCTCCAGCATCTGCAGACCTCATTTTTTACTCTAAGCTTGTGGGGTATATTAAAACTGACTGTAAAAGTTTCAGTAGGTATGTGAAGAGAAAAAGGTTAGTGAAGACAAATATAGGTCCCTTACAGTCAGAAACCAAGGAACTTATAATGGTAACAAAGAAATAGCTGACCAAACAAATACATATATTGGTTCTGTGTTCACAAAGCAGGATGCAAATAACATACAGAAGTACAGTTGGGTCTTATGTAACGTAATAATTCCATTGTCAAGTTATAAGAAAATCGCACAATAGCCAAGCCTTTTAAACTAATGGGGCTGAAACTGTATTATAGCCAATACACGTAAGGAAAATTCACATTCTGCAAATAACAGTCTAAATTCTTCAATCGCATTCAAGCCAATTCACGTTATAGCAAAACTAAGTGTATTGGGAAACACATAGTTTAGTGAGAGGAAGGAACAGATGAAAATCACAAGTCATCTTGAACCTACTCTGAAGGGAAAATTAGACAAAGTAGGTAAGAACCACTTGTACTTGTTGGAAAAGATGAATGAAAAATCTTAGCTTCACTAAGATTTGGATTTCCAGAAATTTGACTCATAGCTCAATAATTTACAAGCTAATCTTTTCAAGGGGGGTTCCTCAACAGCTAATACTCACAGCAGGTTCAATACTAAAGGAATCAAAGAAACTGAATGGGCATAGAGATGCATAGCAGACCGGTAGCAAGTCACTGTAGTACAGAGATTGAACAGAAACCAATCAGTTCAACTAAGTATAGCAGGAACCTTGTTGCTCTTGACTGACCAGATTAACCATTTGAAGTTAATCTGGACAACATTAGTAACCTTTTTCTATACATAAATACATTTAAGGCATCTTATCTGAGTGTTTAAAGGAATAGTATTTGGGTGATTGCTGTATTGTAGGTTGTTAGATGCTGCAATGCAGAGCTTTCATTTCCAATGAACCATTTGAGTATTGTACAAGTGAGATAAAAACTTCTTGCTTCTAAGTATCCAGCTTAATCATTCTACCCCATTTTCCTTTTAGGCCAGCCTACTTCTCAGACATTGAAATAATGGCTTCTTCAGTATTACTAGTCATTACATTAAATACAATAATTGTGTAGATATCACACAAACTGGATAACATCATCTGACATGCTGCAAGAAGTGGCGTAGGCATTGACTTCAAACATTCTGAATATTCTGATTGAACTGATTGATAGTATGGAAAAAAAAGTGAGAACACTTCACACAGGCAAGTCAAATCCTGAAACCAATTCCCAAATAGTACTGCAGATGTACCTGTACCACATGGATTGCAGGGGTTCATGACCATCACCTTCTCAAGGCAAGTTATGGGTGGATGGTAAATGCTCTTTACAACCAGCATCTTAGCCAGCAACACTATGTCTAATTAAAAGTAAGATAAGGAAAGTAATTTTTCACACACCCTATCCCCTGCTCCAGCCATCAACATGTTCTTCACCCTTTTAAAGTGACACTCTCATTAGGAATTCTTCATTCTAAATTCTAGGTAAGATCACCTATAGCTCCCCTAACACTCGTTAAATGATTTGCAAAGTCTCAAAGCTCTGTTCCCCATGCTAATATGCTAATTGTCTAGATCACTGATTTTATCTCTCCAATCACAATTAATACATAATCTTTAAATGACGGGTCTATCTTCACACATACAGTTTTCTGTTCCTTTGTTTTAAAGTAGAGCAAATGCTTGCTTGGAAATAATGCGTGATTTGTGCATATTAAAATAAGTTAGGAAATCACCCCTTCAGTAAATTTAACTTGCTTCACATTGGTAAGTTTTCTTGGAAGTCCTTGTTAAGCCAGGGACATCCTTTAGTGACATTTGATGGAGGGCATAGGAAGAAATAACGCATTGATGTTATTGTCAATGCTTTTACCTTCCCAACCACTGACTCAACCTGCAAATTTACCTTGAAAGAATCTTGGACTAGAACTCCCAAGTCTCTCCACATTTAGAAAATAAACAATGCCTCTATACTTCTTACCAAACTGCACGACCTCAACTTTCCCATGTTGCATTCCATCTGCCACTTCTTTGCCCAGTCTCTTAACCTATCTAAATTCTTCTGCAGCCTCCCTGCCTCCTCAATGCTACCTGTACCTCTACCTATCTTTAGGACTCTTCTATCTGCCCTCTCTGCTTCCTGTCAGACAGCCAAGCTTCTATCCATGCTAGCATCCATGCCTCTGATACTATGGAACCTTATCTTACTCAGTAGCCTGTTGTGCAGGACATTGTGAAAGACCTTCTTGAAGTCCAAGTAGATAACATCCATTGGCTCTCCTTGGTCTAATCTGCTCATTACTTCCTCAAAGAATTCTAGCAGATTTGTCAGGCATGACATCTCTTTGATGAAACTATGCTAACTTTGCCCTGTTTTACCATACACTTCCAAGTATTCAGAAATCCCATCCTTCACAAGGATTCCAGGATCGTATTCACAACTGAGGTCAGGCTAATTGGTCTATAATTTTCTGTCTTATTCCTTTATCCCTTTTTAAACAGAGGTGTCATGTTAGCAATTTTCCAGTCCTCTGGGACTCTCCCTGATTCTAGTGATTCATGAAAGATCACCACTAACACCTCCACTGTCTCTTTAGGTATCTCCCTTAGAATTCAGGGGTATAGTCCATCTGGTCCAGGTTATTTATCCATCTTCAGGCCATTCAGTTTTTCTAGCAATGCTGCACTGAGGCCAAATTGAGACTCACAATTGAGACATGCATTAGCATATTGATGTAGTTAATCAGAACAAAATCATCAACTAAACATTGGGACATTACAAGAAAGGTGAGTTCCATCTGCTTCATAATGAAGACAACACAAAACAGTGAAATAATGTAAAAAAAAGTCTTCCAAAACTAAATAGATATACTCTTATTCAGCCATAATTTGAATTAAAAAGAGTATTGGCCTTCTTTAACATTTTTAAAAATGTTCCTGATCTTATTGTGTATCTTACTCTGTGCTGGCCTCTGTCCTTCCACTTATTTTTTTGATGGTTGTGCCCCATTGCATTACAATGCTGGTGATGCATTGTATAAATCAATAATGGAGCATGAGTCTAGGTAGGTTTATAATTGAATATTTTTCTCTGGAAGTTGGAGCTCTGAAAATATAATCATATTTAAACCATGTCTGATATCAAACATACATGCCTATGGATATACAGTTATATTTTGATTTTAAGAAGAAATTGGAGCTCTGTGAGAGCCACTTTACTCAGCTGAACACTTAATTCTCCTTACTGACTCAAATTTAATAGATCAAAACAATTTAAACTCACAAGTAGCTATAGGCTTCACAATGCAATGAAGTGCATTGATTTGGGGGATATTGTACTGACTTTGGTAATTACTCTGAAAGTGAGTGAGTAGTGTTCCATATGATTATTACATTCAAGACTTCATAAAGTTAAACACACAACCCAGGGATTGAAGACAAATAAGTGTATTCTTTATCAAATCATCACCGTATGTCACTGATTTGAAGCAAGAACCCTGAAAAGATTTAGTATAATACTATCTAAATTAAATTATCCATCTGTTGTTCTTATGCATTAAATGTTTCCAAGAACTAGTTAATTCTTATTCAAGGCAACATGCAAGTGTCTCCAATCCTTGGTCAGCTATCCAATAAGCTGGTCTACTGACAGAATCTTAGAAAGAAACAATATTCTCAGAATATACTTAAATGTAATAAATCTGGTGTGGTGATTCTGGTAAAAGTTAAAATCTGGCTAGGACCTTGCATGCTGAGAATTACAAATGTAGATTTGATTGATTTCTGCAGCATAATAAGAAATGTCACTGAAGCATTGAGGTCACTTTGTGCTTTTTCATTCAGATGAATTTTAAATAGAGAACACGCTGTAGAGGAACAAATGGGTCTTGGAGAGTTGCTTAAGTCTCAGCTCTCTTGGGTAGTGAAGCTCAATTGAGAACCTCAAATAAGGTCATAAAATGATCTTGTTCTGGAGTAAACAACACATGATAGCTGGAAATCTTGCTTCCTAGCTGAGGTCAATGAAATGATCTCTGGGCAATCCACTCTCCATGGCAGGCAGCCACTAAATTGCATAAGATGGGCAGGCACCCAGGGATTTGTGCCCACTGTCCCTGTGAAACACTGTTGGAGGTCTGCAGTTGGCAGGCATGGAGAAGTGGATTATTACCTGTGGGCCTTTGAGAAATAAACTTAACTGTGCAGATACAAAAACAATCATCAAAAAACAATGTATGAATAAGAAGAATGGATTTGGTGGATGCTGTTCTGCCAAATCAAGGGGAGCATTCTCCTCCCACTGTATCTACCTAGAACTGTTTACATTTGGGAAAAAAAAGCTAACCAACCTGAAATTTTAGGTTTGTCACTCTCGACAAATGTTTCCTAAGCCAATTAGGATTTCCAACATTTCACCATATTTATTTTATATTTCCACCATCCACAATATATTGCTTTTACCATAGCCTTCAGTTATATCCCATAATTGTCCTTAACCTTCTCTACTTGGCAAAACAGAGCTTGTGAAGCTCATTGCTGCAACATAAGAATGAATTAAACATCAGGGAGATTGCAGAACTTTTTTAAAAATTGCCAAAGATCCCAGATGTGTTGGACATAACTAGAGAAATTGTAAAATAATAATACACATTTAATCTTCTTCACAGTTTTAACTCTTCTCATGTTATTAGCAAGCATCAGTCTCTCTCGGTAAATGAATGAGAACGTTGACTGCGATCTGTGACACAAGAGGCCTGTGAAAACTCTGAAGTGGGCTTACCTTACAAATTGCAGTGACCAGTGACAACTGGGTTGAAATTCCTCTATGTGTGATTTTTACTATTTCATTTAATTTTGGGAATCAATGGGGCAACAAATTTACTGAGGTGACATGCACCGAAATCTGATATGAATTTTCAAGTGAGGACCTTGGGAGTTACTGAGTCTCGGAGAGTCCTCATAAAAGCCATAATTTCCTGAATTATTGTGAACTGCCATTCCCAGATGTAACCTTTCCATGGATAGGTCATATATGAATTAGGAGGAGAGGCAACTGTAAAGATTGATGACATGAAATGGGTTCTAACTGAGACCAGAATAAAGACACGTCTTGACCAGTGTACTTTAAATGGCATAAATTCAATTAATTTTCAATTTATCTCTGATCTTACTGCAACAGAAATTATGAGTAATACAAAAATGTCCATGGAGTTTCTTCAGATTACCTAATGATGTTATACCCTAGGTGTGGTAGAAAACCTACTTTGTATCTTATGTATTCCTTCAAAAGATCCAACCTACTTAAAGAGGTACATCTTTAATATTTCTTCCCTCATTCCATTTTCAAGTCTTTAAAATGGGTTTTCTTGATCTTTCTTGTTCTTCAGCCTGCAACTGAGAACCAAAGGACACAGATTTAATATGATTTTGCAAATGAAGCAAATGCAAAGTATTAAAAAGAACTTGTTTTTCAACAAATGGTGAGGTTTGGGAATGCACTATCTAGAAGTGGGGTGGATGGAGGCACATTTGTGGCATTCAAGAAAGCATTGGATGATTATTTAAACAGAAACGATGTGCAAAGTTACTCGGAAAAGGCCCTAATTCAAAGTGCTCAGAGAGCCAGTGCAGACACTATGATCCCAATTACCTCCATCTGCACTGTAACTATTCTGCGATTCTCTGGCTCTATGATTTTTCTCCCCATCATCAAACACAATAGTGACTACACTTCAAAATTATGTTTGGCTGTGCTGTATTTTGGACACTTTGAGACCATGAAAGGCTTGGTATAAACACAAAGCTTTATTTCTTTCATTCATTTAAATGAGTAAAAGAATTTGGCTGGCAGGCACAACCATAGTCACTCTGAATCTCTATTTGTAGCAGAATAAGAATTTTAGAAGTGGTTTCTAATTTCAATGGATTGAGAACAAAAATGGATCAGTCATTTTCTCCAGCTGAGGTCATTTAACTATTTGAGCTTGAATCTTCCCTTTCCTTTCTGTTAATGGGAGCAATTTGTTATAACGACTACTTTTATATTCAGCTTTTTTCAAATTTTGTTTTCAAATGTTTCACTATCCACACTTGTTCTAAATTTTGGATTCTCACATAATTTGTTACATTTTTCACTTGTGTGTCTTTCGATTAGTGGTGTTCTATCCCATTGCTATAACACCAGCGTTTACTGTCATTGCATCTGGAATTATTTTCTGATCTTGCTTACTGCAGTCTTTTATTGGAACTCACTCGATTGTCTTTTCACAATCACTGCATTTGGAGCAGTGTCAATTTTAATTATTTCCAGTGTTATTTTTCTCACGTCCTTAAACCAGTCTGTGCTAATTTTTTTTCAAAATTACATTTGGAATAAACAAGCCTGTGGTGAAAAGTTATTTTTTTCATAAATGCATCAAATGTGCAACTATTCCAGTATCTTCAGTTCAAGGAACAAAAGTAGGTCACTCAGTCTTTCAAGCCTTCTCTGTCCTTTAATAAAATCATGACTGATCTGATTTTAACCTTAACTTACCATTGCTGTATACTTCCGTTAATATTTCATCCCTTTGGTAATCAAGATTCTATCAATATCTGGTTTAAAAGTGTTTGAATATTCTGCATTCACTGCCTTTTGAGGAAGAGAATTCCAGCGACTCAAAATCCGCTGAGGGAGAAAATGTTTCCTCAGCTCTGTTTTAAATGGGCAACCCCTTTATTTTTAAAATATGGCCCCTAGTTTTAGATTCTCCCACAAGAGCTAATATCCTTTCCACATTCATTAGGTCAAGTCCCCTCAGGATTTTATATGTTTCAATTATGTCATCTCTGACTCTTCCAGACTCCAGAAGATTTCAGCCAAGCCTGTATAACTGTTCCTTATAAGGAAATCAGCTCATTCCAACTGTTCATCTAGAAAATCTTCATTGGACTGCTTCCACATATTAGCCTCTTTCCATAAGTACAGTGACCAATACTGTACACAGTACTTCTAATGTAGTCTTAACATGCCTAGTATATTTGATGCACAACCTCCCTACCCTTGTATTTAATTCCCTTTGCAATAAAATATAAAGTTCTATTAGCTTTCCTGATTACTTGATGTAGCTACATACTAACCTTCACTGATTCAAACACTCGGATATCTAATCTCTTCTTATCCTTCTTCTTTTATTCTTTTTGCCAAAATGGTTTATTTCCCACTTTGCCACGTGGTACTTCATTCGCTAGATCTTTGCTCACTCACTTAACCCCTATCTAGTATTATCCTAATGTCCTCTTTGGATTTGATTTGATGTTTTAGTAGTCAGATGTACCTAAGTACAGTGAAAACCTTTGTTTTGCAAGCAGCACAAGGACAAGGACATATAGACATTGGGTGCTTAGACAGAGCAAGGCATACAACTGCAAAGGTGGTACAAAAAGCAAGATCAACATTATCAAGATCAACATTATATGAAGTTAGACAGTCCATTCAACAGTCTAATAATGTCAGGGAAGAAGCTGTTCTTGAACCCATTGGTCTGTTCAAGCTTCTGTATCTTGTGCCTGATGGAAGAGGTTTTAGGAGAGCATTTCCCACGTGGGAGTGGGTTTTGATGATGTTGGCAGCCTTTCTGTGGTAATGAGAAGTGTAAATAGAGTCCATGGATGGGAGGTTGGCTTCCATGATGGTCGGGTTGTGCACACAATCTTCTGTAGTTTTTTTACGGTCCCATTATGTACCCAGATAGTATATTTTCTATGGTGCATCTATAAAAGTTGGTGAGGGTCCTAATGAATGTGCTGAACTTCCTAAGATACCTGAGGAAGAAGAGGCATTGTTGTACCTTCTTGACTATCACATCTACATGGTAGGTCCAACACAGCCTGTTGGATATCGTCACTCTGAGGAACTTGACGCTCTTGACCTTCTCTACCTCAGCTCTGTTGATGTAGATAGGGGCATGATCACAACTAACCTACCTACCCTGTCATTGTGTCATCAGCAAGTTTAGTGACCACACCTTCGATCAGTTCATCAAAATCATTTATACAAATTGTAAAATGTTGAGGTTCTAGTACTGACCCTTATAGCACATCACACATGACTTTGTCCCAGTCTGAAAAAGACCCATTTATTCCAATTCTCTGCTTCCTATTAATCAGTCAGTCTTCTGTCCATGCCAATATGTTGCCCCTTTCTATTTTCTGCATTAACCTTTAATATGACACCTAATCAAATGCCTTCTGCAAATTCAGCAAATTCTGTGATGGATAAAGTTTGGAAAATCTGGCAAGAACCACACATTTTGAACTAAGGTGTTCCTTCATGATGTTTACAATTTTGTTTTAATTGAGAAAAATAATGCCTTTCTGTAAATTATGGACAGAAATTTTAGTTGCTATTAGAATGAGTGTGAAGGTGGATGGTGCTGGAATCTTAGCTGGCATAGCATTTGCCGAAACACCCTAACGCTGGACCATTTTCATAGAAGCTGAATGAAATTTACAGGATTATTAGCTGCGAAGTGAAAGTTAGCCAATTTAAAGTTTTAAAGCCTCATGCCAGCTTTGAGGCCCTAGACAACTGCCTAAGAGGCTTTCCTATAGCGGAATGAGGATTAGACCCCACCCCATGTTGGCCCATCTGTTGAAAACCCTTCTAAATTTAAATGGTGATGAGAGGGTGCTTCTAAATGGAGACATTCATGATCAAGTTTTTTTTTACAACAATTGATGATGGTACCATGAAGCTATCATTGAGACTAACTTTTAAATTTGGATTTTATTTGTAAACAATGTCATTTGCTATTTAAATTTCGCCAGCAGCCAAGGAAGGATTTAAACCCATGTTCCAAGGTATTAGCCTGGGCTTCTGGATTGCTGATCTAACTATATTATCAAAGCATCACCATTGCTACACCACCAGCATTATCATCTTCCTCCTCCTTTGTCATCTGTTGCCATGGCAGATCAGCAAAACAATAGGTGAATGTTTGTGTCTGATGCTTCACTGACAGTGTCTTGGTGACAGTGCACACAATTGGTCAGTGTGGTGATTTTCCAAATGACTTCTTCTGGTATTTTGTAGTATTTGCTACTTTTATCAATATTGGGTAAGGGTGTTTTGAGGAAGTTCATTGCTGCCAATTCTTCTTTGTCTTTGTTTTTGACTGTCAAGTGATTAGTGATCAAGGATACATCACTGTAGAGTAACTACAGAAAAGGTAGTGTTCTTACATAATACAAAGGTTTATTGCATTATTGCAATAAATACACCTATATTTGGTCAGTCAAAATTACTAGGATTTTAGGGAGCTAATACAGGTACATCTGTTCCTTCTGAAAATTAGAGTAGAATTCCTCGTCTCCACCAACAAGCTATATGTAGAATAGACGAAGCAAATGTAACATTAGACCCTTTAGAATCATTACCATTAATAATTGTCAGTCACTTGAGCTAACAAAATAATGTGTCCTCGTCATTGCAAATAGTAAAAACTGTGATAATCAGATAGTAATTAAAAGGTGTTTTATTTGCTATGGTAATTATTGTTTAACTTTGCTTCAATGCAAATAGAAATTGAAGATTTTATGTTGATATTTGGTCATTAAATTACTGCTTCACTCTTCTTTCTACATGCTGTGGTAAAGCTATCCACTCATGTTTCAGACAGTAGCTGCTCCTATCTAGAATGCTACAGTAATGTTAGTGACCTGCAATCCTGTTGATTCAGAAATAGATCCAAGACCACCTTGACCAAGAGTTTCTTGACAGACCATTTCATTGCTCTAATGTTGGAGTTCCATGTAAAAAGGGCACCTTGGCTTGTTTCCTGGGCACAGATCACAATATATTTTACCATTACTAAATGAAAGAATGCCTAATACGACATTAATAAATAAACAAATCCAAGTAATTACAATTTAATCTACTACTGGAGTAACTTTACTGTTGTACATTTTACATTGGTTTAGAAATGAAAAATAACCTCATTTACAAGATACCATGCAAGAACTGTAAAAAACACTACATCGGACAAACTAGCAGGAAACTTGCCACCAGGATACATGAACACCAACTGGCCACCAAAAGACTCTCATTAGTTTCTATACATACAGACAAAGGAGGACACCACTTTGACTGGGACAACATACACATCCTAGGACAGCTGAAACAAAGACACGCATGAGAATTATTAGACGCATGGCATTCTAACCAAAACTCCATCAATGAACATATCGATTTAGATCCTACTTGAAAACAAATAAAAGAACTGGAAACCACATCACCCACCTTAAGTAACCGAGACCTATAAATAGAGAGGCAGGACATACCAGCGGGCCTTCACCAGAGATTCTCACTGATGTTACCTAGTATGGTGACAAAACATCTGAAAACAAACCTTCCAGCACAGGAGCTAACCTATATATTTATCATCGACATGAGCTACAAATTTTTGCAAAAATCGCGAAATTATCCTTTACTTATTATAACAACTTGGTAACGAATAATCAAGTCAAAAATAACATGCTATCTTCACATCAGTCTGCATATTACTTAGCCACACGCAAGTCTCTTTAATCCACGTATATTTCTTCTCTGTCAAACTGTTGCCACTTCTTGAAGCTTTCCTGAACACAGTTTGAAGTCTAGACTCACTACATAATGGTTTGCGTCCATCCATTCCAACAGATCTGATTTCTGCCAAGATAAAATCAATCATCTTCCTTTTCTAAATAGCAAATGGATTTACCAGCACATTCAGGGACCATGACCTCCAGGTATCCTTAGCAATCGGCACCACTGACTCGCCTTTAGGGAGATGGAAGCTGCTAGATATATCACAATCTTAAGAGAAACCTTTGTGGATATATAATCGTCAGCTGTTTCAAAATTTAATTCTGCAAAGGTAATACTTAAATATGAGCCAAACTTTACTTCATACTGTAGAAATTACATTGTCACTTAAACTAGCAGATGGAAGATACAAATGTGAAATGGTATTTTGTTGTTTTAACCGAAACTGTGCTAAAGATTAAAAACAGAAGGAACCATGCTCAAGGCCATTAGTTTGATGCTTTTTCTCCTCCTGCAAAAAACTGGAGTTAAGACACAAATCAACCAATTAAATTGTAGAAGAGTGTCAAGGGACTAAATAGTTTATTTCTGTTCATATGTTCCCATGAATTACAGTAATCAATGTCTGAAACAGAAGAAAGAAATTTTAAATCCCATACAATAAAAAAAATTAGTTTTAGTCAATCAGTGTAAAATAGTGGCTAACATATGTCCAGCTGAGAGTTTTTGGGTGCTTCATGGCGAGTTTAAAATACCTGATTACAGCTCAAGTGATCATTCATGCAACATTTGAATTGCTACATATGAAAGCTTAGCTATTTGGTTCAATGATAGATATAATCTGTAAAGCAACAACTAAAACAGGAAATATCCCACTCCACATTTGATGGAGAACAAGCAATTGTAAAATATGACAGAAGCAGTTGAAGGTCCAAAATAAGATTGCCTTATAAGATACTGCCAAGAGACCAACTTATTGGATAGTTGATCCTATCTCATCCCAAGGATTGCAGGCACTTGCTTGTTACCTTGAATAAGAATTAACCAGTTCTTGGAAATATTTAATGCATAAGAACAACAGATGAATAATTCAATTTGTGTAGTGTGCTAACAAAACATTTTCAGGATTCTTGCTTCAAATAAGAGACATACTTTGGTGATTTGATAAAGAATACACTTATTTACCTTCAATCCTTGGTTATGTGTTCAACTTTATGAAGTCTTGTTACTATAGTTTTGACTTTGGATGTGTTCTATGCAATGATTATCATGCTAGTTCTTGGAACTAGCAAAAAGTGCGACATGTCTAAGAATTACGTTAGTTTTTTTCCTTCTGGAACTTTATCAATGCTATTCCTCAAGATGTAGCTACACATTGCTTTTTCTCAATCACAGCTGAAGAATTACTATGACTGGTTTAATGCTCACATGGTATTTGGCTCTGTAACACCACTCTATTCAATTCTCTTCAAAAAGGTTGATTTCTCAAAAGCTCTCTTTAATACTTTAGAATAACCAAAATATTTTTAAAAATCTTAGCGTTTTTGACCTTCCACCTCATTCCATCTTGTATTTTTTTCTGAGGGAAATACCTCCTAATATCTGTTTCACATTTACATTCCTATAATTTAGAATTTATGTTCTCTGGTTCTGAAGTAACATTTATTTAAACAGTTGAGTAATTTAATGCTTCTGTATTACTTTTTAGAATTACATAGAATCTATAGAACAGGAACAGTTTGTTTGATCCAAATTATTTATGATGGAGTTTATACTGTCCATAAGCCACTTGCTACTTTATTAACTGTGACAATACTTTTCCTTTCTATCCCTTTATTCTTTTGTTTCTCATGTGTGCTTTCAAGATTCCTAGAAGGTATAAATGAAACTAGGTTTAGGTTGATAAATGATGAACAACATTCAAGTATCAAGCAAGTGCCAGGCAACAACCATTTCCATTAAGGAACATCTAACCTCCTCCCTTTATCTACAACAGGATTACCAAGACTGAGTTCTCTACATCAATATGATGAGAAATTTAACTGGACGAGCCCTATAATTACTATGGTTACAAGAGAAGATCAAAGAATGGGAATTTTGAGGCTAGTAACCCAACTGCTCTCACTCAAAGTCACTCCACCATCCATAATACACAAATGAGTATTATGATAGAATGGTTTCTACCTGTTCCTTCAAGAACTTCAAGAAACTCGACAGCTTCCAGGACAAAGCCCCCCACTTGATTTGCAGCTGATCCACTATCTGAAGCATTATTTTCTTTCACTGCTATTGCATTGCTACAAAAGTGTTCTATCTTCAAGATGTATAGGAGTAACTTTCTAAGCCTCCTATGACACAACTCTCCAAACTCATGACTTCTATTACCTAGATGAACGAGGGCAGTCAGCACATCCAAGTAACTTGCCAAGTCACAAACCTTCCTGACATGGAAATGTAGCATTGTTTCTTCACTGTTGCTGAGTTGAAACCCCCCACCCCACACCAACATCCTGGGAGTTCGGGCATAGGACTCAACCGAGGACCTGCTCTTCGCTTGCTGGGAGAACTTGGGCTGGGGTGGAGCTGTCTCTGGAGTTTCCTGGCATTGCTGCTACTGCCACCAGAAGCCTCCTCCTTCACCAATCACTCTCTCAGCTTTAAAGAAAAAGACAGAAAGAAAACCAACAAGAATGGACAGGTATTGGGCTCAGCCCTGCCATTTTGAAGAACATCCCTATTCTTCCTACCAAAGTGTGTAATCTCATTGTATTCCAACATTGTATTCTAACTACCACTTCTTTGCCTACTGCTCTAGCCTGTTCAAATCCTTTTGCAGCCTCCCCTCCTTCACCTATCTTTGTGTCATCTGCAAACAAAATAAGAATACTCTCAATTTCTTCATCCAGATTGTTAGTATATAAAACGTGAATAGTTGTGGTCCCAACACTGATCCCTGCGGAACGTCACGAGTCACCAGTTTCACCCTCCCTTTTTTCTTGGTGATGGGCGCTACACTCATGTCTACTTCCTTAATCTCTTAAAATTCTGGTATGCTGCTGGTGTCTTCCACTGTGAAAACCGATGCAAAGTACTGATTCAGTTTTTCCGCTATTTCTTTGTTCACCGTTTCTACTTCTCCACCTTCATTTTCCAGCAGTTTAATGTCCACTCTTGCCTTTTATATATCTAAATATGCTCTTGCAATCTTCTCATATTACTAGCTAGTTTACCCTGACATTTTTTCTTCTCCCCTATCATAATGAACACCCCCAGCATCATTTAATTGAACTTTATTTGCAATTTATCCATTTCAATACCCATTTCACCACAATTTTAGCCAAATCTTCAACATACCAAATGTCAACATACCAAAATCATTTTCAGAGATATCAAATAGCAGCAGTTCCAGCAAAGATTTTTACAAGACACCACTACCACTCTCTGTAACTCTAACAGACTTTATTTAACTCCTACCCTCCAGTTTTGTACAATTCATTATGTTATCTAGCCTCTGACTCAACATACCCTGACCTTTGTTTTGAGTATCTTATTGTTAATTTTTTGCAAGTCTTCTGAAGGTCCATGAAATACCATATGAACCGTACTGCCCTTATCCACCCTTTTTGCCTCAAATAATTCAATAAGGTTAACTAAACAGGAGATTGCTTTTGTAATTTCATGTTCACTTTTCTATTCCTACCCTTTCATTTCTGGATGTTTTGTTATCTGAGCTTTTAACAATTATTCTGATTACAGTTATTACTGTAATTGATCTATCTTCACAACCCACTGTCCTATCTCCAGCTTCCTCATAATCACGTCATTACATATTTGTCTAAGTGTCTCTGTGGAAAATTCAATCACCTTTACTGAAAACACCACCTGCTCAATGTTTTTGTGTGGCTTCATATATGAAGATCTGTTAAGATGAGTAAAGTCATTTAAAGAGAAACAGTAATTAAAATACTTTGTTAAGCCTCAAATGTTATCCTAAAATAAAATTACACAACTCGCTTATAGTTTAAAGCCTGTTCAGGAAGCCAAACAAATCTGAATAAACAACATCACATGAAAACACAGTGTAAACTCTATGTTTTACATTTAAACTTAAATTTCAGAAGTGCTTGAAATTCTGACAGAGCCACTTGTCCAAATGCCTGCAATGTAACCTTTAATGCAATATATGTGCTTGAATGCATTGGTGCCTCCCAAACTCATTCACAATGTTCCCATCACTCCATGTTTGAATGCCTTCAATCTGGATTTCACCCAGCACAAGACTGAACTGACCCTTATCAAAGCTATAAATTATGTCCCATGTAACTGTGGAAGGAAGCTGTGAGCATGCAGGTAGGCTCAATGTGAGTAGGTGCTCAGAGAGCAAGCGAATAGCCCTGAGATGCAGCCTGGTTCAACCCCTAAGCTGGGTGCTCGCCCCTTGACCAAAATATCCCTGCTGCAGCATTTGAATGGTAGTTGCCAATGTACCTTGAAGTCCAGATTTAAAGTTCAGAGAATCCTGAAAGTGGATCAAAGAAGGTACCTCCTGAGGTTCTGCCAGATATTGGATGCAGCACCTGTGGATGTGTGGGTAATCATGTTAGTGCCCTCGCGTGCCCTGAGACATTGTTCCTGGGTGTCCAAGATGGTGGTCTAGAGGAGCAAGCAAAGAGCTGAAATCACCAGGTACCTGCTCTGAGTTTGCTTCAGGAATTTTTGATATCCAGTTTCCTCTGTTTGGGTAGTAGGATGGGAAGCTGCACATAAATGAAAATGACAACAAGTATTAATAAATAGCTTGCTGGTGCCAGACAAGAATCACATGTTGATGCACAGAATTCTGTTTGAAAATGCGATGATTGCCCCGACCTCAAGAAGGGTCTCGCCAAACTTCTCAGATCATTCTCTCTGATTTCTCGCATAGTCCATGTCATTCAGGTTTCTGTAAGATTCCACCCATAATCTCAGCAATAGTGACCATGAAAGTATAATTGATTATTGTAAGAACACATCTGGATCACTAAGTTTCTTTAAGGAAGTCTGCTGTCATTACCTAGTTCAGTCTATATGTGACTGCAGGCCCAGCGCAATGTGGTTAACTCTTACCTAATCTCTAAGATGGCATGACAATCCACTTATGCTGACCTTGTCAACGGCATCCACGTTCTGTGAAGAAGTATACCCTGGGGACCTCCTATTTCTCTCCAGCATGCTGCCCTTTGGTAACATAGTTCAAAAAGAGATCAGTGCTCCACCAAATGCAGGTAAGACCCAGCTATACTTCACAACAATCTGTTTTGGCTCCTTCACCATTTCTGTTTCAGTATTATTTTCCCAAGGTCTCCTCCATCTAATTGTTGAGAAGGCCAAAGTCACTGAGTGGGATGTTTTGGTGGGCAACAGAAAGCTGAGATCATGGTTGTCCACAGGATGTCCCTATCATCAGTGCAACTGCTGTACAGCCTTCTGGGCATCAGTCTCCTATGAAGAACAATGAACAGCTTTCTGAGGCTAGAGACCTAACCAGCACAAGATTGTGGGCAGTCACACCAGGAGATATCAATGCTGCTGAAGCAGACAGACCATCTCAGTGGCACCAACCTAGAATTTATCATGAAGCTATCACCAATTGTTATAAAAATATCTATCTAAATTCATAATGTGCTTTAAGGAAGGAAATTTGCCATGCTTTACTGACTTAAATATGACTCTAGATCCACAGTAAAGTGATTGATTCCTAATTAAACTCTGACTGATAAAGCTATTTCATCCAGTTTAAAATTAATTAGAGATGGGCAACAAATGTTGGCCTTGCCAGTAGCATCTACATTCCTTTCAAGCATCAAAACAAAGAGAAATCTGTAAATAAAAATGTTTGAAGCCAGTACAGCAATCAGGTTCAACTTTTCCAATAGCCTTCAGACACAGTTGTGGCCTTTTATTCCTAAAACCCTGTCATTGAAACATGGAGCTTTCTGTCACTATTCCCCCACCCAGACTACTGCAGGGGACAAGAAGCTGCTGGGTACGACACTCAGTACCATTGAAAGAAGAATGTAATCGGCTGTCCACCCCTATTAACCCTATTCCCACCTGCCTCTGAGAAATTACTACCTTGGATCAGGTTGTGTGCTGGGAGATGTACCAAAGTGACTTTCCACTACTTTACCCCTTTCACCCTGCCTCCAATCTTGCCTCCATCAGCCCAGGAAAATTCAGTCCATTATTTTCAGTCCTCTCTGCAAACACTATTCTCTAGATATGGAATCAATCCCTCTTTCTGATGCTGAACTAGACCATTTGCAAACGTGATGTTATACTTTATGTGCAGATGAGCTTCCTATCAAAAAGGAGATGACCTACTTCCACATCACTACATTGCAAGTATTGATTTCAGTCACTGCATTGTCTGGGCCCCAAGTTGCAGAATTCCCTGTCTAAGCCCTTTGACTTCTCTCTCTTTTTATGATATCCCTTAAAATTTAACTTTTGGAGAAATGTTTTATAATATCCCTAAAATTCTTGCAATCATTTCATTTCATCTTTATTAATCATTGAAATGAAAAGTGAGAAATATCTATTCAGTATCATGACTTTTTCAACACCATACTTATAAGTTTGACTTGCTCATCCTCATAATCCCTGTCCCAAACTTCAGATTCATTTTGTTACTCATGTACATTTAGATTAGTTTGCATTTGTTGATACAGTTCCTCTTTGACACACAACTTGTCTTCAGAACTTCTTCCCCATATTTGCTTTATGCTCTTTTGCCATTCAATCCTGTACTTTCTATGTGTCCTTTTCTCAGATACAATTTTATCCCTGTCCAGTCTTTTTCCAGGCTCATAGATTGTCATCAACCATAAAAAAGGATTTAAAAATACAAAGCTAAACTTTACCATTTCCTTGACAATAGGCTGGGAAACAGGTTGGGGGCATAGAAAGGCTTTGTGATGTGTCAGTGCTGCTGTTTAGGTTTTTGAGCTGCTGACCCTGGGTAGCTCTGAACAGTGATAGGTCCGATGGCAGCCAACGAAGGGGCCTTTGTGGAGAAGGTGCCTCCTATATCCTGGCACCTGCCTTAACTGTATCCCTACACGTTTATGAAAAGGTATTTAGATGAAAGGTAATTAGATGAAAGTTGTTTGCTCCAAAACTCTATTTAAGAGCAATTCTTTGGCTTGTTGAGATGATTTAAGAGGACATCAAATGCATTGCATAAAGATGACTTTGATCTCTCTGAAGATAGAGATAAAAAGAGAGACAGGGAAAATAATACTTTGAAATATATGGCTCCTTAAGGAATGTCACTTGACATCATCTATGTTACTCTTTTCTCTTCAATGCTTACATATCTTTTCTTGTCAGTTGATGAATAAACTTGAATGCAATGTTCACAACAGTGCACCGTAAACCTAGCACAAGCTAAAGATTCTCTATGGTATTCTGGCTGTACACCCCAAAATTCTATTCGCATTTTAATTGCTTTGCCATTTGTCTAGACATTGAAAGTGGCTTTCTATGTTTCCCTGTAGGAATGTAATTTCATTCTCTGTGTACTTATGATTTGACCAATTTGTTTAAACAATGCACAGTACTCTACAGTTAACACAATTAACTTTTATTCAATATTTTCAGCTCAGTTGCATAATTCATCGTCTGTAAATCTATTGATCTGTCCTCCATCTGAGTTCCTATGGGTTTTTATTTTAATTAGAAAATTTCCATAAGGAAGTTAGTCACATTGACCTGTCATCTCTTTACAATCAGAAGAATGCATTACAGGAAGTATTGCAAATTACAATCTGTGGTATACATTCAAGCATTTTCAAAGACCTCAATGTTGAATGGTATGAGTGACGTGAGTTTCTAATTACGCTGGAGCATGTGGGGCATAATTTGCATCTGTTTTGTCCCTATTTTCCAAGCACAAAGCAGTGATAAAAACGTGTGGACATCCATTTTACAGGGCCTCTGATCCTTTCGTGCTCAGTATGAACTAAGGAGCATGGGGTGACGAGTAGGCCATTCTGTCCCTTGGCCCATTTCCACCATTCAATGAGATTAGATTACATTCCCTATAGTAAGGAAACAGGCCCTTTGGCCCAACAAGTCCATACCGACCCTTCAAAGAGTAACCCACCCAGACCCATTCCCCATATTCACCCCTGGATATGGGCAATTTAGCATGACCAATTCACCTAACCTGCACATCTTTGGATTGTGGGAGGAAATCGGAGCACCCGGAGGGAACCCACACAGACACGGGGAGAATGTGCAAACTCTACATAGACAGTCGTCCAAGGCTGGAATCAAACTTGGGTCCCTGGCGTTGTGAGGCAGCAGTGCTAACCACTGAGTCATCGTGCCAGCCAGGTCATATTTGATTTCTTGTCTAACTCCATGTCTAACCTTTGGCCCATATCCCTTAATATAATTGCTAAACAAGCATCATCTTTAATATTAACAGCTGATCCAGCATCCACTCTCATTTGTGGCAGAGTTCCAAACATCTACCACCCTATGTGTGTAGAAATGCTTCCTAACATTTCTCCTGAACAATCTGGCCCTAATTCTCAGACTATGACTGTAGTTCCAGAAACTCCAATCTGTGGAATGGTTTATCTTTATCGACCCTGTATTTTCATGTTAATATAGGGAAGACTTCGATTGGATTACCCCTAACTTTCTAAATTTTCGGGAAAACAGACCCAATTTACAAAATCTCTCTTTATAGCTTAACCCCTGAAATCTAATTCTGGTAAACCTAGGTTTTACTACTTCCAAGTCCAATATATCCTTGTTAAGGTACAGTACATTTCAAAAACCATAGACAGAAAGATGCAGCTGAAGCATATGACAAAATGTAATGTAAATTAATAGGCATCAGACTGACATTGGAACATATCTGCTCTTAATTTGACTCCCTGCCTATAAGAGGCCCAATTGCTGAAAGACAGTCTTGGAGGTTACATTCATTCCATGGGTTAATACAATTAAAAGTTTATATCATTGTGTTTCTCAGGTTCAGTTTTAAGGAAAGACAATTAGAATCACCTGTCTTGACCACCAGGTAATTTTCACAGATATATTAACTTTATGATTTCAACTCATTGATCTTAACTTATTAAATAAGTTGATGCCAAACAAGGAAACATACTCTCCCATTCTGCCTCAAATTTAGTGGCTGTACGAATAAGTAGGAAAATAATACCATATTGTGTTCTGAAAGAAAATGGATTCTTTAGTGAAGTCATTGTTGAATGGATTGCCAGGGCAATTAAGCAATATTATTTGTGTTAATTGTTGCTAGATATTTTAAGTTTGCATTTCAACGTAGTTATAAAATTAGAAAGAAAAATCACCTTTGTTCAAGGCAGTCAGTCACAAATTAATATAATTAGTTGCACAAGAGACAAATTAACCAGGGCCGAACCTGCATTCTGTCAGAGCTGGTGAGATTTCAGGGAGCCTTTTTAATGAATGATCATTGTAATTTTTAAATAACTAGGCCACTAAATATGAACTGGGTTGAGTTGCTGGAAAATTTTATTTGCCATCAATTTTTTTAACCAGTTAAAGCCTCAAGCTTCTGCCCCGGTGAACAACATCTGATATACGTTATTACACTAAAATAATATACACAAAGTTTAAGTTACTTAAGTCTCAGCCTGTCCGATGCTGGCCTCTCAGGCACCCCATGCTGCAAAGGCAGAAATAAGCTGTTTCATTTCAGTGCTCTATACTTGAGCCAAACTGCAAGCCTGAAGAATCCAGACTGCCAAAAACAACAATTCACAACCTATCCTGAACCCAAATGTAAAAACTGAGACAGCATCCAATGACGGCCCAAGCCTCTTCCTCTCTTTGACTCATTGCTATGCTATTATGCCTTAATGACAATTAACTGAATTCTTTGCAAGGAAGCTCAAAATGTACATCTAACCCACTGCAATGCATTTCACACATTGTTGTGGGAAGACAAATTTGTTTCATGAACAGATTTTTCATAAATGAGACTCACTTGTCTTAAACAAATCACAGTAGGCTTTCCTGCTTTGTGCTACAATAACCAGAGGCCTCTGAATTGTTTTTGCATTTGTAAAACATAGGGTCATGAAGTTCACGAGTACAAAAGAATACTTTGAGACACAGCATAACTTCGAAAGCAGTCAATGGTTTTTGATACTGGACAACTGACAGAACTTGCTAATGATTTTAAGGTGACTGGAGGGCAAAATCTACTTTACGTCCTTTGTGCCTTCTCCAGCAAAAAAATAACTTTTATATTCTCCCCATTTCACATCAGTAACAGGTTAAACAAAGCCATGCATTTGACAGGACCCTCAGAGCATGATTCCCTGGTAGTGGGTTTCAATGTTTCCTGCCAATTTCCACACAGAATCAAACTATTATTAACATATCTTTTAAGACACATCAAGTGACTTGTCCAATTGAGAGTTAGACAATAGGGTTGATGGGGTATGGAGGCTAGCGTAGAAGAGAGGGAGGAAAATGGTCTACTTTCTTGAGCTCCTTATACTTCCATAGTGGATAGCAGAAAAATGCTGTATTTCATTAAACTGCAAAGAAATTGCTTCACGTATCAAAATGAGGCTTAGCGAACTTTCAAATTTTTCTGCACTTGCATTAAAGTTGGCTGCATTTCTCCAAATGAGGTAAATGAATACAAACAATTTTACAGTGCTCAATAATTATTTTCTAACACAAATTATTGCAAAATATCTCTGATCTGATAATATTATTTATGACTTTAATGGAATTTTGTTTCAGTACTGTATACACCTGATTGGAGAGATTTAAACTTGAGATTGAATCTTTCAAGAATTGACTGTCAATATTGAATTGCCATTCCAGTCTATTTGCCTTAACCTGTCCCAGAAATTTATGTTTCTTGCCCAGCCATTCAAATGGGACCTCTTGAGAAATGCAGTGTGCACCTGATTGAGATGTTTTCCAGTATTTCCAGGACCAATATAAGAAGCCAAGCCACACACTACTTTTGTTTCATAGCCATAACTGCTATTTTCCAAGGTTTTAAGTTGTAGAGCTACTAGGTTAGGGAAACAAGATAAGTATTCAAGTGAATGAAGGAGTAGGGTGGCAGGTGAGGGTGGGAGTAGGGTGGTAGGTAAATGGGTGAGGGCCTAGTGTGGTAAGTAAGTGGGTGAGGGGGCAATGTGGAAGGTGGGCGAGTGAGAATTAGAGCAGCAAGTAACTGGGTTAGGGAGCAGAGTAGGCTTGTGGATTTCATGCTGGGATCATGTCTGTGAGTTCTGCATGTGTCATGAATAGTCAGATCTGGAGGAATGGTTTGAGGTAGTGCGTTGTAGTATTGAGGCTAGTGTCGAGTGGTGGTGGTGATGGGTGTGAGATTATTGTTTGTATCTATTTTCATACATTAGTACCAAATCATGCCTCATTGATATGTATTTTCCTATTCTCCCATGTGCTGGTGAGAAACTAAACACCAAAAATTCCCAACGTTGAAGTCAGAAGAGTAACATGATAACTTGAGCTTGCTGCTCACTCCTCCAGGCCTTCATATTGTATAGTATTCACTAACAAGTGGGCATGCTCCACAGGTTGTGACTGCTCACCATACTATCCCTCCACCCAGTGCTGAGGTTGGCATCAGACACGTACTAGTCTCACTCATCATCATGACACATTTCTGACCCACTTACAAAACAGTTCTCCCCTTCAATGCTGTGCTGTGGAGCTTACCTGCACCTTTTCTTGGAATGCTGTTACCCTTGTGCACAGTGAGAGACTTCAATGGATTGAGCAAACAATATTGACAACTTTTGAGAATATTTGTAGCTCAAGTTAAAGTTCGGGTTGTACGTTTGCTCTCTGAGCTGGTAGGTTTGTTCTCAGATGTTCTGTCACCATGCAAGGTAACATCATCAGTGAGCCTTCGTTGAAGCGGCAGTGGTCTGTACCACTTTTTATTTATCTGTCTTGGTCTGTTAAGGTGGGTGATATCATTTCCGGTTCTTTTTCTCAGAGGTTGGTAAATGGGGTCTGAATGGATATGCTTGTTAATGGAGTTCTGGTTTGAATGCCAGGCCTCTAGGAATTCCCTGTGCGTGTCTCTGTTTAGCCTGTCCTACGATGGATGTGTTGTCCCAGTCAAAGTGGTGTCCTTCTTCGTCTGTATGTAAGGATACTAGTGATAGTTGGTCAGGCCTTTTGGTGGCTAATTGGTGCTCATGAATCCTGGTGGCTAGCTTCCTGCCTGTCTGTCCGATGTAAAGTTTGTTCCAATCCTTGCATTTTGACATTTAATTTGCTGGTTTTCGTATAGGGTCCTTTACGTTCATCAGTAGCTGTTTCAGTGTGTTGGTAGGTTTGTGGGCTACCATGATGCCAAGAGGTTGGAGTAGTCTGGTAGTCATCTCCAAGTCATTTTTGATGTCTGGTAGTGTGGCTAGAGTCTCTGGGTATGTTGTGCCTTCTCGTTTGGGTTTGTTGTCTAAGAATCGGTGAAATGTTGTTCTTGAATACACTGTATCTGTATTTTTCTTATGCTGCTCATAGTTCCTGGGTGCTGCCATGTATTGTGGTCCACTTAAATAAAGTCCTGATGCAGCTCCATTTGTGGGTGTTGGCGTGATTGCTCCTGCAGTTGAGTATCTGATCTGTTTGTGTTGCTTTCCTGTAATCTCTGGTCTGCAGTTCTCTATTGACTGTTCATCCCTGTGACACTGTGACATCTAGGAAACATCTATTGTTGTTCTCATCCCCTTTGGTGAAGTAAGGATGTTGTTAATGATATTGTAGGTTTCTTCTAATTTGTTCTGTTTCATGATGATAAAGGTGTCATCCACATAGCGGACTCAAAGTTTGGGTTGGATCTTAGGGAGGGCTGTTCGTTCCTGTCTCTGCATCACTACTTCTGCTGAGAATCCTGATACTGGTGATCTCATGGTTGTCCCATTGATTTGTTTGTCAGTCTTGTTGTTGAAGATGGCATGGGTAGTAGGCACAGTTCTACTAGCTTGAGGATGCTATACTTGTTAATGAAATTGGTGCCTCCTGGCATTTGTATCATTGGTTTGTGTCGTTGTGAGGTTAGTGTTTCTTGGCCAGACTGATGTTAATTGATGTGAAAAGGGCTGTTATGTTGAAGGAGACCATGACTTCGTCCTCTTCTATCTTGGTGTCTTTGATGATGATCAGGAATTCTTGGCGGAGTGGATCAAGTGGCATCAGTCTTCTACTGGGTATTTCAGTTTGCATTGAAGTCCCTTTGCTAGTCTGTATGTTGGTGTGCCAGGGAATGAGACTGTGGGTCTGAGGGGGATCCGTGATTTGTGTACCTTAGGTAACCCATAGAAACGGGTTGTGTTGGATCCATCAGGTTTCATTCTTTACAGATCCGTCTTGTTAATTTTGCCTGATTTGTAGAGTTTCTTCAGTGATAGGGTTTTCTTGCTATGGAGTCAGATCTACCGCCACCTGATGGTGTCAGTATCTGTGAGTAGTCATTTCATCTTTTCAATGTCATTCTATTTAGGATGACAGTCATGTGCCCTTTGTCTGCCAGTATTTCTGTCTTTTCTGAGTCCTTCTAGGGTTCTTTTCTGTGAGTTGAGGATGTTCCCGTCTTTCTTCCTGCTTAGTGTTGGTGTTACTGTCTGTCTGATCACCTACTGTGTTTCTCCCGTGAGTCCATTTTCTTTCAGGGTTGACTACAATGTTGCTAGGAAGTCCTTTTTGTCCGCATCTCTGCAGTTGTAGTTCATCCCCCTTACTAGGGGACAGCTTTTTCCATGTCTGGTTAGTGCTCGGTCCAACAAGTTCTTAATCCAAGCATCTGAATTGTCTGTGCTGTTCTTTTGTGCAATCTTGTCTAGTTTTTCTTGTAGGGCTAGTTTTTTTCTTTGTCTTGGTTTGCTGTTGTTTGATGCTGATGGCTCTAATGTGTTTGTCCATTCAGTCACGATGGTGTACAAAATTTTGGCACAAAATTTCCCATTCATATTTATGGAGTTGGTTGCGGACATCATTAATCATTTCTTGCAACATTCTACGGCTGTTCTATCTGCTATTCTTCTGGCTTGTGGGGTGTTGAGCAGTGGATTGTACTTGACACATCTTGGTAATACATGTTTCCTGAGGCACTCATATTGGAAATACAATTGTTCACGGGTAGTGCATAGTCAGATGGCATTGGTTTCCCATCTTCGAGCTAGTTTGAGCGTATTGTGCACATGGGTGTTTGCAAGTTTTGAGAAAATTTGTAGCTCAGGTTGAAGTTCAGGTTGTATGTTTGCTCACTGAGCTGGTAGATTTGTTCTCAGATGCTTTGTCACCATGCAAGGTAACATCATCTTCCCGAAGAAGGGCTTATGCCCAAAATGTCGATTCTCCTGCTCCTCGGATGCTGCCTGGCCTGCTGTGTTTTTCCAGCATCACATTTTTCAACTCTGGTCTCCAGAATCTGCAGTTCTCACTTTCTCCTAACATCATCAGTGAGCCTCCATTGAAGTGCTGGTGTTCTGTCCCACTTTCTATTAATGTGTCTTGGTCTATTTCTGGTTCTTTTTCTCAGAGGTTGGTAAATGGGATCCAAATTGATGTGTTTATTAAGGGAGTTCCGGTTTGAGTGCCAGGCCTCTGGGAATTCCCGTGCGTGTCTCTGTTTAGCCTGTCCTACAATAGATGTGTTGACCCAGTCAAAGTGGTTTCCTTCTTTGTCAGTATGTTAGGATACTAGTGATAGCTGGTCATGTCTTTTGATGGCTAGTTGGTTCTTGTGTATCCTAGTGGTTAGTTTTTTTGTCTGTCTGTCCGATGTAGTGTTTGTTGCATTTCTTGCAGGGTATTTTGTAAATGACATTTGATTTGCTGGTTGTTGGTACAGGGTCCTTTATGTTCATCAGTAGCTGTTTCAGTGTGTTGGTAGGTTTGTGTGTTACCAGGATGCCATGAGGTTGGAGTAATCTGGGAGTTATCACTGAGATGTCTTTGATGTCTGGTAGTGTGGCTAGAGTCTCTGGGCATAAATTTTGCATATAGTTTAAGGGAGAGAAATATGGGTTCAAGAGTACTGTTTTGAATTAGTGTCAAGCATTTAAGTGGATATTCCAGAAAGCATAGAATGGGAACATTCTAACCAATAAAAAAAATTCTAAAGGATGGACCTGTCATTGGGATTAACCCAAAAGAGTCATAAATAGTGTAAAACTCAAAGAAGACATCTGTAGTTGTGCAAAGATATGCAGCAGATCAAAAGATTGGATTAACTATAAAATAAAGCAAATAATTACAAAAAGATTAGTAAATATTAGGATTAAGAAGAAAAGAGAAGCTTCTAGCAGATACCAAGAGTTCAGTAAGCCAAAGGCCTGTAAAGAGTACAAAAAATGCAAGGGGTAACTTAAAAAGGAAATTAGAAAAGCAAAGAGAGTGTATGAAAAGATATTGACGGGTAGAATTAAAAAAAATCCAAAGATTTTTTAAAATTGTACACAGAGCAATCCATGTGGGCGCCAAGAAGTTATGGCAAAATTGTTCATGAATATTTTGCATTGATCTTCTCAATGGAAAACGACAACACAGGTACAGACATCAAGCTGGAGGCCTGTGAAATATTATAAATTAACAGAGGGAATGATAAAATCACTATATTCCTTTTGGACCATAGGGCTGATGGCTACTCTCTCATTAGAGAGAGACACTGATGGTTGTTTATCCTGAGCATCACCACACCTCAGGCAAGGGGAGAGGTTGAGAAGGAAAGTCTTGTGTGATAACCTCAGCTGGTGCAGGAATTGTAGCCATACTCTTATCATCGTTCTGCATTACAAATCAGCTAACTGTGCTGCCTGACCCCACATGGAGATGGAGGAAAGACACTAAACATTGAAACATCAAAAATAATAACAGGTGTAGGCCTTTCAACTCTTCGAGTCTGCTCTCCAATTCAATAGGATCTTTGATGCTTTATCTCAATGCCATATTCCCACTTTCACCCGACATCTTTGATCCCTTTAGCCCTAAGAAATTTATTTATCTCCTTCTTGGAAATTTTCAATGTTTTGACTTCAACTACTTTCTGTAGCAGAGAATTCCACAGGGTGAAGAAATTGCTCCTCACCTCCCCATATCCCTAAATTGTGAACCTAATTCTGGAACGTCCCTCCCCGCTCCCCGACTACCAACCCCCAAGTCATTGGGAACATCTTGCATTTACTGTGTTCAGTCCTGTTAGAATTTTATAGGTTTCTATGAGATTTCCATTCATTCTTCTAAACTTCAATGAATGCATTTCTAACTGATCAAATCTCTCTTCATATGTCAGTCCTACCATCCCAGGAATCTGGTAAACCTTGTCGCATTCCCTTCATAGCTATGGAACATCTTTCCTCAGATAGGGAAACCTAAACACAATATCTGTAGCCTGACCAAGGCCCTGTACAAATGCAGCAAAGCATCCCTCCTCCTGTACTCCAATACTCTCTCTCTCTTTCTCTCACTCTTTATATGAGGGTCACCATACCATTTGCATTCTTCATGCCAGTTGCACCTGCATGTTTACTTTTTTTAATAAATGTCCCAGGACATCTAAGGCTGTACTAGTCACATTTTAGATTATTGGGCCCAGGGGATTTATCAGCCTTTAATTCCATCAATTTCCTGAATACTATTTCCCTACTAATATAGATTTTTAGTTTCCTCCCTCTCACTAGATAAATATGTTGTTCCTCAATGGGGGTATTTTGGACGTTATTTGTGGCCTATTTTGCGAAGATAGAATCAAAGTATGCATTTAATTAGTCTGCCATCACTTGTATTCCATAATGATTTACTAGCAGGTTTAACAGTTTTATAAACAGTTAAATCTGTAGGCCTGGATGAAATATATCCCAGGCTGTTGATGGAGGAGAAGGAGGAGATATCAGGGGCTCTGGCATTAATTTACAAATCCTCTGTGGCTCCGAGTGAGGGACTTGAGGACTGGAGGACTGCTAACATTGTCTCATTGTTAAAAATATGGACGAAGCAATAGACCAAGGAATTTCAGGCTAATCAGTCTCAGTGGGGGAGAAATTGTTAGAAAGAATTCTAAGGGATGGAATCTATCTGAACTTGAAGAAATGGATTAATAGGGAGAATCAGCATAGATTTGTTGAGGGAAGGTCATGACTGATAAGTTTGATCAAATCTTTTGAGGTGATACCAGGAATGATGATGAGGGTAATGCATTTGATGTGGTCTACATGGACTTTAGCAAGGCTTTTAACACAATCTACCATTGAAGATGCAAAATTACAATTTAGAAACATAAAACAAATCAAGTTTCCCAAATAGCCATCTCTGATACTCTGAGCTGACTTCCAAACACTGCCACAGTCAAAGATGTTCCTTCTGATTTACAAGTGAACATTATCAAGTATGAACTGGAAGACAGTCTTAACATGAGTGTTCCCTCTAAGCTGCATAGCCACACAGTCACTCTGAGGTTCCTCTGACATCCTTCAATGCCAATTAATACATCAACATTCAGGGCTATGCATTGACCTTAGAAGTCCATGCACCAAAAAAAACGTAATACAAGCAGTTTATAAAGGCAATGTGATCTGAAAATGTGCTCAATCACTCCAAATACCATTTTTAGTTCTATTTATTAAATTCACTCTTTGTTCTCATCGGCTTCAATTATTAATGCTTATCTGTTTACCAGTTGAAATTGGATTTCTTAAGAAACCAACCTATAATAAAATGCAACATACTTGTTACAATTTCTGCTCAGAATATTTAGTATTATGCATTGGTTAAAGTATAGCACAGACGATGCAGCATTTGTTAACAAACTGTTTGATCTGGAATTTAGTTTAAACCTAATGCAGACTAAATAAATACAATTCTTTTCACTGACAGTCCTACATGCATATCTGTTGTCTCTTACTTTCTCTCTCTCAGTTCCTAATATACAGTGGTGTATAGCACAATTTTTAAAATAATTTTGCGCACTCTACTGCCAATCTCAATTACTAAAAGAATGGTTAACATAGAAAATAAATGATAACTATTTTTCAAAGATTAAAACCCACGAGAAGGAGAAGAACAAGAAGATTAACTCCACTTGTAGCCATGCTGTACCTGTTCAAGGTTTGTGCGAAGATTTGTAGCTCGGGTGCTCGTTGTTGTGGTTCTGTTCGCGGAGCTGGAAGTTTTTGTTGCAAACATTTCGTCCCCTGGCTAGGCGACATCATCAGTGCTTTGGAGCCTCCTGCGAAGCGTTTCTTTGATGTTTCTTCCGGTATTTATAGTGGTCTGTCCTTGCCACTTCCGGGTGTCAGTTTCAGCTGTCCGCTGTAGTGGTTGGTATATTGGATCCAGGTCGATGTGTTTGTTGATGGAGTTTGTGGATGAATACCATGCCTTCAGTCAACAATCCACAAGCCAGGGAAACAGCCAAGCAGAACAGATTCAGGATGGTTCAGGTAATGATCACAGACGCTCACAACCGACTCCACAAATACAAACAAGAAATTGCGCGCAAAAGTCGTTAATTTCAAAAACCACTAATCACGAATGGACCCGGGCCATAGAACAGGCTGTCACTATAGGACAGAACAGGACGACACACTGCAAAAAAACGGCACTAAAAGAAAAAATGGCCAAACTAACACACAAAAAAGAGGACACTACAACACACACCTGGGTTAAAAACCTCTCCCACAGACAGCTCACAGACATGGAAAGAACTATACTGGCCAAGGGACTCAACTACAACCACAGGGATGCCAAGACAGCAGACTTCCTAGCAGCACTAGAATGCACACTCAGGAACAATGGACTGACAGAAGAGACACAACAAACAGTGAGACAAACGGTCGTACCTATGATGATAAGAAAAAGACAAACACATAACCTCAACACCAAGGAGAGGGAAGCACTGAAAGCACTAAGAAACGATAAGAACATAATCATACTACCAGCAGATAAAGGCAGAATGACGGTCATCCTAGATAAATCAGATTACATCAAAAAGCACAACAACTACTCGCAGATACCAACACCTACCAAATGAAGGAATCTGACCCCACACCACAACTCACCAATAGAATAAATAACACACTAAGGAATCTACAAAAAAACGGACAGATAACCAAAGCTGACCTACAAAGAATGAAACCTGAAAGCAACAACACCCCCAGATTCTATGGACTACCTAAAGTACACAAACCAGACATTCCACTCAGACCCATAGTATCACTACCAGGGACACCATCATACAAACTGGCCAAAGAACTACAACAGAAACTGAAACACCTGGTCAGCGGATCCAAACACTCCATACAATCAACACAGGAATTCTTGGACGTCATCAGGAATACACACATAGACAAAGAAGAAACCATGATCTCATTCGACGTAACGGCACTGTTCACTTCAATTGACAAAACCCTAGCCAGAGAAACAATAGCCAACCTACTGGACATACAGAACAGAAAACAGGAGGCGGAACCTATCAACAAAGACGACATACTTAAACTACTGGACTTGTGTCTCACTACACACTTTACATTCAACAACCAGATATACGAACAAATCAACGGAACACACATGGGATCACCAATCTCGGGACTCATAGCAGAGGCAGTTATGCAAAGGTTAGAACAAACAGCCCTACCACAAATTCAACCCAAACTCTGGGTCAGATATGTCGATGACATGTTTGTAATCATCAAAAACATGGAAATAGAAAATACACACCGGATCATCAACGCCACACTCACAGGAATCCAATTCACGAGAGAAGAAGAAAAGGATAGCCAACTCCCATTCCTAGACGTGATAGTACAGAGAACACCGAACGGAGAATTCACCACAAGGGTACACAGGAAAACAACACACACAGACCAAGTCCTAAACTATGAAAGTAACCACCCCAACACACACAAACGAAGCTGCATCAGGACACTATTCAAAAGGGCCACAACACACTGCAGTACACCAGAACTGCAAAAAGAAGAAGAGGAAAACCTATACAAGGTGTTCCAAAAACGGATACCCACGCAACTTTATCAACAGATGCCTAAGAGACAGACCACCGAACGAGGACATGCCACAACCAAAAGGACTAGCCACACTACCATACATCAGGAGCGTTTCAGAACTGACAGCCAGACTACTGCGACCCTTAGGACTCATAACGGCACACAAACCAACAGCCACGCTCAGACAACTCACTAGAACAAAGGACCCGATACCCAACATGAGCAAAACTAATGTAGCTTACAAAATACCATGCAAGGACTGCACAAAACACTATATAGGACAAACAGGAAGACAGCTAACAATCCGCATACATGAACATCAACTAGCCATGAAACAACACGACCAGCTATCCCTAGTAACCACACACGCAGACAACAAGCAACATGAATTCGACTGAGAAAACACTACTATCATAGGGCAAGCCAGACAGAGAACTGCCAGGGAATTCCTAGAGGCATGGCATTCATCCACAAACTCCATCAACAAACACATCGACCTGGACCCAATATACCAACCACTACAGCGGACAGCTGAAACTGACACCCGGAAGTGGCAAAGACAGACCACTATAAATACCGGAAGAAACATCAAAGAAGTGCTTCGCAGGAGGCTCCAAAGCACTGATGATGTCGCCTAGCCAGGGGACGAAACGTTTGCAACAAAAACTTCCAGCTCGGCGAACAGAACCACAACATGCTGTAACTATCCTGCAAAACCACTCTTAGCTTCAGATTTAATCATGGACTTTTCAAAGTGTTTTGTTCTCCAAACTGACAAATCTTAACTTGATGAGTAAATAAAATGTAATACATGATAATAGATGTCTTCTATACGTTTTACATTGTGGAATCAAACTATAAATTGCATTTAAATATACTTTGTCAAATATGAGCTTACTATATATGGCAATTTTGACATGCACAGTTCCCAAGTGAAAGGTTTCCTTGATTCACTGTCTAGATATGGTACAATAAAGTGTGCTGATAATTGCTGAATTGGGACTGAGCTGCAGTAACTTGAGGGCAGAAAAAACAAACATCAGGATCTAATAAAATTAAATGTTGAAAACAAATCTTCAAAATCGCCATGTGAAGTTTTAAAGAAACAAAGCAATTGTAAATGCTGAATGGAAATGATATGGCTAATTCTTGCTAACTGAAATAACTTTTAACATTTTATTTTCAAATTAACTTTTCTCTCTCTTTAGGTAACCCTGAAGCACTAAGTATTCTTTCAATAAACAGGAGAGAGAGAGATGACCTATTTCTAGACTTCTGGCAGTACTAAGCATTGGATAATAGGTTCTCTTCCTTTATCAAAGTACATGAATATTGTATAATATTTTGTTCTGAAAATGAGTGAGATTGAAATCTCACTATATAGTGATCTGAAACTATCATTCCATGTCATCCCATCTGTGTCTTGTTGCACTAACTGACTGAACCACCACATGTTATTCTATGCCATAATATGAATTTCTTTAATGAAAAGAAGTTCCATTTGAACAGTTAGCAATTACACTGATTGATGACTGAAATTTTTTTTCTTGTCTCTTGTCAATTTCTCAAATGTAAAATGTGCATTCAAATCTTACTTCTCTCCATATCTCTGTAATCAGCTTAAGTTTTCCAATCTCTGTTCCTTTGGCTATGACTATGGCCTTGTGTTCAGACATTCTTCCATTCACTTTACTCTTGGTGGTCATACTTCAATCCATCTAGGCCCAATATCCTTGAACTACCTCTCTAAATTCCTCCAGCTTTCCATTTTTCTTCTCACCCCTAACTTTCTCTAACTGACCATTCCTCATCCTTGTTTAATGCTTCTTCAAACCTAACACTTTGCAACAAAATTTTGTTCACTCATTCTATTAGCTCTGCCTTCACTCCATTAACCATAAGTGCTCCTGTTTTTTCAGTGACTAGTCCTTTTTTCTTTTCTGCTTTGTTAACTTTATATATTATGCCATTTTTACTGACAATTCTTTCTGTTATTATTTATATCTTACGCCTTCTATCTTCATCATATGCCCCTTTCTTGCACCTCACTTATGTCTAAGCCTCCCTCAGTATCCATGAAACCTCAGACTTTGATGGATCCCATTTATTTCTAATATATCTGCCTTGTATCATAGTTATCTCATAGTTAAATATCTATCTTTGCTCTTTCCTTGTTTGTGCTGCCATTCTTCTATTCAATTAACCTATATGAGGTTCACTGCACTCAATTAAATTCTAGACTGTAATTAAAATGAGCTTAATATTTTCCAGATGTTCTCCCACTTTCACTTTCAGGTCCCCTATTTTTTCTACTTCTTGTCATAGATAGTTTTAAGGCATCTTCTTGAAGTTCCCTATGATTCATGTATGTGGATGTGTGTATTTCTGAACTCTTGGAGTAAGTGAGTCATTTTTATATAAACCAGCAATAATAATTTCGTATTTAAAAGAGAGAAAAGAAAAGGTTGCTTTTAACGTCCTTGCCTTGATGGTTTCTTAAGAAAACCACCTCTCACTCACTCTTTCATGCACCAACTCCAATATGCAAACACATATACATAGGGCCAAGATCCAGATTTTCATGAGAGAAATAATATTGGTTTGCGTTTTGGATAATAACAGTGAGGCTAACAGACCACACTATTACTATGGAATATGTCAGGACCTGATCAAGTGTACCCAAGAACTCTGTGGGAAGCTAGAGAAGTGATTGCTGGACCTCTTGCTGAGATATTTGTATCATCAATAGTCACAGGTGAGGTGCTGGAAGATTGGAGGTTGGCAAACGTGGTGCCACTGTTTAAGAACAGCGGTAAAGACAAGCCAGGGAACTATAGACCGGTGAGCGTGACCTCAGTAGTGGGCAAGTTGTTGGAGGGAATCCTGAGGGACAGATGTACATGTACTTGGAAAGGCAAGGACTGATTCGGGATAGTCAACATGGCTTTGTGCATGGGAAATCATATCTCACAAACTTGATTGAGTTTTTTGAAGAAGTAACAAAGAAGATTGATGAAAGCAGAGCAGTAGATGTGATCTATATGGGCTTTCAGTAAGGCGTTCGATAAGGTTCCCCTTGGGAGACTGATTAGCAAGGTTAGATCTCATGGAATACAGGGAGAACTAGCCATTTGGATACAGAACTAGTTCAAAGGTAGAAGACAGAGGGTGGTGATGGAGGGTTGTTTTTCAGACTGGAGGCCTGTGACCAGTGGAGTGCCACAAGGATTTGTGCTGGGTCCTCTACTTTTTATCATTTACATAAATGATTTGGATGCGAGCATAAGATGGACAGTTAATAAGTTTGCAGATGACACCAAACTTGGAGGTGTAGTGGACAGTGAAGAGGGTTACCTCAGATTACAACACAATCTGGACCAGATAGGCCAATGGGCTGAGAAGTGGCAGATGGAGTTTAATTCAGATAAATGAGAGGTGCTGCATTTTGGGAAAGCAAATCTTAGCAGGACTTATACACTTAATGGTAAGGTCCTAGGGAGTGTTGCTGAACAAAGAGACCTTGAAAGTAGAGTCACAGGTAGATAGGATAGTGAAGAAGGTGTTTTCCTTTACTGGTCAGAGTATTGAGTACAGGAGTTGGGAGGTCATGTTGCAGCTGTACAGGACATTGGTTAGGCCACTGTTGGAATATTGCACGCAATTCCGGTCTCCTTCCTATCAGAAAGATCATCAAATAATTGTCCAATGCAATAGACAATAGACAATAGGTGCAGGAGTAGGCCATTCAGCCCTTCGAGCCTGCACCGCCATTCAATATGATCATGGCTGATCATTCCTCATTAGTATCCTAAATGTTGTTGTGAAACTTGAAAGGGTTCAGAAAAGATTTACAAGGATGTTGCTAGGGTTGGAGGATTTGAGCTATAGGGAGAAGCTGAACTGGCTGAGGCTGTTTTCCCTGGAGCGTTGGTGGCTGAGGGGTGACCTTATAGAGGTTTACAAAATTATGAGGGGCATGGATAGGATAAATAGACAAAGTCTTTTCCCTGGGATGGGGAGTCCAGAACTAGAGGGCATAGGTTTAGGGTGAGAGGAGAAAGATATAAAAGAGACCTAAGGGGCAACATTTTCACACAGAGGATGGTACATGTATGGAATGAGCTGCCAGTGATGTAGTGGAGGTTGGTACAACTGCAACATTTAAGAGGCATTTGGATGGGTATATGAATAGGAAGGGTTTGGAGGGAAATGGGCTGGGTGCTGGCAGGTGGCACTAGATTGGTTGGGATATCTGGTCAGCATGGACAAGTTGGACTGAAGGGTCTGTTTCCATGCTGTACATCTCTATGACTCTATGACTCTATGTCAGACAGAAATTTCTCCAGTCTGTACTTGCACAGTTCAATGAGGAAATCAATAAGTTTCTATTTGAGTTAAGCTGCTCCTCCACAGGCTACAGTATTGCTGTACCCTACCCAGTAACTTGATATGGAAGAGTATGGAATTATCTATCTGCTATTCTCTCAACAATTCAGAATTGTTGTTTTCACAGATAAGACGATGTTCAATGATGTGTTAAGTTTAGTTAGTGCCTCTCTGCCACTGAAACTGTAATTGTACAGAAATCCAACATCATTGCTTAAGCATTTAAGTATGTTATGGATTTTAAATTTGTATTTAAGTTTTCTTTCTGTCTCTTTTATCTTTCTCCCTTATTATCTTTATTTTCCTTTCTTTATTTTGTTTTCTATTCATGGGTTTATATTTATATTTCCTGGCTTATTCTTATGCCTTCCATACAGGAGGCTAGAGATAACCTTGTATAGCTTTCCTGCAGGCATGTACAAGGACTTGAATGTATGCTATCATGTCATCATACAGCCCAATCAGCTAAAGCAATTCCAGGATCCCTAATCTGGGCAATGCTATTTCTGGCAATAAATTCATAGATCAATCTTAAAGCAATAAGCAAGATATAAGATAGATGCTGCAATAATGTTATTTAAAGGAACGTATAGAACATAGAACAGTACAGCACAGGAACAGGCCCTTTGACACACCATGTCTGTGCTGACAATGACGCCATTCTACACTAATCCCATTTGCCTGCACATGAACTATATCCCTTCATTCCCTGCCTGATCATGCAACTGTCTAAAAGCCTCTTAAACATTGCTAAGGGATCTGCTCTTACCACCTCCCTTGGCAGGTACCTAACACTCCCTGTCTAAAAACACTTCCCTCACACATCTCCCTTAAACATTTCCCCCTCACCTTAAACCTATGCCATCTAGTATTTGCCATTTCCACCCTGGGAAAAGGACTCTGACTCTCCAATCTATCCATACCTCTCATATTTTATGTACTTTGTTTTAACCAGCATCTTATGAGCCAATACCCCACAGAAATTATATACCACAAAAACCACAAAGGGTACTGTATTATTCTGTTCAATTATTATAGTTTGTTTTTCACTTTATTCACCACAATGTAAATATAATTGTTGTTTAATTGAATTGTCACACGAAATATCAACAGTTGATTCAATTTTGAGTTAATTTCTCCTCAAATACCACAATGTCTGAGTAATCAGCTGATGGAGTGAGAAACTCTCTGCTGATAAACTTCATTTAAGACAAAGTTACATTATCGTTTAAGTGATTTATGCTGTAAATAAATTACAACAGGGGTTTGTATACCCCTGCATTTCTTTAAAGTATGTGTTTTTACACTGATTATGTGGATTGCTTGATTATCCAGAATATTTATCAATTAGCATACTCCTGGCCCCATAGATGTGGGATAATAAACTGTTAACTGTACTCCTATCAGGTCACCCCTCAGCTTCCATTACCCTCGCAAAAAACAATCTAAGTTTGTCCAACCTGTCCTTATAGCTGGTACACTCGAATCCAGATAACATCCTGGTAAACCTCTTTTGCACCCTTTCCAAAGCCTCCATATCCTTCATTTAATTTGGAGAACAGAACTGCATGAACCACTTCAAATATGGCCTAAATAAAGTCTTATACAACGGCAGTTTGACATGCCAACTTTCATACTCAATGATCTCACTGAGACATACACTAGTCTTAAGGGACTTGACAGGGTAAATGCTCAAGGGATGTTTCCAGTCACAGAGAGCATAGTCCCAGAATAAAGGACTGCCAAGTTAACACTGAGATGAGGAGGAATTTCTTTTTCAGAGGGCTGTAAATCTTTGGAAAAGCTTGCCGCAGAGAGCTGTGGAGGCAAATTCCTCTTCTATATTTAAGGCTGAAAGAGATTGATTCTCAATCACTAGGAGAATCAAGGGTCACAGGGAAAGGGCAGAAAAGTGGGTGTGAGGAATGTTGGATCAGCCATGAATGGTAGAGCAGTGGTTGAGGGGCTGAATGGCCTACTTCTGTTCCTATTTCTTGGTTTTATGGTCATCTGTTCGTAGTCTATCACTACTATTTCTTCTTGTTTTTAATTATTAATAAACTTGGGAATTCAAGAAAGCCTGGTTAACTTTGTTCCTTTTAAAACATACATGTATTTAGATTTGTAAAAAAGATTTCCACAAGGGAGGGGATCCATTTAAAATTAACCTTGCTATGATCTACTACTGTTGTCTGGTGAATAAGCAGGGGGAGCCAATTCACCCCTCTGAAGCTTAACAGTTTGAGATATCCCATTTGAAACTGTAACACTTTTAGGGATCCTTACCCAGGGACTAATTTTAGCAAAATATACTTTGAAAAGCAAGGGGTCAAATACTGTGCCTTGTAGAACCCCACACAAAACAACCATCTAACCTCAAAAACAACCATTGACCTTACATTTTGTAGGTAGAAGACGCAAAATGAAGAACCATTCACTGACCTTGACCGCCTACATGAACCTTCGACTTATTCTGGAACCGTTGCCAGAACCTTGGGTCCAGAGCTGGTCCCACTTCCTTCTGATGCTGATCCTTGAAGGCCTCTACCCACAAACCCAAGGTGTCTCCTGCCCTTGCCCTCTGCATGACTAATGTCTCCAAGATTGTATCTTACCCTGTCGATTCTCTGCCTGACCTGGTGTTCAATTTCCAAGAATTTCAATGGCAGCAACTCCTTTGAGAAATACTTGGCTGTTAAGAAAGAATGGGCTTTCTATACCATGTGGATGACAAACCATGCTGCTAGGCTCCCTTCTGTATGCTGAACTGGCCAGCAATGTTACTGAGCAGAGTGTCACAGGGTCACTGGCTAGCTCCACAATAACTCAGATGAGAGGGGTACATGAATTTTGTATGCTGCTTACCTTGATCTTTAAAGAAACAGTTGTATATCATAACTGGTAGAAATACATCTTTGCCCCTTGTTTGGTCACGATAACCAAACAAGGAGCAAAGATGTATTTCTAATCCTTAGTGGGTTTATTTTTCCCAATTTGTGTCTGCATTGTATTTTGGGGATCCGCAAAACTGTTAGAAGTGAGGAATACTCCTACAACAACAAAATATTGCAAATACTGGAATCAGAAACAAAAGTAGAATGTGGGAAATGCTCAGAGAGTCAGGCAGTAACTGCGCAGAGAAATTGAGTTAACATTTCAGAACAGCCTTCATAACAAATATGAATGTGCCTTTGGGGTGTGTTTACGAATATGTTGTATTATGAACAGAAAATCATGATCACTATATCTGTTATTTCCCCAAAACGAACTCTTGGCACTGCATTAGAATCTAACATTTGGAATATTAGCCCTTTTTTTGCATCTGTAACGTGTAAATAAATCTAACCATGTTAATGTAACCTATTCTTGGAAGACTTTCTCAGAGTCAGCAACTTGTAGGTTCAACAATGTTTGAAAAAAATGATTGGTCTCATCTTGGTATGTGCAGCAAATCAGACTTGAGTTGATCGATAATCATATTGACATTAATATTTGACAGCATCATATAAAGAATGACATACAGTATTGGAGGTGTTTTGGAAGAGGCTCACACATTAGGAGTTAATTAAAACGACCTTTATGTTGAAACTCAACACAATTTAGTTTCAAGGTTGGAATGTACACGTGCACTGATCATCTGCCAAATCAAATTAAGGTCATCTCATTTGGAAAATGCAAATGTGAAGATACTGTGGGTGCAATATGTCCTAGTTAACTCCTTTAACAGACATTAAGCTACGTAAATTATTAACTATTTATTATAACACACAGCTTAATTTTTACATTTCCTACAGTGTGGAAACGGGCCCTTTGGCCCAACCAGTCCACACCAACGCTCTGAAGATTAACACACCCCAACCCATCGCCCTCTGATTAATGCTCCTAACTCTATGGGCAATTTAGCATAGCAAATTCACCTGACCTGTACATTTTTGGATTGTGGGAGGAAATCGGAGCACCCAGAGGAAACCCATGCAGACACGGGGAGGACATGCAAACTCCACACAGACAGTCACCCGGGGCTGGAATTGAACCTGGCACTGTGAGGCAGCAGTGTTAACCACTGAGCCACCATGCCACCCCTTAGTTACACCTTAATCAGTTACACCTAATTACATTCAGAAAAATGTATCGAGCCATTTGGGTTATTAGATTTGCCTCAATCACTCTCCCCAGCTCAGAAGCACAGAGTTATTTGTCTTAACAAAAGACAATGGCTCTAAATTTTGTTTCTTTGGATTTCATGGAAACAAAACATGTGAGAGATGTAAAATAGCTTACTGTTCTGTTGTCACCCATTTAATGCAAACACAAAGTCTAAATCTATTTCAATGTCTCCAAGTAAAAACTCAGGAGTCAAATGAATAGTCTTTCCAACTTCCTTTCATACCTCCATATGTCATACCTGCCACAGAATTAATTAATATGCCTAAGAGAATTCACAGTCACAAAGCACAGTTTAAGACAATTATTCTATTCAAGGATCTGTTTCATGTTTAAAAAAAAACTAAAGACCTCTGGGATGGTTCAAGAGCAGAGGTTAAAGGCATTATGTCATCAGGAATTTCTTTCTTGCAAGCTAAAAATTCCTGTTGATAAACAGAGAATAAATTCGGATTATTAAAGGTGATGATGGAAATTCAATCTGTAGCCATGTAGAAGCAAAAATGTTTCCTGTCATGTTCTATAACTCATCTTTCTTTGTTCTATCTTCATTAAAGCTATGGGTAAGTTATTGTCTCGGCCACTTGCTGCTATTCCGGAACATTCATTCACTGTACCCATTCTCAGCCAGCAGGTGGTGCACTTACTTACCATGTGGCACAGACTTCCTGAGTCCAAATTTCAAGTTTTCTTGAACACTCCAGTTCTAACTGAAAATCATGTCAAATTGCACGTGGAAGGTGGTCGAGCCATTTAAGACAGACTTGAGCTTAATAGTTTAGATGCGAGCTACAGCTGGGGCCATCTGTTACCAATCCATCACCTAATAGCAAATTTTCAAACAATTCATGGGGATTGTATATTTTAGGCTTGGAATTATATTCCAAAACTGGAAAATCAGCCATAACTGGACAGTGAAGCAGGCTGTAACATTTCTACCTGAGTTCTGTTTTCCTGCATTATCTTTGCCGTGATGACTGCCAGGTACTCCTTCCCTGCACAAGTGCATAAATGTGGTACACAGGTTAGGGAAAGATGAAGGTTACTAATTTCTGGGATGAGGACATCAAGCATCCAGAGATGTTTCAGAAAAGACACTGTCTAGAATTGGCCTTTGCTCCCTCCATATGGGCCTCACGAAATACAGCCTAGGACTAATAACTGACTGCTTTTCCTGAGAAATATATCAATGATCTAGATCTTAGTGTGCAAGGGGCAATTTCAAAGTTTGCAGATGACACAAAACTTGGGAGAATTGTAAGCAATGAGGAGGGCAGTTAGAACTCCAGAAGGACATCTACAAGATAGTAGATTATTACTGGCAGACGGGTTTCAAGGTACAGAAGTGTGAGGTGATATATTTTGGTAGGAAAAACATTGAAAACAAAGAAGGGTACAGGAGCAGAAGCACCTAGGTGTACTTAAGTTGGCAAGACATGTAAGTAAAGCTTACAGTATCCTCAACTTTATTAATTAGGATGTAGAGTAGGAGAAAGTGAGGACTGCAGATGCTGGAGATCAGAGTCAAGATGAAGGGCTTATGCCTAAAGCTTCAACTCTCCTGCTCCTTGGATGCTGCCTGATCTGATGTGCTTTTCCAGTGCTACACTTTTAGATGAAGATGTAGAGTAGAAGAGTAAGGAGATGATGCTGAGCTTGTATAAGACACTTTTTGTACCTCAGTTGGAATACTGTGTATAGTTCTAGGTGTTCTTTTATAGGAAGGATGTAATTGCATTGGAGGCAGCACAGAACAATTTCTAAGAATGTTTCCAAGGATGAAACTTCAGTGATGAAGATAGATTGAAGAAATTAGGATATTCTCCTTGGAGAGAAGAAAAATAAGAGAAAATCTAATAGATATTTTCAAAAACACATGTCAGCTGAATAGAGTAGATTGGGAGAAACTGTTCTTGATCGTAAAAGGAACAAGAACATGAGGGCATTGATTTAAAATGATGTGCAAAAGAAGGAAGTCTTATGTGAGTAAAAGTTTTCTTCACTCAGTGAATAGTTAGAGAGTGAAATGCACTGTCTGGATGTGTGACGGATACAGGTTCAATTGAGGCATTAAAGAGGGCATTGGCTGATCATTTGGATAAAATAATGTGCAAGAATATGGGGGAAAGCAGGATACTGACATGAGATCATTGTGGTCATGTAATGAGCTGGACGGACTCACTGGGATAAACATTCCAGATGAAGGGCTTATGCCCAAAATGTTGACTCCCCTGCTCCTAGGATACTGCCTGATCTGCTGTGCTTTTTCCAGTGTCACGCTTTTAAACAATAGGCCAAATGGCTTCCTTCTGCACCATAACACTTCTGCAATTCTATGATAAAGAAAATGTTGTTCATTCTTCTTTGAGATTTTTTTCAGTCCATACAGATGCCACAATGGGTGTGCCCAAGGCAGTAAGACAAACTCAACATTTATTAGAACGAACATTTATTAAACATAACTATTTACAAGGTATGGTAAAGGAGTCATCCTGCTGAAACCTTACTGACTCAGATCCCAGATCCAGCTGACTTGACAATACTATGACATTCCTGATGAAGAACATATGCTCAAAGCATCAATTCTCCTGCTCCTCAGATGCTGCCTGACCGGCTGTGCTTTTCCAGCACCACACTCTCAACATATGACATAGCTCCTTTCACAATGCTCAGCAACTATTCTTACAGAAAAACAACACATTCATCTTCACGCCCCTCCCCCCGAAATCTTTTCCAGTACCCATTTGAACCATTAATATTTAACTCTTCACCCCCATTTCAACACTCCACTTCATCCCTATCTTGATAAGTCTCTTGCATCTGAGGCATTCAGCGTTAATCTCCACAGAGTCATAAAGTCATAAAGATGTACAGCATGGAAACAGACCTTTCGGTCCAACTCATCCATACCGACCAGATATCCCAACCCAATCTAGTCCCACCTGCCAGCACCCGGCCCATATCCCTCCAAACCCTTCCTATTCATATATCCATCCAGATGCCTTTTAAATGTTGCAATTGTACCAGCCTCCACCACTTTCTCTGGCAGCCCATTCCATGCATGCACCACTTCTGCATGAAAAAGTTGCCCCTTAGGTCTCTTTTGTATCTTTCCCCTCTCACCTTAAACCCATGCCCTCTAGTTCTGGACTCCCCAACCCCAGGGAAAAGACTTTGTCTATTTATCCAACAGCACTCTCATCTCTCTTGTAAAATGTATGGGATGTATGAACTCCCTTGTTATTGTCTGGGAGGGTGAGTGCGAGTCTGGAGTAGGATGGCAGCTTCCTTAAAGACAAGAACATTTCCAGAACTCTGTCAGAAAGTAAACATGCATCACTACTGATTAAAACAAAACATAAACCTCTGGACCAGGATCTATAAGAAGTTTCTGCAGAGCACAGTGTTTGCAAGCTGGATGGCAATTTGGGCTACTACTCCACAGAACTTTAAATCTTTTTCAAAAGATCTTGTTCAGTCTGCAGGTAATTCCCACCACTTTTAGTACCATGCTTCATTGACTTTCTGAAAGCAGTTTGAATCTGCCCATGTTGTTGTTTGGAAATATATTATTTATGACACTATCAAACTATAACTTTTTCTTGCTCACATTGCATCCCTCCTTAGATTTGGTAGTGGTTTCTTGTTGCTTACTAATAGGAATCAGTGAGAAATCTTTTTAAAAATGATATATAGATACAGGTTGGTGCTGTTTTACACAACCCGCAAATAATTTGGTTTCGATCTTGCCTTTACCTGAAGCCTGTGTTTCGAAACCAGGTATGAAAATTAATTACATGGTGTGTCTCAACTCCAGGATGACTCTTCCAGCTGCGTAGAACACTGTGTGACACTGAAGCAGAGAACCTCACAGCCCCTTCATCCATTCCCACCATCAGTGATAGGATTCAGATGGAGTTCATCAAGAAACCAAAAATTTGTTCAAGAGGAGGGCAAAACGTACAAAAAAAACAAGCAAAACCTTTGCCTTTGAAAAGTTTGCTATCCTTCATGCAACTGTTGATGTTTCTTAAAATTTCTAAAACGTGTTTTGCTCTTTAAAAAGGAAGTCTGTTGTTTGCGTGTGAAGTGTTTTGTTTTTGCTGGCGAAATAAAAGAACAAATAGCCTCATGATATTACTGACTGTGGAGCTCCTGTGGGTTTTTCCACATACCTGCTCCAAAACCTTAGTTCTGGCTCTGCATGAGGTTTGTGATTGCTTGATTCTGGGGTAGTCATTCAAAATTTCATGCCAACTACTCTCACAGTTCCAACTAATGCAAACCTGGTGCTTTTCTCTCCTGAATATACCTTACCTAATTCCCTCAGACGCTTCCCTGGGATGATACCAGGATATATTCTGCAGAATGTATCAGAGGTTAGTTCTTATAATCATAGAACTGAATTGTCAAGATATCATGCACAAATTTTCATGGATCTGAATACCTAAACTATGACATTAGTATTGATACATGGAAAGTTATGGTTAACTGAGTTTTGGATTGGAATTATAAATTAAATAAATCAAAAGCAGTTATGACATTTCATTATATTTCTTTGGATCCATGGGAGACTGATTAGCAAGGTTAGATCTCATGGAATACAGGGAGAACTAGCCATTGCTCAAAGGTAGAAGACAGAGGGTGGTGGTAGAGGGTTGTTTTTCAGATTGGAGGCCTGTGACTAGTGGAGTGCCACAAAAATCGGTGCTGGGTCCTCTACTTTTTGTCATTTACATAAATGATTTGGATGCGAGCATAAGAGGTACAGTTAGTAAGTTTGCTGATGACACCAAAATTGGAGGTGTAGTGGACAACAAAGAGGGTTACCTCAGACTACAACAGGATCTGAACCAGATGGGCCAATGGGCTGAGAAGTGGCAGATGGAGTTTAATTCAGATAAATGCGAGGGACTGCATTTTGGGAAAGCAAATCTTAGCAGATCTTATACACTTAATGGTAAGGTCCTAAGGAGTGTTGCTGAACAAAGAGACTTTGGAGTGCAGGTTCATAGCTCCTTCAAAGTGGAGTTGTAGGTAGGTAGGATAGTGAAGAAGGCATTTGGTATGCTTTCCTTCATTGGTCAGAGTATTGAGTCCAGGAGTTGGGAGGTCATGTTGCGGCTGTACAGGACATTGGTGAGGCCACTGTTGGAATATTGCGTGCAATTCTGGTCTCCTTCCTATCGAAAAGATATTGTGAAACTTGAAAGGGTTCAGAAAAGATTTACAAGGATGTTGCCAGGGTTGGAGGATTTGAGCTATAGGGAGAGGTTGAATAGGCTAGGGCTGTTTTCCCTGGAGCGTCGGAGGGGTGACCTTATAGAGGTTTACAAAATTATGAGGAGCATGGATAGAATAAATAGACAAAGCCTTTTCCCTGGGGTCGGGGAATCCAGAACTAGAGGGCATAGGTTTAGGGTGAGAGGGGAAAGATATAAAAGAGATCTAAGGGGCAACCTTTTCACACAGAGGGTGGTAAGTGTATGGAATGAGCTGCCAGAGGATGTGGTGGAGGCTGGTACAATTGCAACATTTAAGAGGCATTTGGATGGGTATATGAATAGGAAGGGTTTGGAGGGATATCGGCCGAGTGCTGGCAGGTGGGACTAGATTGGGTTGGGATATCTGGTCAGCATGGACAGGTTGGACCGAAGGGTCTGTTTCCATGCTGTACATCTCTATGACTCTATGACGATTATTCACATTTTATGTCTGAATCACATCTATGTTCTGATCAGAATATATATAAATAATGGGATAAATTACTGAAGTATTGTCCATGTTATTATTTTGAAACTATGTTGGGGAGTGGAATGTCTCAAACATACTGTGAGAAATACTGAAGTAAGTATAGCATTTGTCAGTGGCCTTTGAACACAGCCAGTTCATTGACATTTCATTTCCGTGTTTGCTTTCTATTGTGGAAATGATGAGGAAGTGCACAATATATTTGAAGGAACAATTTAAAGACGGAATTTGAAGAAGATTGAGGTTTGCCAAGAAGCAAGGAGAAACTATGGGCTGAGTTGCAGTTTAATGTTCCTCATTTAATGTGCTGCTGGACTCTTTGTGGAGTATCACTTTCCTTCAGCAATGTGTGGGAAGACAGTGCTGTTAAACAGGAAAGCATGTTTGTAAGTTGCCTATTTGCATCATTCCTGGATTTGGTGAAGTGCTGCAAAAGTGTGCCAATGCTTGTCTGATCACTCATCGAATGGTCTGATGGCATTCACTGTGGCACTTTATTGCTTGAGTTTCTGATGAATGTCACCATCCAAGTTTGAAATGACTCTTTGTTGCCTTTTGTCAGCCACTTATTGTACTTCCTTGTCGGCCTGAATATTACAAGGAGCTTGATGTAGAAGAGTAGACAGTATATTGTGAATATTGCATTCACTTTCATAAATATTCTTTTGAATTTGCACATTTATGTAATGCAATACCTTCTGGTTGCTATTATAGGGCTATTCACATTGGCACATTTCTGTAGTTGTTGATATCCTATAACTCTGGGAAGCTATCCAGAGATGCAAACTTCTGATTAGTGTTACTGCTGCTTTTTCATTATTTACACATGGCACATGCGCTTCCCTGGCTGGCCAGTATTTATTACCTGCCCCGAGCTGCCCTTGAGAAGGTGGCAGTGAACCACTGCAATCCACATGCTGTAGGCTGACCCACAATGTGCTCAGGGAGGGAATTCCAGGGTTTTGACCCAGTAAGTCAGGATGGTGATTTGCTTGGAGAGGAACTCGCAGGTGGTGGCATTCTCATCAACCAGTTGCCCTTGTCCTTCTAGACAAGGGTTTGGAAGGTGCTGTCTGAGGGTTTTCAGTGAATTTCTGCAGTACACCTTGTAGATAGTACACACTGCTGCTATTGAGCATCGGTGGGGGAGCAGGTATGTGTTTGTGGATGTGGTGTCAATCAAGTGGGCTGCTTTGTCTTGGGTGGTTTCAAGCGTCTTGAGTGTTGTTGGAGCTGCACCCATCCAGGCAAGTGGGGAATTTTCCATCACACTCCGGATATTTTGTAGATGGTGGACAGGCTTTGGGAAGTGAGGAGATGAGTTACTCCCCACAGTATTCCAAGCCTCTGACCTGCTGTTTTCACCACTGTTTTTATGTGGTGAGTCTAGTTGTGTTTCTACTCAATAGTAACCCCCAGAATGTTAATAATGCAGAATTCAGTGATGGTAACACTACTAACTGCCAAGGGCGGTGGTTAGGTTGTCTCTTATTGGAGTGGCATTTGTGTTACTTGTAACTTGTAAGCTCAAGCCTGGATATTGTCGAGATCTTATTGCACTTGAACATAGACTGCTTCAGTATCTGAGGAACTGTGAATGGTGCTGAACATTGTACACTCATTGGCGAGCATCCCAACTTCTGACCTTGTGATGGAGGGAAGGTCGTTGATGAAGCAGCTGAAGGAGGTTGGGCCGAGGACACTCTCCTGAGAAATACCTGCAGAGATGTTGCTGTTGTTGCTGTAATTGTTACTTGTGCTGCTGTCACTGTTGTTGCTACTGCTGTTGTTGCTGTTGTTTTTGAAAATATCAGTCATTGGCCACCCTCAGAAAACCTCCCATACGTAAAAGTAAAATCTCACTAACTTTCCCATTAACAATTAAAAGATCAGCTGAAACAGGGAATTTTAACCAAGTCTTTCCATAAGTTTGAATCAGCCAACTCAATTGCTATTGTGATCTTGCCTTGCATTGACTGGTATTTCAAAAACCTGTGGATATAACCTTAAACTTGAAAGTGAATTAAACTCCTTTTAAGAAATGAGTCTATGTTACTGGGTATCCTATGTCTCCCAAAGATGTTACTCATAGGCAGAGTGACACACTTGACTGAAACATCACGTTTGAGAGGATGAAGCCAGCTTTCCAACCAGCTTGCAGCCTTCCTGGTTTTCTCTCCACGCCAATCAGTCTTTCAAGTTGTAATTCCTCTGATCCAAATAGTGGCTCAAATTTTCCAATTATCATTGAAGAGATTTGACCTCCAGTGATCCTCTTTAAGATTCAACATTTGGTCTTTCAGTGATTTTTCCATTCAGATAGGGTCATCAAGCGTGGAAACAGACCATTCAGTCCAACATGTCCAAGCCAGCCAGACATCCCAATCTGACCTAACCCCATTTGCCAGCATTTGTCCCATATACTTCTAAACCCTCCCTATTCATATCTGAGCCTGGCGACTCCTAAATGTGTTCATTGGAGCAAACTGAGCAGAATGATGTCCAGTGCAGGAGCACTGTTGCAGGCTGAGAGAGGACTCTCTATTGAGCATAGTATTTAAGGAGTTAAATTGTTGAAAGGTCCCAAAGTCACAACGACTGAGGAAATGTAAATGCATTGCGTAGGGTGTATAGGTGGGGAGTGGGGGAGGGGGGTAATGTGCCATGTGGATAAGAGGGTAGTATGTGTGACTGGGGGGAAGGTGGCTGTTGGGGATTGGGGTTGGGTGCCAAGTGGGTGAGGGATCAGGGTAGCAGGCAGGTGAAGCAATGGGTTGGGCTCTGGGCGAAGGACTATAACGGCTTAGTTCCTGCATGGTGGATAAGGTCAGGCACATGGCCGTGGGAGTGCTGGGGCCTGGGTCTGACAGGATCAGGCCCAATGGAGTTGGGATGGCCCCAACAGGGTGTGGTTGGGTTGGGGGAGTCAGGGATATGGAGAGTGGGCAGTGGTTGAGTTGGCTGTGGGATCAGTGTAGTTGTTGCCCAGGAATCAGAATAAGTTTTAATCCATTGACTTTTCCTGGCTATCTATTAAGCCTAAGAGAGTCAAAACCTTCCAAATTCACTGAATTTTTAGAGATTCTAATTATAAGGTAATTGTTCACTGGAAGTTTCAAGTTTCTGGGAAATTCCCTCAGAACAAACTGTGCTGGGATTTCTGTAATCCCACTCTTTGCTGCATAAACAGCATCTGACCATTGGAATTTGTGGGCCATTATGAGTCCAAGTGGTCAATAGATTTTAATATATCAATGAGTGTACTTACTGGCTAACAATCAATCACACAATTTATCCTTAAATTGAGAATGATTTACATTTTGTGAGATGTTTGGGTCTGACTCTGTTTAGAAACCCGAAGAATGCAGGAGCTGAGAGAAGTTTCTGCAAAAAACTTTTATTGAGAGCTTTCAATGAAATGAGAGCTTCTGCTCCCTATCAGCTCTCATTATTTAATCTTGTGACTCTGGCATCATAACTGGGTATGCTTCTGATGTTAATGTTATTACTCTACAATTTATACATTGCAATGAATAAAGCTATAAGGGAAAAATTCCAAAAAAACATTCCACACAAGTGGAATAAAATGGGCATTCCCAGCACATACGCCTTCAATCATCCAAATAACAAACCCCACTCCCCATTTCCAATCCCAACCTCATCCGACCCCAAATTCAACAATTCACCTATGGATTCTCATTCACTCAGACACGCACCCCCCCCCCGTCCCCCCTTCAATCACACACCCAGCCATTCTCCCAAATCCATTCACTTGCTCACCCGTTCACTCACACTCAACTACCCACTCACCCATTCACTAACACCCATCCATCCAGCCAGCCCATTTACTCACATTCTACCAACACACTTTATTCACTCACCCACACTGATATATTCAGGCCTGGGAAGTTTGGTAATTAATTTTGTTGAGGAACAGTATGCAACTGCCTTGAAAGTACCAAGACATGCTTCCTCAAGACACTCCAATTGTCTCTGCCTCTCCAGCTGTCTCTGCTTCAACCCTGTAGCCACCCAACTCTTATGGACCATGTTGCCCCATTCAACCCTCAGTACTGGTTCTCCCATTACCCACCTCTACCCAGGTGAGCTGACTCTCATTCTCTCACAGCCATCACTCCACAACTCCAAGCCAGCATCACTCTGAAATCCAGCCTGCAGATTTAGATTAGATTAGACTTACAGTGTGGAAACAGGCCCTTCGGCCCAACAAGTCCACACTGACCCGCCGAAGCGCAACCCACCCATACCCCTACATTTACCCCTTACCTAACATTATGGGCAATTTAGCATGGCCAATTCACCTGACCCGCACATCTTTGTGACTGTGGGAGGAAACCGGAGCACCCGGAGGAAACCCACGCAGACACGGGGAGAACATGCAAACTCCACACAGTCAGTCGCCTGAGTCGGGAATTGAACCCGGGTCTACAGGCGCTGTGAGGCAGCAGTGCTAACCACTGTGCCACCGTGCCGCCCACCATGCTAAACCATGCAATTTACCATGCTAAACAATACCACTAAAGTAGCTCTGCTCCAATCACATATTCTGTTTGCAGAATCATTCAGATTCACTAACTTGTTCTTAGAATAACAGCTTGGTGGGCCACATAGGACACCTTGGCAGGCCATAAAGTAACCCATAGGCAGCTAATTTTCTTGTCTTGAAATTTTTGTGCAGGGTGGGATTTAAAATTACTCAATTTCTGCTTTTTCAGACCATTCTGTAAATCTATTGCAAATACTTGTAATGCAACTATTAAATCAAAAAACAAAATTAAATGTTGTGAAAATAAATATCTACTTCAGTGTCAGGTTAAGTAATAGATGGTGCTGTTTATAACTTACATATAACATAATTCCAATTTCACATAGTGGGAAGCTCACATCTTCATTATAATAATTATGGCTGAACTATGAAATGTGGACTGAGTGATTGATAAGTTGCTGATCTGATTTATTCACTTCTTGGATTCTGGTTTGTTGTTTACCATGCAATAAACAATGGGCCTAACGTTGCAGAGTGCAAGTAGGCCGTAGTATTTAACAGGAGTCTATAATCACTACCAAAGAAAGAACCAACAAAGATTATAAGCTCACTTGTTCTAAATTCGTTAGCAGCAGAAATTCTTCTTCAGAGATGAAGTTGTAATCAAAATTGCCTATTAGACTCAAAGCAGTGTTTGAGTTGAGTGACAAAGGGGCCATTTTGACAAGCTGTGATGTTTTAAACAGATTTGTTGGCAACCTTTTCTACAACTCTTCTAATCTTTGACTTCAATGGAAATAAAAATTGGGAGGATTTATGACTGATATTACATGTTTTAAACTCTCCTAAAACATTGATACTTAACCAAAGGAATTTAATTGAGGGCCATTTAATGTAACAGGCTAGTACTCTTACATCCAGCACAACTTCAATCTCTTCAAATTTCGGTGCATGGCCTTTTGAGGGTGGCCTTGGAGGTGGGGGAGGAGGTGACAGAATGGAGCTTGTGTCAGGATGCCAAGTACTGTTTTATGAGGGGCACATGGCATGCATAGAGGGAACAGCATGTGGATTTAAAATGAAGGAATTGAGGCAATTAAAGTGTCAATTGACTGAGATTTTATGGGCTGTTCCAATTTTCCAAAAAGGGCAAAAGGTTACAGATTGACATCAATGCTGCTGTTTTCAAACACTATGTTCCAGCCAGTACCTCGAGATAACCTCACACAGCTGAACACAACCTTCCACCCCCCCACTGTTTAAAGGGATCATGAACTATTTTCAAGTTAATTTCTATTTTATTTCCTCTGGCAGCTGGTGTCCTGTATGCATTTTTGGAGTATTCCTACATTGGCGAGGGTTTAAATAAACTTCAGGATTTAGTCTTTGTGATGCTGAAGCTTTTTATTTGTGGCTGAAATGCATGTACTGAAACAAGTTATCAGGTGGCCTGAGGAGAGATCACACAAATAAGGATAAATCAGTAGATGAGAGAGGAGGAGGAGAGGCTGAAGGGCCTTGAGCCCATCCACTGAGGAACTTTAGAGAGCAGTGCTCTTACCTTAACTTCAGTAAGACACGTTTACTCCACAAATGAAATCAGCCAGTTGTTGCAGCCAAACTAGGCAGGGATAAAATTGCTTGCCTGCAGCAAGGTGGCTATGTCCTTTAACATTTATATGTCGCACTCATGCAGGCTTCTGCTGGAGATATAAGCAACTGCACACCCTTTGATAAGCTGGTAACCTGTATTATCCTTTAACTCCACTCTGATTCTTATGCACTTGTGCCTGATGTCTCACCATGGGCAGACTCCACCTCTATCATAGCCTCTCAAATACATGCAATGTCAGGATTGAAGCTGTGGGGATCAAGTCTAGGATAAACTAAGGGTAGGATTTGCAGGTGGCATGGTGGCTCAATGGTTAGCACTGCTACCTCACGGTCCCAGAGAACTAAGTTGATTCCACTGACTGTCTGTATGGAATTTGCACATTCTCCTGTGTCTGTGTGGGTTTCCTCCGGGTGCACAATCCAAAGATGTACAGGTGAAGTGGATTAGCCATGCTAAATTGCTCATACTGTTAGGTGCATTAGTCAGAGGGAAATGGGTCTGAGTGGGTTACTCTTTAGAGGGTTGGTGTGGACGTGTTGGGCCGAAGGGCCTATTTCCACACTGTAAAGAACCTAATCTAATTAACTCATATATATCTTCATCATCATTTCTCCTTCCTTTGCAGCTACCCTCATTCAGGATCCCTTCAGACCCATCAGGACCTATAGCCTCATGTTGCCTACCCATTATTATCCAACATTGTGTCCTCCAGTACACATGCAGATGAACTTGTCTCATTTCCCTCCTGACCTTAAAGCAGTAATACATTGTGAGAAAGCAATGATGTTACAACCCACCACCTTCTTCAAAAGAACTTCATTTGCTGTAGGAGGCTTTCACATGTCTCTAGTCATGAAAATCTCTACTAAAGTACGAGTACTTTCTCCCCTTATAGTTCTTTCCCTCTGCTGCCTTTTCTGTGCCACATTCTCATGTCGAAAAGGGAGAGTGTATCAAGTGTCTTGCAATATGTTTGGTGATGTAACTGTCAATGAATAATAATAGTAGTCTGTGCAATCTATGGGTTGTGTATGGCCCTTGCTGTAATACAAAATCTATGAGAATGAATTAAGGAAAATTATTTGTCAAGTTGAGTGATGATTGATCAACATTTCTTGTAGGTGAAGGGAATATAAATATTTGAGACGTAAATGAGGCTAACGATACATAAACCATTCATTTTGATTTCTTGCGTCAGATTGATAAATGTCTTCCTGCACTATAATCATATGTTGGAACCACATGAGAGCATTGAGCTTCACAGCCACTTGTTTCCTCTGTCACCTGAACGTAACCTGGGGGTCTCTCAATGCCCCTAATGATACACAATATCTCTCCTTCTTTCTAGCTCATCCATTAAGAGTTCCAGTACTTTGTCTGAAAACTTTGGCACTTGCATTCTCAAATGTTTTTAAAAAGTCCCACTAGTTCTTGCAGTCACAATGCATCTCACTTTCAAACAATGCAGACTAGCCTTTAACTAGGACCGGCCCTTCTTTACATAGGCCCTCTGTTGATATCTGTAGTCAATGAGCAGCATAAGGAACATTGGTTGCATACAGAATTATTTTTAAAATTCTAGAATTACTGACGACACAAAAAAATTGGAGGGGGTGGAGATGTTAGTCTTTACTAAAGAGGAGTGTAACAAGTTATAAGAGGACATTAATACACTTGCAGAATTGTCAGAAATTTGGAAATGAATGCCAACATGGACAAATACAAGGTAGAACATATTGTGATGAAGAGTAGAGGGATCACATTATTTAGGGGTGTGAGTCTAGGTGAGGCAAAAGAACTAAATGTCAATCACTAAAAGTTGCACCAAAAGTTAGCAAGACCAAAATCAAAGCGAATCAAAACACCAGGGTGTATTTATAGAGGACTAGAATTGAAAAGCAGATAAGTTATTGTAAAGTTATGCTCATTAAGTGCTCCAGACTTATTCAGTAAAATAACATAAAAGTAAAGATTAGAAAATTCCAGTGAACACATGTAGTTTGCATTTCAGAACTATTCAATTCAATCTCTTTTCTATCTTTGAACAAGCCCATAAACTTCTGCTTTCGATTGAATTGTTACTATTTACTTTTTTGAGAAATTCAATTGAGTCCAAATTCACTGCTCAAATGTTTATCTAAACCATAGGTTAACCATTATACATGAGAAATATTTACAGATATTTAGTTCAGAATCTTACAGATGGAAAGCAAGAGGTCTCAGTAACAGATCAGAGATGTCAAGCAGGCTTGTATATTTGGATTGTATATGTACGACACATGACTAGACGCAGAGGGAAAGGTTTTAGGCAAATCCTGATACAGCCTGGCTTTTCAGCTGAGTAGCTCAGTTTCCAGACTAATATTCAGACACTAGTGGCTTGTTGTGGGGGCCATAAAGACCAAAGCATTTTCAATATGCATTAATTTATTGTGTTTTGAATAAACTTTGCAAAACTTCCATGAGATATCATTTTAATATCATTCTAATGTTCTTCTTTCCTCTACGAGAGTTGATAATTATGCCGTTCTCTTTCACATTTGGGAACTAAACAAAAAAACTGAGTGCAGCTGCTTGCAAGTTTAAGCATTTTAATAGACCTATAGTGCCAGAACCAGAAAATAACTTTGGCAGATACTGTGTTTTCCACTAGAGTTGAGCTTTACCATGCACCTTTAGAAAATTGAAAGCATTTTTATTATACCTTGACTAAGTTTAAATTTGATACAAAACTAAACTAAATCAGTACCTGAACCAAGGCCAGTTTTATACCCAAGAGTAAATATAGATTCTTTGATTTTAAGCTACAACTAAGGAAAGCAAACAGAAGAAAATTGATCACAAATATTGTTATTCAGAAAGTTAGGAATAGATAAACATATTTAATTACATTTTAACCCAATGATTTATTTAAAGAGACAAGAATAAACCTGTATCAGCAACTAAATTAGTATTTAATGACACAATCTATGCAGTTTTCTGTATGAATTCATCACATTATGTATGTGAAGAATGAAAGCTAACTGGGAGTTTGAAACAGGAATTTGAATGCTTTGATAAATCACAGATTGAGCTGGCATTTATTTAACACGCAGTCCTAATTTCCATAGTTCCAAGTTGAAGGCACTCACACAAACTTTTGTTTCTATAATACACATCTTCTTCTTCTCTCACAGTCCCTCAAGGTCAAGGCTGACTTTCTTTCTGTCTAGAGTTGTGGCTCCTGAAGAGACCATTCACTCTAATGTTGGATCCATGCATCCTGCCACAAGTGAGGCAGGTGGTGTATGAAGATGTAGGTGGTTGGGATGCTTGAGTTATCACATAGTCGTTCTTTTGTTTGCACTTGGCCTGCAATTGAGTCTGTTAAAGATGCTCAACAAATTCATGGACACTTCCTCAATTTGGCCAGTCACGGCCAAAAGGTTTCCATGAATTGATAAGATATTGCATATTTTAAGCAGGGCTTCAGAAGGTCCATGAGCACTTTCCCTGGCCTCCCAATAATCGCTTACCAGGACAGAGCTTGTGGAGAGAACTTGTTTTGGAAGTCTTGTATGTGCCATATGAAAGATGTGGTGTATGCACATAACAAGTGAGTGGGTATTACCTGTGCCTGTGAGGCTTTGTTGTTCCACAGCGCTGGTACTAACTTTTAGTATCCGCTATTGGATGCTGTCTCAGTTTTGGCTTTGCACCTGCTTCTTTAAAGTGTTTATACCTTACAAAGAGAATAGGTTCTGCTGCCCTCCTGAGATAGGGTTATTCTTTTCCTCTCTGAATCTGCCTGTGAGCCTTTCTAGTTTTGACTTCCAAATGTTGATTGGTTTCATCCAAACTAAAATCTTCCTTGATCTCAGATTGAAGTACTTATAAAATGCTTCCAAACCTTACAAAGCTATTGGCAGTACCTTTGATATTTTGGTGATTTATAACATCATCCACTATGGAAACCACAGAATATAATATGATATTGGCTTGTTCATCTTCAGATTTAATATTTCATTTGAAGCAATTAGTATCTTAAGAATTGTTAAGTAATTAACAATTGTCTTCTGTTTCACTTCTGTCTTCTGATTGGTCCATCTCTGATACTAACTATTTTTGGAAGTATTATTGCTACATCTATTTCCTCAATAGCTGCTTACTTTAGCAATTTATTATTGCTTTAAAGATGTTTTAAATCTGTAGACTCGCACTAACTGCTTGTAATTTGCTGTCTTCAAGCTTATCTTATTATATTAAATCAACGTTGTTTGAAATTCTGTTTTGAAGGTTTTTCAGACTTTTCAATTCTGCTGCAGTGCAATGGTATTCTTACAATAATGCTTTCAATTCTGTGAACTAGCAATACTGTATTGTGTAACATCTTTCCAGTTTCAAATTCTACTAAATAGAAATAATGTATTTCTGTAGTGCTTACTTGAGATTTACCACTTTCTTAAAAAAAAATCAAAACTGTGGGCCTGCCTCCTACCATTTGCAATGAAAATGAAGTCTCCTATTTCTTCCAGGGATACTTTCCCATCTTCAACATCCAGATGCAAAGCATATCATCTCACACAATTTATAAAGTAAAATTATTTAGCAAAAGACTTAACAAATCTTCCTGCTGAAATTGCACTTTAAATCCCCTGGAATACTGTCAAATTAACAGTCAAGAATACAAAACATTTCCAGCCATGCAAACACAGTATCAACTTCTTCAAAATTGATCTCATTGGATTTTTGCCTGAATGCTGTAGATTTAGCAACAGTTTCGCTAAAGATAATGTGCATTCTGAAGCACAGTCAAGGTATCATTGCATTACAAGTATGGCAACAATACCAACTCTATACTTTGGGACTTCTATTGACTTGAGAAGAGTTTTGTTGACAAACAGTAAGTACTACAGTTGGTAGAGGGCTGAACTGGGTCAATGATCCATTGCTGGATTGTTACTTATTTGTGCCTTTTAAGCTCGATGGATGCTCCAATAAGGGAAATGCTCACCATATTCTTGTGTCTCTCCCTCAACATATATGGAAGGTGGTTCATATATGGTTGGCTGACCAGCTTTAGGTTGGAATATTAGTTTTGTTTGATATTCAAGGATTTCTTGTATGAAGAATTGAAGAGATTGAGATTGTTTACAAATCCAATGCAAAGTGGATAACAGCACTGCAGGCATCCACAAAACTGTAGATCACACATTTATGTGATCTGTAATGAAGTAGGAGGCAGTATCATTGTATTAATGTCACTGGATTATTAATTTCGTGGCCTGGGAACATGTTTTCAAAAGCTAGCATGGGAACTGGTGATATTTAAATTTAATTATTAAATCAGGAATTGAAATAACTCTCAGTACTGATAACCATGGAACCTATCTGATCCACTAATGCACTCTCGAGAAGGAAATCTGTCATCCTGACCTGGTCAACTCTAAAAGTGTCTCCATAACCATAGTAATGTGGTTCAATCTTAATTGCCCTCTGATATCACCTAGCAAGTCATGTAGTGTACTAAAATGCTAGAAGAATAAACTTAACTTTACGAGGATATTTTGGCTGGAAGGGAGTACACCACAGATTATGATAATAATACCTGGGCCTCAGGAGTTAAATTATGAGGAGAGATTATAAAATTTAGGCTTATTTTCTCCAGTATTTAAAAGGTTAGAGTGACCTGATCAAAGTCTTCAAGGTATTAACAGAAAAAGGCAGGGTAGATAAATATAAACTTTTCTCATTGGTTGGGGATTCTAGAACTAGGGCTAGATTGTAGGCTCGCGCTAGAACTAGATTCTAGAACCTTATCTAAATGTTAGGGCCAAGCCATTTAGGAGAGATTTTAGGAAACATCTTTTACACAGAAAGATTGGTAGAAATTTGGAATATTCTTCAACAAATGGCAGTTGTTAGTGCTAAATAGGATGAATGTGGAAGCTTTAGAAAGGGTTCAGATGAGATGGATTTTGCATGGTATGGAAGGAAGGTCTTATGAGGAAAGGCTGTGGGACTTGAGACTGTTTTTGTCAGGGAGAAGAAGGTTGAGAGGTGACTTAATTAAGAGATATAAGATAATCAAAGGGTTAGATTGGGTGGACAATAAGACTCTTTTTCCTTGGATGGTGATGGCTAGCATGAGGGGAGATAGCTTTACATTGAGGGGTGATAGATATAGGACAGATGTCAGAGACAGTTTCTTTACTCAGATAGGAGTATGGGTGTGGACCACATTGCCTGCAACAGTATTAGACTCGCCAACTTTAAGGGCATTTAAGTGGTCATTGGATAGGCATATGGACAAGAATGGAATAGTATCGGTTAGGTGGGCTTCAGATTGGTTCCACTGGTTGATGCAACATTGAGGGCTGAAGGGCCCGTACTGCAATGTAATGTTCTATGTTCAATGTTCTACATTTTTTCAAGCAAAGGTATTAAGGGAAATGGGCCAAAGGCAGGTATTTAAAGTTAGGCCACAGATCAGCTAAAGTCTTAATGAATGGCAGAATAGGCTCAAGGGACTCATTGGCCTATTCCTGTTCCTAGGACAATTATGGCAAAAACTTGGAAATAACAGTAGCAAACCCAAATCTTTCAACTACACAAAATCCTCCTTTGTACTATCTGGGGACTTGTGCCAAAATTGTGAGAGTTGTGTCATAGACTAATCAAACATCAGCCTAATATAATTATACTCATTGAATCATCCTTTACAGACAATATCCCAGACATCAATCATTACCATCTACGGGTGTATCCTGCCCCACTGACAGGACAGGCCCATTAGAAATGGTGGTACAATGGTATACATTCAGGAAAGATTTTAACTGGGAATTCTCAAAGTTTCCTCCAGATCTCTTGAAGCCTCTATGTGTCAAGTCAAACATGAGTCAGGAAAACTCCTGTTGATTACAGCCACATCCATCACACATTAGCTGAAGAATAGGTACTCTTCCATGCTGAACATGATTGTGGTTGCTGGAGGTCAATAATGCCAGATTTGGAAATCCTCGGGTAGTATTTGAAGCCCAACTATTGTTATCAATGACCTTCACTCACCATAAGATTAGAGCTGAGAATGTATACTGATGATTGCATAATGTTCAGCACTATTTGCAACCTCTCAGATACTGAAGCAATCAGTGTCCAAAAGCAAGTAGACTGGGAAACAATTCAATGTTAGGTTAATTAATGGCAAATAACTGTTGGAACACACAAGCGCCAGGCATTGACCACCTTCAACAGGAGACAATCGAAACATCAACCATGTGGCATTCCATGCCACAATCATTACAGCAGTTCCCACTGTCAAAATCCTGGGAGTTATCATTGAGCAGAAACTAAGCTGCACCGATCATATACACATAAAAGCCGCTCAATGGTTGGGCATTCTGAGTGGGTAACCCACCTTCTGACTCCTCAAAGCCTGTCCGTTGTGTACAGGGCCCAAGTTCTGTATGAGTGCAGCTTTAACAACATCAAGAAACTTGAAACCATCCTAGATAAAGCAGCCTATTTGAGTGATACTCCATCCACCATCTTCAACATTCATTTCCTTCATCATTGATATACTCTGGCAACAGTGTGTACCATCTACAAGATGCATGGCAGTAATTCAACAAGGCTCCCTGACAGCACTTTCAAATCCTGTGACCTGTACCACCTGGAAGGACAAGGACAGCAGATGCATGGGTCTTTCCAAACCTATAAGTTCCCCTTGAATCCACTCATCATCCTGACATGGAACCACATCATAGTTTCTTCACTACCACTGTGTTAAAAGCCTGAAATTCCCATTCCAACAGAAATGTTACTGAACCTCCACCACAATGAACTGCAATGTTCAAAGTAATGGCTCATTACTATTTTCTCAAAGACAATTAGAGATGGGCAAAAAATGCCAGTCTAGTCAGTGATGCCCACAGCTTATGAACAAATTAAACTAAATGTGAATATCCACTGTCAGATAGATTGTAAATAGTTTGGGAATTATCACACTGCTTGGTCAACCTCACTTTAGATTTTGAAGATTATATATATATATTATATATATATACTACTCAAGAGAGTTTCATTAGCTCCAGGATTGTGAAGAAGTTCCTCACACATCCCACCGAGAACATTCCACAGAGTCTTGTGATTTATTGTGTCATTTAAACAAAATAATAAGTTGTGGGCATTACTGGAAAAGGCCAGCATTTGTTGCCCATCCCTATGGCCCTTGAACTGAGTTGCTTGCTAGGCCATTTCAGAGGACAGTTAAAAGCCAACCACATTGCTGTGGGTCTGGAGTCACATGTTGCACATTAGCGAACCGATGGATTTTTGTGGCAATCAATGTTAAATTAAAGGACTCCATTACTGAGATTAAACAAGGAACTGTGATGCTGGAAATCTAAATCAAAAACAGGAATTGCTGGAGAAACAGCAGGACTGGCGACATCTATGGGGATAAAGCAGAGTTAACTTTCTGAGTTCCGTTTTGAAGAAGGCTGACTAGACTTGAAATGTTAACTCTGTTTTCTCTCCACTGATGCTGCCAGACCTGCTGAGTTTCTCCAGCAATTTCTGTCTCCAATATTGAGACTGGCTTTTAATACAGAAATTATTAATTAAATTTAAATTCAACCAGCTGTCATGCGTGGGATTTGAACCCAGGACATTAGGTGATGTTTTGTGATTGCAAGTCTAATGATATTATCACTACACTACATTTCTCCCCTGCTGGCAAATGCTTGGATGAGATTGATGAATGCAATGAAGACTTCCTGATACTGTTCTTGATATTTTTCTTGGCTTTACCTGACAACACTTCTGGATTTTATAAAGCCATACAGTGTCAGTCAGAGGATTTCCTATGCAAGAAAATGCACATCAGGGTGCTCCTTATTGACAAGAGGGAAATATCTTGATACTTTCCACCACATGATTTACCTTCCTTCATGAAGAAAGTAGTTATTGCCACATTCCTGAAATCTGGGATGGTAAGGTTGCAGAGGTGTTTGAAGAGTTCATTTTCTTCAGAATTCCATAAGTACATGGAATCTTAATCTGTCTTTGAGAATGTCAGCTGGAACACCTCTGGGACTACAGGCTTTATTGTTTTATATCACATCATATGCTGTTTGCAGGTTTCCTATTGAAGGTGACTCACTCATGGATTCTACACACAGGGTACTGGGGGAGAGCCTGGAGAATTTCAGCTGGCATTGTGGATTCACAGTTAGGGGCTGTTGAAAATGTTCTTGCCAGCATTGACAGATGCCATTGTCAGAGTCAATGAAGTGTGGAACTGGAAGAAACACAGCAGGTCAAGCAGCATCAGAGGAACAGGAGAGTTGATGTTTCAGGTCGGCACCCATCCTCAGGTCCTGATGAAGGGTCCTAGCCTGAAACATTGACTGTCCTACTCCTCTGATGCTGCTTGACCTGCTGTGCTTTTTCCAGCTCCACACTTTATCAACTCTGACTTTCCAGCATCTGCAGTCCTGACTATCTCCAAGATGCCATTGTCATTCTTAAGTACAGCAAGATTATCTTTTGAGAAAAGTGGACTTCATCCATTTGACCATGATTATTGAGGATCCTGGTGGCTGTTTAAAAACTTGGTATTTTAAAATGGTAATTCTCTAGCTAAGACTGAATAGGTAGATAGAAGCACATGTAATCTAATGTGAGTTTTTAATAACCGTGGATTTAATTAAGGTGCAATAGCCCTATTGAAAAGGTTCAGTTTTAATCATTACTGATGTGCAGATATTATATTAAAATTATGAAGCTTCATTTTAACTATCGCTGTAGAAATAAAAAGTCAATAAAATGTTAATTCTCTGGAAGGACAATATGGAAATCCTTGTACAAAGGCAGGTTTTGTCCAATGGCATGACAGCCTATATTTTTCTAACAGTGAAAAAAGTTATTGTAATTGTAGGGTCATAAAACAAAGACTTGGTTCAAGCTTTGTGTTGGAATCTGAAATTTAACAGGTGAAAACAATTATAACATGCATCTGTACATTGTTTATCCATTATTCTTCAAAGATGACTGTTTTACATTCAACTTCCTATTGGTTACACATTGTTGCTTTTCACAGTATCCTTGTTATTTTAAGGAGGTCATAAAGAGTTTTCTACAAAGCAACATCTCCACATTATCTTTGTGTCCTTCATATTTTGAATTTCAAATTATATGAGCTAAAAGACAGAGACTTTTTTTTTGGAACACTGAATAATCTATAAATTAAGTCCTAAAAGCAGAATTTGAATTTTATCAATAATTATATGTTGATAAGCACTAAAATAAAAGTAAAGTATTTTGTCAGAATTTTTGTGGTTTAATGTCTACAACAATAATGGAAATCACAAGGCAGGAAGGATTTATGCAGTGGCTTTTGCTTTGATGGTTACCCACTAGGTGCAGAATATGCAGAATACTCACAGTTGCTCTTCACCTGTGGGAAAACCAGTCCCTGTAACTTGCATGGTCTGAGTCATTTAAGTGACCCAGGTATACTTCCGGTATGGAGAAAGTGAGGATTGCAGATGCTAGAGATCAGAGTCGAAGAATGTGGTGCTGGAAAAGCAGAGCCTGGTCAGGCAGCATCCGAGGAGCAGGAGAATCGACATTTCAGGCATTAGCTCTTCATTAGGAATCTGCTTCAGGATGTGGCTGAAGAACTTCAGTGCCGAGGAGATAACCTAGGCGGTGCAGTGAGAGAGAGACTCACTGAGATCCTTTTAGAGAGAGGAAGAGAACTTCTTCATGGTTAGCATCCTTGGAAGAGGCTTCACAGTAAGGTTATAATCAACAAGGAGATAGTAAGGACTGCAGATGCTGGAGATCAGAGTCAAAGAGTGTGGTGCTGGAAAAGCACAGCCTGTCAGGCAGCATCCGAGGAGCAGGAGAATCAATGTTCCAGTCATATGTCCTTTATCAGGAATATTCCTGATGAAGGGCTTATGCCTGAAACGTCAATTCTCCTGCTCCTTGGATGCTGCCTGACCAGCTGTGCTTTTTCAGCACCACACTCTTTGATACTTCCAGTATGGGCCTATTTCCGGGTTAGAGCTTATATTCTGACTGTGAACAGAAATGAAGAGATGAGTTACCTATCACAGAATACCCAGCCTTCAACACATTCTCGTAGCCACAATGTGTATGTGCCTTCACTTAAAGATAACTTTATGGGCACCTCCCTACCTTAGGATGGTGAAGATGGGTGATTGGAAGGTAAGAATGCAAATGAATATCAAGGAGATATGGTTAGAAATCCTTTTGTCGGAAATGGCCATCTTCTGATAATTGCATGGTATCTGCCAATTTAGCAGTCAAAGTCTGAAGGCTGTCCAGGTCTTTTTACCCATGGTCATGAACAGCTTCATTATCTGAGCGGTTGCAAATGGAACCAAATTCTTTGCAATCATCAGCAAAAATCTTCTTTCCAGTCTTATGAAGGGAAGAAGGTCACTGATACAGTGAGGAGATGTTATACTGGAACTGTCAGTAGAGAGGTAACCTAGAGACCCAGATAATGCTCCAGGGACCTGTGTTTGAACTCCATCATGGAGGATAGTGAAACCTGAATTTGAATAAAATCTATAGTGTTGTAAAAACCCATTTGGTTCACTAACTTAGGGAAGGAAATCTGCCATCATTTCGTGGTCTGGTCTGTAACATGACTCTAAACTCACAACATTGTGGTTGATTCTGAACTAGCTTGTGAAATGGTAGACCAAACCACTCAAGGACACTAAAAACTGACCATTGACCCAAAGCAATATAAGGGATGTATTGAGCCCTCCAGAGAGCATCCTTTTAAGCTTATGTTAGGATCTTCAGGTTGACTGTTCTCTGTTTATTTATATACCTACATAGATTCCACTGCAGCAGTTCAATTTGCTCTCAAAGTGCATCTAAACAACATTGATTCTTCTCCTCCTGTGCCTTAAATTCCAACACCGTTTGTTCAATGTGGGCGGTGAAATGCTGTTTGGATTAGAATTCTTCCAGTCGCTGACAAATATCTTACAAAATATAGAAGTCCAGTGATCCTTAAAATATTGAACTGCTATCTAAGAATACGAATATGAAACCTGAGGCTTCATCAATAAATTAGCCATAAAGTTGCAAGACTCTGTTTCTAACATAGAGGCTTATATTAGGAACATAAATTGGAGAATGAGGCCAGATGTAAACAACACTCCCATATTTTCTAATCATTTGAGTTAGCAGCTTAGACCCTGGCAACACTGAGAATTAGACATGCTAACTACAAAGTTCTGGTGATGATGACTATGAAATCATTGTCAATTGTTGTAAAAACTGATGTACGAGTATTCTTAGGGAAGAAATCAGCCATCTGTATCTGGTCTAGTCTTCCTGAGACTTCAGATCTGCAGCAGTGTGATTGGTTCTTAATTGCCCTCTGAAATGGCCTAGCAAGCCACTCAGTTGGATCAAGCAGTTAGGAAGTCTCAGAAAAAGGACTGCCCAGACATTGGAAACAAATACATCAAACACAACTCTTGACCCTGCAAATGCTCCTTATTACTAGCTGAGGGATAATGCCAAAATTGAAAGAGCTGTCCTTAATGTCTTATTCATGGAATGACACCATACCAAGCACCAGATATTATCTCGGGTGTGTCCTGTCCCACAATAAGGACCGACCCAGTAGAGATGACACAGCACAGTGGCATACAGTCAACAGAGAGTTGTCCAAGGAGTCCTCCATGAATCAGTTCTCCTCCATGTTGAATATTGCATAATATGTTCTAGGTGAGGATATTTGATATCCATCATCAAAGAGTGATGCTGGTGTTGGACTGGGGTGTACAAAGTTAAAAATCACACAACACCAGGTTATAGCCCAACAGGTTTAATTGGAAGCACTAGCTTTCGGAGCGCTGCTCCTTCATCAGGTGGTGAAGGAGCGGCACTCCGAAAGCTAGTGCTTCCAATTAAACCTGTTGAACTATAACCTGGAATTGTGTGATTTTTAACATCATCAAGAGTGGTTTGGCAGCTGACCACAACTGATTGAGCTGGTTGAGTCCTAAAGGACATAGCTACAAGAATGGGTCTGTGGCTAGCGGTGAGGGAAGCAACAAGAAGAAAAAAAACCCTCATCTTTATCAATCTGCCTGCCACAGATGTACCTGTCTATGACATTGTTAGTAAGAGTGACCACGGCACTTAGGGAGGTAAAGTCACAACTAGGATACCCTCCATCATGCTGTATGGCACTATCACTGTGCTGAAAAGGAAAAATTTTAAACAGATCTAGCAACTCAGGACTGGGCCACCAGCAACAGCAGAATTCTTTCCAACATAATCTGTAGATTCATGGCCCAACGTATTTCCCATTCTACCATTACTATCAAGCCAGGGTATCAACCCTGCTTCAACAGACTGTGCAGGAAGACATGTCAAGGGCAACACCAGGCTTGCCTAAAAATGAGGTGTCAACCTGGCGAAGCCAAACACAGGGTGTCTTGCATCAGCATTAGCAGCAAGTGATAGACAGAGCTAAACAATTTCACAGCCGGTGGACCAGGTCTAAGCTCTGCAGTCCTGCCACATCCAGTTGTAAATTGTGGTTAAATAATACATTCAAGGAAGAAATCTGCATCCTCAATGACAGGGGAATATTAGCACATCAGTGCAAATGATAAGGCTGAAGCATTTGCAAAAATCTTCAGTCAGAAGTGCCAAGTAGATGGACTCCTGGGCTCCTCCAGCAGTCCAGAAGATCACAAATGCCAATCTTCAGCCAACTCGATTCAATCCACATGATATCAGAAAATGGCTGAAAGCATTGGAATACTGTAAATGCTTTGAATCTAATAAAATTTCAGCAGTGGTACTGAAGGTTTGCACTCCAGAATTTGCCATTCTTCAAGCCAAGGTTGTCCAGTGCAACTACACCACTGGCATCTACCTAACAATGTGGAAAATTGCCCAGATATGTTCTGTACACAATTAGCAGGACAAATCCAACTCAACCAACTACTGCCCCATTAGTCTAATCTTAATCATCATTACATTCTTGGAAGGTATCATCAACAGTGATATCAAATACACTTGATTAGCAATAGTTTGCTCACTGATGTTCATTTTAGGTTCTGCCAAGGTTACTCAGCTCCTAAGCTCATTATAGCCATGGTCCAAACATGAAAGCAAGAACTAAACATCAGAAAGAGGTGAGAGGGACTGCTCTTGACATCAAGTAAGCATTCGATTGAGGAGTTCTAAAAAAAACTGGAGGCCCTTAGGAATCGGGGAAAGCTAACCTCTAGTTGGAGTTACACTTATCACAAGCAAAGACGGTTGGTATTGTTGGTCATCATCTCAACTCCAGGGCATTACTGCTGAAGTTCCTCATGAAAGTCACCTAAGTGCAACCATCTTCAACTACTTTATCAATGGTTTTCGTTCCATTATAAGGTCAGAAGTGAGAACGTTCACTTAAGATTGTGCAATGTTCAGTAATATACGTGATTCCTTAGACACTGAAGCAGCAAATTAGAAACATCCTCCTTAATATTCAGGTTTGTACTTATAAGTAGCCGTAAATGAGGACTGCAGCTGCTGGGGATTATAGTCAGGAGTGTAGTGCTGGAAAAGCACAGCAGGTCAGGCAGCATCCGAGGAGCAGGAAAATCGACGTTTTGGGCAAAAGCCCTTCATCAGGAATGAAGCTACGAGCCACGGGGGTGGGGAGATAAATGGGAGGGGGTGGGGCTGGGGGGAAGGTAGCTGAGAGTGCAATAGGTGAATGGAGATGGGAGTAATGGTGATAGGTCAGAGAGGAGGGTGGAGCGGATAAGTGGGCAGGAAGATGGACAGATGGGACACGTCATGAGGACAGTGCTGAGCTGGAAGGTTGGAATTGGAGTCAGGTGGGGAGGGAAAACTGGTGAAAATTTACTTAAGGTTCAAGTAATATTCACACTGTACAACTGTCAGGCAATGCAAGAAAGCAACAAAGAATCAAACCATGGCCCCATGACATTACTGTAGCTGAATGCCTCAGTATTGACATCATAGGGGCCACCATTGTCCAGAAACTGACTTAGATCAACCATACAAATATAGTGGCTACAATTTCAGCTCAGATGTGGGAGTCCTACAGCGAGTAACGCATGTCCTAATTCTCCAATATTTGTCCAGCCTCTACAAAGCACAAGATAGAAATGTGGGAAAAACATCCCAATTGCCTGGTGAGTGCCTGCCACCATGCAGGGCTAAGCAGCCCTTTTGTTAGACATCATATCCACAAAGGTAAAAACAATGACTGCAGATGCTGGAAGCCAGTTTCCAGATTAGTGGTGCTGGAAGAGCACAGCAGTTCAGGCAGCATTCGAGGAGCAGTAAAATCGACGTTGCAGGCAAAAGCCCTTCATCAGGAATACAGGCAGAGAACCTGAAGGGTGGAGAAGAGGCTCTCTGCTTGAATTCCTGATGAAGGGCTTTTGCCCGAAACGTTGATTTTACTGCTCCTCGGATGCTCCCTGAATTGCTGTGCTCTTCCAGCACCACTAATCCAGAATCATATCCACAAATATTCAGTCCCTCCAAAACCAGTCCTCAGCAGCAACAGTGTGGATCAGCTACTTGATGCACTGCAGAAATTCACTAAGATGGCATCTTTGAAACCCCACAACCACTTCCATCTAGAAGGATAAGGGCAGCTGATACATAGGACACCAAGACCTGCATGTGCTCCTCCAAGACACACCACCATCCTGATTTGGAGTACATTATTGTTCCTTCAACATTACTAGTTCAAAATCCTGGAATGTCCTCTCTAATGGCATTCTGGGTCTACCTACAGTGCATGGACTGCAGCAGCTCAAGAAGGTAGCTCACCACTACCTTCTCAATGGCAATAAATTTCAGAATTGGGCAATAAATTCTTGCCCAGGCACCAATGTCCATAATTATCTGAATGAATTTCTTTGAAAAACAGCAGATGATTAGATCTATGGCACCACTCTCAGAAACTCAGGGGGGAAGGAGATTTTGGCTGCTATCAGACATAACTATTTCCCATTGATGAGATACGACTTCAGCAAGTTGAGAGTTTTCTCCCAATTCCCACTAATTTCAATGTTGCGAAGTCACCTTTATGGCAAACTCAGTCAAATGTTACCTTGATGTCAAAATCTAAAGAGTTAAATGGAAACAAAATCTGTAAATAAAAAAAGTGAATTACCACACAAATTTGAAAATGGAACTTTTTTTATGGTCTCTGTTGACTTCTTTAAATGGGTAATAAACATAATATGCAACTGTAATGTACATGGAAATGTCTTTGATAAGGTACCAGATGATAGTCATGTCATTAAAGATCAGAGGATGTGAAGTCAAAAGACAATTAACAGAATAAGTAGCAAGTTCTGTACTTAGTCAGGTTGCGAATACAGGTCAATGGGCTCTGGAAAATGACAAGTGGCTTTGTTCATCATCTTCTTGAATAGAAACCAAAAGAACTGTGGATGTTGTAAATCAGAAACAAAAACAAAAGTTGCTAGAAAAGCTCAGTAGGGCTGGAAGCATTTGTGAAGGGAAATCAGACATAACGTTTCGAGCCGAATGGCCCTTCCTCAGAACTGGACCCTAAACGTTAACTCTGATGTCTGTTCACAGATGCTGTCAGAACTGTTGAGAATTTCCAGCAACCTCTGTTTTTGTATCTACTTAAATGGCTTGTATTCAAGAATCGGAGGTATTTTGCCAAAACATAGTGCCCTCATGAAATTGAGAGTTTTGTTAGAATTAAGGAAAACGGTGGCAAACTACAGAGTGATGAACTTGCAGAATGGGTACATCAAGTGAAAATTAATGTGAATACAGCTAAGTAAGAGATGGTACATTTTGGTAAGAGGAATAAAAATGCCACATACTCCTTGAGAAATAAGGAAGGAAACTTATTTTTATAACAGAACTTCTGGCAGCACTATATAGATTTACATCAATAGCCTGGAATAGGTTGCATTGCTACCTGCATACCTGGAAATTGTCTCTTGTGAAGAGAAGAAAAACTGAGAGTATAACCAAAGAGAGAATTTTTAAGTTGTGAGGAGACATGATAGGATAGACAGAGAAGAGATGGATCTGCTTTGTGTGTCTCCAAAACTAGTGGTCATAAATATAAGTCAGTCACCAATAAACCTAATCAGAAACTCAGAAAAAATTTCATTACTCCAACAGTGATGAAAATGTGGAACTTTTTTTCACGTGGATTTGTTGGAATGATCATCGGAGATTTTTGAAAATGAACCTAAATAAGGACAAGGTAAGAAAGGAATAACAGGATATGTTGGCAGAATGTAATGGAGTAAGCTGGGAAGTGGCTGGAGTTCAGAAAAGTAAGGGCTGTTAGAGACCTGTTGGGAAGAATAGCCTTTTTCTGAGCAGTACCTTCTAAGGAATTTTAAGAAACTAAGTCATGCTGACTTGAAAGTGGACCTAACATCCACTTGAAAAAGTGATATACAAATCTTCAGTCATTTTATAGCAAGGTCTTCACCAATCTGAAGTTCAAAAAAGAAAACAAAACAAAGGGTTAATAAACCAACTGATTTTTAAAGGAAGGTATTACGGCCATGCACAACTACTGTGAAGAAAAGAATAATATATCTTAGAAGAAACTGAGAGACCCATTCTTTTCATGACTGTAAACTGAACAGTTTTAGTTATATATTTTGTTCTTTGGGTGGCTACAAAGAAGGAAAACCTGGCAGGACCACCAGTCAGTTGATTGCTGACAGAGGCCACACAGAAGTGAAAACCCAAAACAGCTGTGGTAGGGAGCATGGTCAATAAGAGGCAATGGTGGAAATGTAAAAACATCCAAAGAGAAACATTGATTGCAAATTCTTTGCTGGGTTCTAGTGTTTGCTGTACAATTGCTACTTAGACTTGCCTGAGAAAAGGCAGCTTGGCAATTTATTCATCTTTTCTTCATATGTGGCTCATTTCTATTTTCTCTTTCAGCAATCGCACAGTAATCAAAAGGAGCAAAGGCTTTGAAGTGATTCCAAATGAAAATGCTAAAAGGCCCAATTCTTTCCAGCTGCCTGACCAACTCTGGTGATCATTAACCAAGCAAGTTAATTTGAGTTAATATTTATCAAATGCATATTTCAAAATTGCGTTCTTAGTAAATTATATAAACTTCAGGCATATAAATAAACCAAAGTGAAACTTTTTTAAAAAGACAAATACTGTACTTGTACATATACGCGCAGTAGTTTGTTTTTAAAATTAATCAAAGAATGTACAGATACAACCTTGTTATATCAAAGTTTAGAACAATGAAACAAGGCCCTCACATGCTTTCATACTTGGTTGTTTAAATTATTTTGAGTTGCTACATTGTGTGTTATTCTATTACTGAAGGCACAGGCAAATAAACTACTCCCAGTGGTCCATTTCTACTTGTGTCAACCATTAGGAAACATGTTAGGACTCAGTGAGTTGACTCAGCATTAGGCTTTCTCTTTAGAGCATGAAAATACCTGCTTTCAGCAGCATATCAAACAATTATTATATTTAATGGGAGTTATTATTCTTTCATGCTCTTACTCAAGTGCAACTTTTAATGTTGAGAATCTGTTAACAGCCGTTTCTGTTTCTGTGCTTATTTGTGAAGACCTGAAAGATGCCTTTCTCATTATTATGGATCATAATGGAATGCATTCCTAAAAGGGTGAAATTTTGGCTCAGTGGTTAGCACCACAGTGCCAGGAACCTGGGCCTGATTCTACCCTTGGGTGACTGTGGAATTCACATGTTCTCCTCATGTGCTTGTGGGTTTTCTCTGGGTGAAACAGTTTCCTCCCACAGTCTAAAGATATGCAGGTTGGGTGGATTGGCCGTGGTAAAGTTTGGGGTTGTGTGAGTCTGGATGGGATGCTCTTCAGAGGGTCAGTACGGAATTAGTGGGCCAAACAGATTCTTTCCACGCTATAGAGAATCTGTGAAACATATTCAAAAATGACAATTAAAATAGAATCATTTAAATACACAGAGGTAAGAACATTCCAGAGCTGTGAGGTAAGAGCAGAGAATGTGACCAGTTGAATAGGTCTTTCAATAAGCTACGCATGTATGATGAATCGAGTGGCCTTTCACTGTGCTGATTTGCTGTATGATATTAGGGACACATGACATTTGTTAACATCAGAAACTGAGTGTGGGGATCATAATGCTCAATTAACCCATGTCCATTGCTTTCAATGCTGCAGCACAACTAACTTGTATGCTGTTCCAGGGATAACCCTAAGAAATTAACACCAATTAAAGGTAACCTTCAGTACATAAAATTAGCTCGCTATTCTTAGAGGGGGAATGCATTCTGGCTACACCACGTACTTAAAAATATTGAAAAAGGTTTGAGAAAAAACACAAACTATATCACAAGGTAGGATACTATAAAATGTTCTGACACAGCAATGAACCTCCCTTCATTGAGGAGATACAAAAGAGGAGAGATTTTCATCTCTCTGGGTCAAGGAGATGTTATGGTCAAACTACTGGAAAACAATTCAAATAAAAGGTTGGGATGATAAAAGCTCAAGCCCCGAGCAACTGGATGTTATGTTTCCAAAGGTTCAATTAAGTCTTAGTGGTCAGTAACCGTACTTTCAAATTATATTCCATACCAATTGAACCAAAAGCTTCAGCCATTACTCAAGTCACCATATTCCCTATGATCTGGCAACAACCTTTATCAATCATGGCTCTGATCTAACAATGTGAGCTTCTCTTCATCCTTACTCATTGCTAGAAGTCTCAAACTCACATCTCATGGTTTACACAGATTTCCAGCTATTCAACCATGGCAAGCACATTACTCAGGAACATTGCACCACACTCACTGATAAACTTTCCTCTCACTTGCAGGATTAGGTGGGCACATAATCATAGGATAGCACCTAAATGGCAGAAGGCAGATGTATATGCTTATCTGAACACTTACGATGAAGAGAACGGTAGCCATTATTGAAGCAGCCAATGCTGAATCAAACGCAAGGTTGAAGTGGAAGATGACAGTATATAATAACCAATCCTTCATCTCCCAACTCTCTAAACTCTTACTTCACGGCCATTTCTGATTGACAAATTGCAGACAGTTCATATATACTGCAGTGGTCATAACAAGGTTGCTAGGTGGACCTCATAGAATATGAGTTCTCTGGTTGGGCCTGTTAATCTGCTCCAGTCAAGGAGCCCTGGCTGACAGAAAAGAACAGGAATGTCAGAGATTCTGTTAACCCTGAAAGTTGGTTCTGAAGGAGCTGGATCAGTGCCAAGGGCTATGTACGTGAAATAAAAGGTGACTTGGTGACAGAATACCAATCACTGTGGAGTTATTTCAGTGACACTGAGAGTAAAGCACACTCCTGAAGAAATTTGCTTGTAATAGCTGTCCTTGAGTTGGGGTAAGCATTTTTGGCATCATGCCATAACTTGGGATGCTTGACTTGTTTGGTCCTCCCATTGAAGACTGGGCCCAGTATGTTGAAAGAACGCATTATGTATTTTCAGGCAAATGACATTGGAGCAGATGAAAAGCAATGAGTGATTCTCCTGACAGCTTGTGGACCTGCAATGTTTTTGGTTATTCCGAGTCTAACTTTCCCTGAGGCACTAGTTTCTTAACCCTTTCAAGAGTTGACAGATAGGGAATATTATGACCCCAAGCCTCCTCTAATTCTGAGACACTATCACTTTAACATAACAATTCGAGAACCTGGCGAATCTGTATGGGTGGCATGGCAGCTCAGTGGTTAGCAATGCTGCCTCACAGCGCTAGGGACCTTGATTTGATTCTAGCCTTGGCGACCATCTGTGTGGAGTTTACACATTATTCCCGTGTCTGCGTGGGTTTCTTCCCACAATCCAGAGATGTGCAGGTTAGGTGAATTGGCCTTGCTAGAATGCCCATATTGTTCAGGGATGTGTAGGATAGGTGCATTAGACAGGGGTAAATATAAGGGTATGGGTGGGTTACTCTTCAGAGGGTCGGTGTGGACTTGTTGGGCTGGAAGGCCTGCTCCCACACTGTATGGAATCCATGAATTGTACCTTGATTTTTGACTAGGTTAAGACAACTAGCAGAGGAATGTGAATTTGGTTTAATCCTTAATAAGATGCTGAGAGACCATTTGAAATGTGGGATTAATGATGTAAGCCTGCAAAAGTACTTACTATCTGAAGCCCAACTGAACTTGAAACAGACACTACAACTGCCTTTATCTGTGGAAAATGCAACAAGTGGAGCATATGCATTCAGGATATTCTAATGGAATTGGACACCATTGCCTGTTCCACTGAGCTTTGGAGGCACCACTAGAGTGAAAACAATTGCATAACCTCACTCAGGACATATCCTGGACAGAGGCACTTTCAGTCAGCTCATAGCAAAACCCCAAAACAAAGCCAAGCCTCAGCCAAGCTGTTAAAATTTTCTTCAAGATCCAGGCTGGCAAGCCACAGTAGTAGCTGCCGGTATGTAGACTCACGACAGCAAGAGTCCCACTAGACCGAGATTGATTAAGAGAACTCACATTCAATTATCCAGGAGAGTGCACACCCTTGAAAATCCATCTACAACTGGTTTGGAACAGATAAATTGCTTTGCAAAATCCAAATCAGAACCAATCAAAATAAATGTCTGGTTAAATGGTCACCCGGTTCTAACGGAGGTCAATAGTACTGCAGCCATTTCAATGATTGCAAAACCAGTCTTTGACAAAATGCATTCTGGGCTCCAATCTTTAAGTTTGTGCAAGACTTCAGCTAGACAGAGAACCAATACTGGGGAACATTTACAGATTAAGAGTACAATTTCTTTTCCGGTCTATTATGAGAACTAGCTGGTTCAGTTACCACTGATTGTAGTAAAATACTCAAGCCCAAGCCTGATGGAATGAAATTCATTGAGAAAGATTCATCTAGATTGGCTCAACATTTTTTTAATTAGAAAATGGCTGACTGAGTGATGTCTTAATTGAATACTTGGAAGTTTTTTAGGAAGGTCTAGGGACTATCAAAGGAGCCAAAGACCCTGCATGTTGACCAGGTAGCAATTCCATGAGTCTACAAGGCCCATCAATTGGCATTTGCCTTACAGGCAAAAGTAGATGCAGAAAGCAGAAGACTAGAAAACGAAGGAATCGTCAAACCATTCCATTTGTGGAAACGGCAACGTCAATCATATCAATTGTGAAGCCTGAAGGGTCAGTTTGCCTTTGTGGGGATTTTAAACAAATGGCAAATCACTTTTCGCAGCTGGGAAAATACCCAGTCCCTTACATAGAGGATGTATTGCAAAGCTGTGAGGGGTGGCTGTCCTTCATGAAGCTGGAGTCACACTTACTTGCAGTTGCATTTAAATGAGGATTCCCAGAACTATGCTACAATTAATACCCATAAGGGTTTGTATCAATATATGAGATTGCTAATTGGAGTATCGTCAGCCTGTGCAATTTTTCAGTAGACGATGGAGAACGATTTGCAAGATCTACCTCAGGTCACTGTTTATCATGATGATATGCTAATAACTGAGAAGATGAAGAAGAGCATTTAGAGAATTTGAACATAATCCTTAGATGCTTCTTCAAGTCAGGCATAAGTCTAAGATGGGAAAAATGTGAGTTCCAGGCACCCTAAGTGACTTTCATGGGTTACAGTGTCAACAAGACCGGGTTACACCTATTAAAAGATAAAGTGAGGGCAATCAAAGTTATCCCAGTTTCCAAGTCTGTATCGGAACTTGAGTCTTTCCTTGGATTGGTGACTAATTACGGAAAGTTCATACGTAATCTGGTCTCCACTCTGACACCTTTGCATGAACTCTTAACAAGGAGTCAGCCTTGGAAATGGTCACACAGCCAAGCCATAGATTTCAAGGAAGTGAAAAACAGCTCTCAGGTGTTGGCACACTATGATCACAAGTTAGATGTGGTATTGACATGTGATGTCTCCCATGCAGCATTGGGGTAATATTAACTCATAGATGGATTAATGGAGAGGAACACCTAAGAGCATTTGGATCCAGGACTTTGGCTAATGCAAAGCATAAATATGCCTCAATAGAGAAGGAAGGTTTGGTGGTCATACTTGGAGTCAGAAAGTTCCACCAATACTTGTAAGAATATAAATTTGTAATAATAATGGAACACAAACTTCTGCTAGGCCTACTTAAGGAGGACAAGGCCCATAGCTTCAGGTCAAATTCAACAGTGGGCTCTAATGCTAGGTGCAGATAATTACAAGTAAAAACAGAAGCTGCTGGAAAAGCTCGATAGGTCTGGCAGTGTCTGTGGAGAGAAGTCAGAGTTAAAGTTTCAGGTCCAGTGACCTTTCCTCAGAATGTACAATTACAAGTTGCAATACCGTGTGGGAGGCCAAGTAGCGAATGAGATGAATTGAGCTACCTGCCGCTGGCAGATTCACTGCCAGGTGGTCTCGTCACTGAAAGAGTTTGTAATTGTTTTAAATTTTCTGAGCACACTTCTAGTTACAGCTGACAGCATCAGACTTTGGACACAGAAAGATCTGGTCCTGACAAGCTGAAACAGCTGGATGTTGATGGGGGAGACCAAAGGCTGTCACAACCAGAATTAAAACCTTTTTGGATCCAGAGCAACCAGATCAGAGCAGAGGATGGCACATTATTATGGGGAACAAGAGTGATTGTCCCAAGCAAAGGTCACCGAAAGAATTCGACTGAACTCCACCAGGGTCAACCAGGGGTTTCCAAAATGAAGATGTTGGTAAGAAGTTATGTCTGGTGGCCAGGATTAGATGCAGTCATAGCCACCATGGTGGAAAGTGCCCAGAGTGCCAACAAGGACAAAAATTACAACCAGCAACTCCCCCACATTTGTGGGAACGGCCAGGTAAACCATATACTTGGTTGCATGTCAACTGTGCAGATTCTTTCATGGGCTCAATGTTCTTAGTCTTTGTGGATGCCTACTCAAAGCGGCTGGATCTGCATAGAGTTCATTCTTCAAACACAGGGATGAAATAGATGCATGCATCTATTGCAATACATGGCCTCCCAGAGGTGTTGCTCACAAATAACAGGCCATTGCTTGCCAACAGGGAATTTGAGTACTTCCTAAAGTCAAATGTCATTTGACATATAAGGAAAGCTCCATACCATCCATCATCCAATGACCTGACAAAAACAGCAATCCAAATTTTGAAGGCAGGTTTAAAGAAACACCTTACATTTTCACTTGATACTGATCTATTGTGGCTCCTATTTGATTATACAACCACCCCTCATGCAACTACAGGGTTAGCTCCAGCATAGTTGCTAATGGGGAGAAGATTTGGCACCAGGTTCAACCTGTTCTCCCCTCATAGAATATGGTTGGAGATGCTAATCTGGTCCAATCTGGGAGCCCTGACTGACAGATACAAACGAGAGTGTCAGAGGTTCTGTTCATTCTGAAGCTGGACCAGTGCTAAGGGTTTTCCACGTGTAAATAAAGAGTGACTTAGTGATGGGAGACCAGAGTTATTTCATGTTCCTTTTATTTCCCCTGAACCCTTCACCACAACCCTCCCCTTGTGCCCTTCCCTTTTCAGAGACCCAAGAAATGCTATTTAACAAGACCGTGTTAGAAAAGAAGAAAGTGGAAGAGCAGGAAGACTGTAATGAGGACAAAATTATCATATTCGCAGCCACCAACTCAGATACAGACACTGTCAGTATTTTAAGAATAGTGGCGTCTACATATAGTGAAACAACAGACAAGAGCAGCCTGCAACCAGGGCATGAAAAAAGGATGTTCAGGTAACAATTGATCTGCATACAGTTTCTGATGTAAGAGATTCAGATGAATACTTCAATGGGTAGCCTGCTAAAAAGGCTGATTTCTATGCACAGTGGTGTATTTGATATATTGACAGTCGTACCAAAAAGCCTGACATCAATGTCAAGGAACATGGAACAGGGTTTTATGCAGAATTTGGAGTTCATCCTTTCTACTGTGCAGGTGTTTGCCAACATGAAAACACTTGCAGAAACAAACATGCTGCAGCATCTTATGGCTGATGTCTCTGTTTCCACTGCAGCGCAGACTGCAATCAGCATCTGGCTGATGATGTGGAATCTCAGCCTGAAGCAAGTCAAGCTCAGTTTTCTGCCATGCATGCTTAGATTGTTGCTTTAGTTATCAGCGTACAAAGGGGCTGGCAGGATCTCAAAAGCGGTTCAACTTTCTGTCCTCTAACGGTTTGCTGGAAAATGGTTGCATTGTGGAAATCCAGATGTCCAGGATAAACTCTGGGAAACATGACTTCAAACTCCACCTTGACAGTTGGTGGAATTTAAAATCTGGAACATCAAACTGGCCCTCAGTAAAAGTAACCATTAAATCATTGCGTAAGACTCACTAATGTCCTTTAGGAAAGGAAAACTACCATGCCGATTGTCTGCCCTACTTGTGACGCTAGACTCACAGAAATGTGACTGCACAACAGCCGAGCAAACCACTCAGTTCAAGTGCAATTACAGATGGGCAACAAATGCTGATCTCACCAGTGATGCTCATTATCAATGAAAGAATTGCTAGGATTGTTGAGATGCTGCCCATCAGAAAAGCAGTTGCTCCATACAGCAGGAAGCTGTTGTCTTCTTTCAAGATGACTGGATTTATTACCCTACCAATGCTACTCTTCCAATTCCTGATGAAGGGCTTATGCCCGAAACGTCGAATTTCCTGTTCCTTGGATGTTGCCTGACCTGCTGCGCTTTTCCAGCAACACATTTTCAGCTCTGATCTTCAGCATCTGCAGACCTCACTTTCTCCACTCTCCCAATACCCTTGTAGTTTCCTGCTAACCTCCCAGTCAAACTATCTGCTCAAAATATGATGATGCAGACTGAAGTCAGACCTCAAAGCCCCAGATTTCCTTTAATCACAAACAATCATTTGCAGTGCCCCGACTGGGAGTCTGTAGCCTTGTTACAAGCATTGGGTTAGAACTTTACATAAGTTCTAAAATAGGCAAAGGGATGTGGAAGACAAGCAAAAAAGCAATGCACAAGTGAGATAATTTGTCATTCATATGAAATATTGGAAGTTTTATTTATATTATATCCTCTGCCGAGGACATGCAGATCCTGGGCCTCCTCCACCACCACTCCCTTACCACCCGACGCCTGGAGGAAGAACACCTCATCTTTCGCCTCGGAACACTTCAACCTCAGGGCATCAATGCAGACTTCACCAGTTTCCTCATTTCACCTCCCCCACCTTATCCCAGTTCCTAACTTCCAGCTCAGTACCATCCTCATGACCTGTTCTACCTACCAATCTCCCTTCCAACCTATCCGGTCCACCCTCCCCTTTGACCTATCACCTTCATCCCCACCTCCATCCACCCATTGTACTCTTTGCTACCTTCCCCCACCCTCCTCTCTGAACTATCACCTCCATCCTCACCCTCATTCACCAATTGTACTCTTTGCTACCTTCTCCCCAGCCCCAGCCCCTCCCCCATTTATCTCTCCCTGCCTCCATTCCTGATGAAGGGCTTTTGCTTGTAACATTGATTTTCCTCCTCCTCAGATGCTGCCTGACCTGCTGTGCTTTTCCAGCACCACTCTAATCTAGACCTTTGCCTAGTTTTATTTATATTGTTGATTCAGAATGTTTTCATAGTGATGGTTTTTCTTTGGCATTGTGTTCAAGAGAATGAGTTGAAAAACACTGAAAAAGCACAGCAGGTCAGGCAGCATTTGAGGAGCAGGAGAGTTGAAGTTTCTAATGAAGGGCTTATGCCTAAAACGTCAACCCTCCTGGTCCTCAGATGCTGCCAGACCTGCTGTGCTTTTCCAGTGCCACCCTTTTCGACTCTTATAATCCAGCATTTTGCAGTCTTCACTTTCTCTTGTTCAAGAGAATGCTTTGACAATCTGAAACAATGATAGTATTAGGAATGCAACTGAGGGTGAATAAGGAATTAGAGTTGCATTCAATGAAACACCATTACAATAAGCCATTCCTGGGTGCATTGGCCTGAAAGCAGTCAATCAGTTGTTTCTTCCTTCTCCTCTTCCACCTTCACTTTCTTTTTCTATTTCATCCACTGTTTCAGTACATCTGTCATACCACACTGTTATTTGTAAAGAGCTTGCAATTAATTGTAATGTGAATTAGGAAGCTGATGATGTGGAGGTATTTGGGAATAATAATAAATGCATTCAGTAGCTCTCTAAAAGGCACTACAGGCGACAAAAGGATTAGCTAGGTCTTTTTATAGATAGAAGAAAAAAGGCTAATTTTTTTTAATAGTTAAGTGAAGAGGACAGCAAAGATCAGACAGAAGCTTTGCAAAATTGAACACATATCTCTGGCCAAAGTCAAATCTTTGGGTCTACCAACATGGATGAGACTAATTTTCTCACAACACTAAAAAAACCCAGCCAGAAAATGTAAATTTATGGACACTGATGTTCATTGGCTCATTTGGGGTACACCCCGAAGTAGGCAAAGATCTAATTGGAAAAGACAAAGGCTGCAATAATGCAGACTGTAGACACTGTCAAGCAGATCAGAAATAGATAGATGAAGATGTTGACTACACAAATGACTAGCTTCTAGTCAAGTCAAGAGAAAAGCATGAGGGTTGACGCAGTAAAGCAGCAACAACAAGATTGCGTACCAGACACAGAAAGATGTGCAAAAGCTGTGGATGACCACATGAGTTGACAGACAGATGGATCTCTTGCCTGGAGCAAACTGCAAGGTTTGTGGAAAACCAAATTCCTGGAGAAGTTGTGCAAATCAAAGAAGGTAGTAAACGAGTTATCAGAGTCAGAATGACAAGGAAAGCAAAACATTCACACCCTGGAAAATGACAATGAGTTTGACAACACAACAGACATAGGAACCATAAAACTGTGTCAAACAGCTGGATGCAGCAACTCCCAGAGAAAAGAAATTCACACAAACATTCAGATGAAGAAGAGAATGAAATAGAAAAATCCACGAATGGAAGCATGATGTCAGAGCGCAGAATTAGACATCATGCTCAAACTACACCAGAAGATGTTTACTGAGAATTTAAAAGAAAGTGGTTACTCAAGGGAAAGTCCTCTGAAACTGAGCAATATTATGTTAATGGCATACAAAAGAACTCAGATCTGACAGGTAAATCAGGTAAATACAATGCACAGGGACACACATGGGGCTTTCCAATTTCTAACAATCAACTATATGGAGAGATATCACAAATGCACTCAGTGAAGTACCCTGGATTTGCCCTTCGACTGATTGCCCTCCGCTGTGTCAGTTCTGCTTATTTTCGCTGTAATGATTCAGATTAAGCAAGATTGAAACTTCCATTTTAAAATTATCTGAGCAGCACTCTTGAAATCAGAGTCAAAGCCTTCAGCACATGCAATGACACTTCTTGTGGACTTCAGGAACACTACATGACAGTATAGGACCTCAACCGTTTTGGGTATTAACATTTCAATAACCAGTACAAATCAATCAATAACTATTCTGTGATAGTCGTTGATCTTTTAGATGGCATGAGTACATATGTAAGACAGGGTACTAGCTTGAGCTTTCAGGTCAAAAACAACAGTCTGTGTCAAATCAGTGCTGACTGATAATGTGATCTGCCTATGCTGCACACCTCCAGCACTTCCTTGGACTCATGCTGATGCCTTTACAAAATGCCATTCAGTGTGTCCAGGATCAGATGTCAGCAGACACCATGACTACCATTTAGACCCAAAACAGCAGCTAAAACACTGAAAATATGGGCATTGCGCCATCACATTTAGCAACCTCCAATTTTATCATTTGTAAAGGAGGTCATTTAATGTGTGTCTGAAAGACTGCTGTAATGAAAGATCAAGAAGAGAAAATGGGAAGATTTACACTGTACAAAACAAGATTTACTTTACAATTTAGTCACATGCAAAATCATGATCCACCATCATGTATTACCAACCTGCAGAAAGACCAATTATTCATTTCAGCAGATGTTTAAATGATTAAATCTCTTGTTCATGTAAGAAGATAGTATTGTATCATTAATAAAACATTCATAAGTGTTTCATCAAAGTAGATTATAATGTTCTTCCTTATAGGTGAAAGTGAGGACTGCAGATGCTGGAGATCAGAGTTAATGGTACTGGAAAAGCACAGCAGGTCAGGCAGCACCCTAGGAGCAGGAAAATCAACATTATGGGCAAACGCCATTCATCATTGAAGGGCTTTTGCCTGAAATGTCAATTTTCCTGCTCCTTGGATGCTGCCTGACCTACTGCGCTTTTCCAGCACCACTCTAATCTTGACTATAATGTCCTTATTGCAATTGCCAGTATCCATTATGGATATTTTATATATTTTACAGAAATATTGGTACACAATCACAATGTGGGCATGTAAAACATTGTCTCACTTGTCCCACAGTGATGTTGTGTATTTTTCCTCTTTTGACATTTTCAAGATAAATCATTGGCACATATGTAAGACAGGGCAATAGCTAGAGCTTTCAGGTCAAAAATAGCAGTCTATGTCTATGGCATGGTGGCACAGTGGTTAGCATTGCTGCCTCACAGAGCCAGTGACTCGGGTTCAATTCCTGCCTCAGGCGACTCTCTGTGTGGAGTTTGCACATTCTGCGTGGGTTTCCTCTGGTTTCCTCCCACAGTCCAAAAAATGTGCAGGTTAGGTGAATTGGCCATGCTAAATTGCCCCTAGTGTTAGGTGCAAGGGTAAATGTAGTGGAATGGGTCTGGGTGGGTGCGCTTCGGCGGGTCGGTGTGGACTTGTTGGGCCGAAGGGCCTGTTTCCACACTGTAAGTAATGTAATCTAAATCAGTGCACACTTCCTTGGACTCATGCTTATGAATTTACAAATTCTTGATGAGATTCATTTCTGAGAAGCATTCTTTAATTTTGATTTTTTTCTAATAACCTCCAGTACTGTAACCCAATTCTCTGCCCCATTATACAGATTGGCATATACAGTCAAGTTTCTGCACACAAAGTTTTCTCCTTCTTATTGATATATGCATTTCATATCTAGAGCAAATTGCCCTGGAGTAAATATTTAAAGGAAATTCTCAGAATTTTAAGATATAACTAAATTCCTCAGAAACCACATTCTAGATCTACTTGTCAGACCACAATGACATTTTACTGTTTGAAACTTCTAGACACATATGAAAAGTAAACAGTGAAATTATAATGTCAGTTTATTTGTGTTTCCAGTGGTTTTCCTTTTTCAACATTACTTTGCAAACATCTTACGATCTTTGAAATTTCTTTTTAACAAATCAAACTATCTTTTTCCCAGCCCCAACTTCAAATGTTGTTATTCATTGCAGGGCTGATTATGAAAAACTAGATATACATACACCGTTATAAATCACTAAAATCTAAATCGAAACTAGACTGTCAAGGAGAACAAAGAAGCCAATGAAATACACACATATAAAAAGGAAGGCACACTAAGCTGGTGTCACAGGTGTATAGGAAATGTTAACAGGTGTCAGAGGCAGAATAAGTATTCTCAATGATCCTGCTGTGCATAACCACTTACTAATCATTCTTGAAATTACAGCTAGGTTATTGTCTCGCTAATTTCTACTCCAACAGCTTTTGGGTAGTTTGATGATTGAGCAGGGCTATGATGATTAACTGCTAGGTTGTGACCAACTTTTAACATATTCAGTCCCTTTAAGTACAGGTGCTCTCTATAAGGAAATGTTGCTGGGTAAGCATATATTTAAATACTTTCTGTTTGCTTTTAATATATAACCAAGACGCAAAAGCTATTGTAAATTAAATGCACACAATAGAGTCTGATTGACAAACAGCAAATAATAGTACAACACAGGAACAGACCCTTTGACACACCAACATTGTCCACATGATGCCTTTCTCAGTGATAAATCTTTTGGCTTTAAATTGTCCATTTCCATCTATTCCCTGTCTCTTCATAGGTCTGTCAAGACGTCTCTTAAACATTGCTATTGTAACCATCTTCACAAGCTCCTCTGGCAGCACAATAGATACTCACCATCTCTTTGTTAAATATTTGTCTCGCACATCTCCTTTAAACCTACTCCTTTTAACTTAAACCTATGTCCTCTGGTAATTGACATTTCTACCCTGGGAAAAAGGCTGACAACCATTCTAACCATGCCTCTCAAAAGTTTGTAAAGTTCTACCAGGTCACCCTTCTTCCTTCTATGTTTTTATGAAAACAAACCCCATTTGTCTTATCTGTTTCATACCTAATACCATCCAAACCAGACAACATCCTGATCAACCATTTATTTCTGTACCCTCCCTGAAGGCTCCACATCCTTTTAATAGTGTGGCGATCAGAACAGTACACAATATTCTAAGTTTGGCCCAACTAAAGTTCAATACAGCTGCAATACGACTTGCCAATTTTTATATTCTATGCTGCAATCGATGAAGGCAAGCATATATCTTAAATTCACACATACTTCCAAGAGGGTAGAGTTTTAACCATTAAGCCCTAATTATCAGTAAGTTAGACAAAATGGGAAGGCAGGACAGAACAAAAGCAGAAGTGAAAGTCAATCATTAACTACACTGCAATTTGAACCTTAAAATAAGTCAGTCTGCTAAATGAGCTAAGTGTCAGGAATTATATGAAAACAACACTTTGTATGAATATTAAGTTGCACAAAATAGGATTATAAAAAACGGTTATTTGATCAACAAACTAGCTACATTTGAGACAGGAAGATTAACTAACTGTCACTTTGGAAAGTAGGAGACAGCTTCAAACTTAGTGAAGTCTCTCAGGTTGTGAGTATGCTGCCACCAATTACAGCTTGCATTGGGATAGTTCTGTTATGCTTTTGTCAGCAGTCTATTAATGTTGTGTCTGTTTGAATTGCATAAATTTGCAACAAATTCACATTGACCTTGGAATAACAAAGTAATGTGTTGAACCAATTTCTTGTGTGTTGATTAATTCTTGAAAGGCAGCAGGAAGTGTTCTAAGTAGTTACATTCTGTTCAAGGCTAATTGCTGAGGCAGGTTTTTGCAGATTTGTTGTAAATCCTTGCCTCCTGCCCCAAGGCAAAGGCCAGCTTATCAAGGTCAAAAAGATTAACAAAATGGACTGGCTTGCTTTTTCAAACCAGGCAGAATTTCCGCCTTCCTTGAGCAATTGGGCAGTGATAAGAAATTTGGAAAATTGTAGCAAAAATGGAGAAATCAGGCTCTCAATGTGAGAAAAGAAAATCCAATTTTGACTTAGGGTTTAAATGACGAGTTTAGCATCTTGCTAATTGATGGTGACTACCTTGTTTCCATGCATTTTCATCTCGTTATTAGCTAAACTCACCTCATTTCTATATAACTCCCCACTCATCTCTGCTTTCCTGAAGATGGTACCAATTTCAAATAGAAATGTTCGACCAGTAGGAGCTCATCACTCACTTCTTCAGGTTTTCAGACAATTCCTCCTTCACCACAATATCACTGCATGCTCCATGGACACAGCCCTTCTCCACCTGCAGGTCCTTCTTTAACCTTCTGCATCCTCTTATATTTCTGTATGTTTTGTATTTGTCCTAGTGAAATTCTTCACCTTTCTCCCTACAGAATTTAAATTTGTTATTATTCCTTCTTAGTTGGTTAGAATGAATTTGGTAATTCATTGAGCCACGCTCTGAGCTTTGGAGCTTGGCTCCATATTGTGACCTGAGTGTCTGGTTGTTGCGGGTCATAATGGCTCCCCGCTTTGATGTGATTTTGGCCTTCTCTGAGTGAGAGGGAAAACCAGTAATACTGGCACCAGTGGAAACCAGTATACAATGGTTATCGAAGACCAATTTTAACCAGTAGAATTTACAAGTAATGCTGGCTATGGTTATTGGTTATGGTGTTAGTAGTAATTATTTTTTATTGTTTCATAGGACGTTGGCATTGTTGGCTGGGCCAGCATTTATTACCCATCTCCAGTTGCCCTTGAGAAGGTGATGGTGAGCTATATCTTGAACCACTGCTGTCCATGTCCTGTAGGTAGACCCAGTGCCGGTATTACTGCTTTTGGTGCTAACAACCCTATTTATGGCACCAGTATTACTGGTTATGATGCCTGAGATACAAGTTATAATGCCAATACTATTGGGACTGCCAACTGCTATGATTCCAACTGATGTTAATACTGGACAAGCCAGATCCTAGTGTGAAATCTGGCTGGATAGACATTTTTAACAAAATATAATCAGACAAGGTAGCAAATTTGTCCTTTCAACAATAAAACAAGTTTAGTACATAAAACAAAATAAAAATAAAAATACAATAAACCAAAACCAAACTACCTAAATATAACATGGTTTGAAAAATTTTGAAACATACAGAAAATAAAATCCCATCATCTACCCAACATTGAAACTTAACGGTTTAATCAAAATTAAGAGAAATTCTTTCCCTAACCTTTCAATTTGACTTAATTATTTCTTTTCAGCTCTGGTCCCTTAACCTGTGAGATCTTTTTGCTTGACTACTTACATAACTGGGAATTTAGACTTTCACAGTGTTACGACATGAGGTAAACTCTCCTGTTTAATGTAAACCAGTAACACAGAAAAGATTTATCCTGTGCAGTAATCTGTGAAAATTCAAGAGGCCAAGAACTATTTAAAGTAAAAATTAACAACTTTATTTCTTAAATAAGAGAGAATAATTAACTAACAACTATTTATAACTCCTTCCTCTAACCTATCTTTTACCTTTCTCTTCTACAATAGTAGTCCGATAAAACCCCGGATTAAGATTTACAAAACAAAACTTCTTATCTCAAAACCAGGCAGCTTTCGGTTTTCTCGGAATTCCTGTCTTCTTTTCATCTTGGGGATTCTGCTTCACAGGTTACTGATCGGTAAAAGTACCTATAAGAGAGCTATTTGTCAGGCAGTCTTTATATGCTGGTAGCTTGGCAGTTCTCCTCTCAACTGTTTAATTTTCCCTGGTCTTATACCCCCAAAGCATTTATTTGCACCAATGGCTTTTAAGATTGTCAATATACTAAATTCAATCTGGATTGGAGTTTGGTATTTTTCAGGGTATAATTTAAACTGATTGGCCTAATTTGTATCTGTTTTGTCATTTCTAGGCAACTAGCTATCCCAGTAGCTGGAGCACATGTTACATCATTTCTTATTGAGAACACTTGTTGCTGTCACTGCTGGCTTTTAACTCTCTTAAAGGTATAGTACACCCACATCTTCATAACAATAACCTTAATAATCTGTAGTGTTCACCCCAAAAACACCTGATCTAGAGTTTTCACAAAACTGTAGGTAGACTGGCACCAGGAAGAGGGTATAAATAGTTCTTGGCCTTTTGAATTTTCACAGATTACTGCACAGGATAAATCTTTTCTGTGTTACTGTCCAAATATGACAGACATGTTACAACATACCTCTGGAACATGTGAGACTTGAACTCAAACCTTCTGACTCAGAGACAGAAACATTACCACTTCCTCACAAAACCTTTTATTTGAAACCATTTGTCTATGTTCTTTGTACCATCAACTCTCACATCTGCATCAAATGTCATCTGCTACCTATGTGCTCACTCCACCAACATGTCTTTTTGACATTCTATACTGTTCACCTCAGTTTACAATTCTCCTCAGTTTTGTGTCATCTGCAAACTTTGAAGTTATACCCTGCACACCAGGATCTATATTATTTATGTCTTTCAGGAAAAGTAGCATTCCAACACTGATGCTGGAAGTCTCCACTACATATCTTCTTCCCATTTTAAAAATGCACATTAACTGTTTCTCACTGTTTCCTATCTCTTAGACAATTTTGCATCTTTGTTGCTACTGTCCTTTTTGTTCCATGACCCATTACGTTTCTCACAGGACTATTGTGTAACAGGATATTGAATGGATAATCTAGAGTACAAGAAAAGGCATAGATAATTGACAAGGAAAACATTGAAGAAGTATGTGATGGCAATACAGGTACATGGTTAAGGAAGATCAGCCACTTGATAATAGGAATTATTTTTCATACCGAATCAATTTAGATTCAAACACTCATTGCAGTCAAATTGTCTCATGATTAGTGAGCTCCACCCAAAACTGAGAATGACAGATTTCATTCTAGGTGGGTTTTGATTTGGAAAATACCAACTGAATGTGAAAGTGTATTTGGATACAGGAGTAATCAAAGAGAGGATACCGGTGCAGAGGTGTAAGGATGGTGAACGGAATTGAGGAGGGGTGTGGATGAATGTTCATTAGCAGATTGTCCCTACTTTGCTACTGCTTCCGTTACTGCTCCATTACAAATTAGAGGCAGTTTTAAATGGATACTGTGAATGTGGCTTGCGCTATCATCTTGCGCAGACAGTAGACTGAGTTGTGAAAAAGCTAATACATATGTGCAGATGTGTGGACAGGATAGATGAAGGAATACTTTGTGACACGACAAGAGCCTTCGAAGAGTGCCCCAGTCAGAGATGATAAAGGACTACATGTATTTGTATACTTTCCAAATTCTCCCTTAGCACAGGAACTTAGCCCAAACTTCGTGCACTGACAGCTGATGTGCTTTCCAGATCAAGCACCAAAAAATTCTCCACTGGCTCTCCCTGAAATGTAGTGGTGCTAGATCCCATTAAACCACCAAATTTTGTGGCAAGGGCCATGAGGTCCTCAGCTGAAAGGTTGAGGAGGCCTCAGAATAATACTCATGGTTCAAAGTTTGGAGAAGGTTTGTAGCTTGGGTGTTCGTTGTGATTCTGTTCACCGAGCTGGGAATTTGTGTTGCAGATGTTTTGCCCCCTGTCTAGGTGACATCCTCAGTGCTTGGGAGCCTCCTGTGAAGCGCTTCTTTGATGTTTCCTCCGGCATTTATAGTGATTTGTACCTGCCGCTTCCAGTTGTCAGTTCCGGAACTGACAACTGGAAGCAGCAGGTACAAATCACTATAAATGCCGGAGGAAACATCACAGAGGTGCTTCACAGGAGGCTCCCAAGCACTGAGGATGTCACCTAGACCGGGGGCGAAACATCTGCAACACAAATTCCCAGCTCGGCGAACAGAACCACAACAATACTCATGGTTATTTCTTTTCTTTTTTTCAGTTTGCCATGTCAAACTGAGATTGTCCCAGATGAATATCTAGGACATTATTGAGTTCTACTATCTTGCTATGGCAGGTTTGAACCTAGGTGCCCAGAACATTACCTGGATCTCTGATGACAATATCAGTGAATCATCACCTCCCGTAACTACCAGTGGCAGCTCAACAACTGAGATTCAAACTGGCTTTCTGACAACACCAGTAGAATTACCCCTAGTGCAGTCTCCTATAGAATAGACCAACTCAAAACCTGTTAATGCCAGTTTAGGCCAGTTGTAGGCTGATCTGAACCAATAGTTTCCTTCTTGTTGGTTAATGAGGCCCTGATACTGTGTGGAACCCAGGCTACCTTTGGGAAATTTGATTGTACTGGTGAAGCAGGAACTAATTATACATTTAATCACCTAAATTGTCTTCCTGCCCCTGTCAAATGAGTAGCTATCTCTGCTGGAGGCTGTCTCTGGTGGGTACACATCAGAGTTAAGATTTCTCTCTAAGAATTTCTATACTCCATGCCTGTCTCCACTGAGATGGGAAAATCTGACTTATGTACTCTATTATCTAATTGAAAACTTCTGTCAGTACCACCTTCCTCGCCCCCGAACTTTAGTTGATTTTGGCTGATGTTGCTGTATATTCATGAGATGACCTTCTGATTGAGATACTCCTTGACCTTGGAGTAGGGCAAAATGAGGTCTGCCATTTCTGCTTCAGTAGTCTAATATAGCTGCCCATATTCTGGTATATATGCAATCATCGGAAGACAGCAACCAAATTGTGAACCTGAGAACCCACCATCATTTTCCTTGTTCAATTCCCACATGTTCTTGCTGCTAAGCACTGTCATCCCGATGGTTACTCAATTACACAGCAGCAGACCTGATGTCTCCAATGAGATTTAAATGTTAATTTAATTGCTTCTTTCTTTCTTAATCTATCCAAGGTGTAGAAACAAAATCAAAGATCTAGTTCATCCATTGCTGTTCTGTTTTCTTTAAACTGTGCTCTTTTTTTCTTTCTTCATTGAATGTATTAGAAAATAAATATGTTCATCAGCCCAAAGTGTTTCACCATAGCACAATATTGACATTTTCACAACATTGAGAATGTTGACCCTCCGGCCCACAGCCTGAGTTCCTGTCAATCACAATGCCAGAACTCAAAAATAACAAGGAGAGGTCAACAAGAGGGTGGTAGCTTATGAAAGAGGTAATGCAAAGAGATCAATGGATCTTTTCAAAGTTGTTCTCTTTTAAGCTATTTAACATTTTCGTTTCTAGCATCATTTGCTTTTGCCTAGGTAAAAACAAAATCACAGAATATTATCTGTGCTGCAGAAATGAATACAGCTCTTGTAACTCAGGTCTGTAAGGCATCCACTTGCAAGTTACTGGGTGCTGTGTTGGTCGACATGTCACATGAAATCTAATGATTTGGACTGACCTCTGAGTGTCCAAGACATCAGTTTATGATTGAGATGATGGATAGAGTAAATAAAGTGGAAACTGTTTCCAGTAGTGGCCTGAGGGAACACTGTGAGCTGGATTTTGTAAGGAATGGTAATCTCTGGCCTTCATTTTTATGAATAAAGGAAGCTCTGCGTTTCTGAGACAAGAGTCCAATTAGAGTTCCTTCAGAAATGTGGACCCATACTTCCATTCTGACAGTACTTTCCTAGTGTACAACTGTGAAAAGAAAGCAAACTATGGCCACTTTTCACAGCAGTCAGCAGCTGTATTTTGAAATGTCAAGGCCCTGACATTGCTGTCAAACACGGAGTACATAAGGTAAGTGTGATGTTAGTGTGCCAGGAGGGCAGTGTGTCAAATGAGTAGGGTGCCAAGTGGGCAGAGTGACAGGTAAGTAGGGTGCCAGCTGGGGAGGGGATAGGGTACAAGGGGTAGAATGCCAAATGAGGAGGGCGTAAGGTACCAACTGCATATGGTTCCTGAATGTGAGGCAAATAGTTGCCTACTGGATAATGTGCCAATTGGTGGGGTTAAGTTGCCAGGTGGGTAGGGGGAGGCAGTAGGATGCCATGCTGGTAGGATGCTAGGGTACAATACAGCAAGGCTAGTGATGCAGTGCTTAGGGTGAATTGGAGATGATTCGCTGAAATTGGGACCAGCAGTGGCGGGGGTGGGGGGCAGGGGGGCGCAGGTCAGGCCTAGTAGTGAGGCTGACATGTATGGGATCAGGTTGTGTGGGGGCAGAGAGGGTTTGGGTTGGATTGGCTCTGGGGAGTGAGGTGGTGGGGGGAGGCAGTTCGAGTCCAGGAGGGGTTTGGGTTGGTGGGGGGGGAGTGCAGGTATAGGGCCAGGCTCTGGATGGTGTAAATAGTCTGGGCGTAGTGTAATTGTGTGTGAGTGAGGTAAGTATTAGGTCAATTTACAGCTAAACTGGAGTTACACTATGTATTTAATAGTCCAACATTTCCTGAATAACTATTTTATGAGTTTTATCAGAATCGTCCAAAGGCTCCAGTTTAAATGTCAACTTTCATAAGGTTCCAGGATTGGAGGAATTGCCTAGTGATGTCTTCAATTTTCTTGGGAATTCCTTTGAGGTGTGCTATGATGGGAATTCTACAGGGACTCTTGCATGCCTCCCATCTACCAATTGGAATAACAACTGTCCAGTCATCAGAAAATCCAGGCCCATTTTGTGCAGTAAGTTGGTGCTATCTGGACTACAAAAGAGCATATTCGTACATCAGGAGGTCATCTGGGGTGGCACGGTGGCTCAGTGGTTAGCACTGCTGCCTCACAGCATCAGGGTACAGGTTCGATTCCAGCCTCAGGTGACTGTCTGTGTGGAGTTTGCACATTCTCCCTGTGTCTGTGTGAGTTTCCTCTGGGTGCTCCAGTTTCCTCCCACAATCCAAAGATGTGCGGGTCAGGTGAATTGGCCATGCTATATTGTCCATAGTGTTAGGTGCAGTAGTCAGCGGGAAATGGGTCTGGATGGGTTACTCTTTGGAGAGTCGGTGTGGACCTGTTGGGCCAAAGGGCCTGTTTTCACACAGTAGGTAATCTAATCTGAACAGCCATGTTCTTTTCTTCCTGACACTGCCTGTGAGCCCCTCAGCACTTAGCTTCCACGCATTCCCACAGAGCAATTTAAATTATGTATTTGTCTTTGAGCACTACCACTGAGTTCCAACCCTACAGCTCAGACATGCCAACCATTGTGCTGCACTGTCTTCCTGTTGAGGTCAGCACCCCTGTGGTGGTCAATGACCCTCCCCATTCTACAATAATCCATGGCCTCCAATGCACTATCACTTCCTGCCTTTATATGTTGAGTTTCCTCCCCTCACAATTACTGTCTCATCTGCATCCCAGCATGATGCCTCTCAATGTTGAGTTCTCCAGCTTCGCTCCCGCAGCAGTGGCCCTGTTAAACATTTCCCCCATCCCTTTATATTAAGGTGGACAGACTTTCAGGACTGATTGTGTTACACCATCTTGACTGAATTGGATGGACAGCCCTGACTGATGAATCACCAGATACCTGACTAAGCATTCTGCAGCTTCCTGGTTGGCTTGCCTCACTTCACCAGCTTAGTTGCACCTAACCCACTGAGCTGACTGGGGTTCAATTCCATGATCAATCCACGCAGCTGACTGACTGCTGGGACTCCACTTGAAGAGATTTGAAGACTTTGAGATGCCCTGGTTGATGCACATTTAGTGTGTACAGGCCCCTGGAATGATAGTGGGCACTGCCCTTGATTTTCTGTGCTGGGACTCCAAACTGAAGAGTGTCTCCATTGACTTGACTGAGATTTACTCTCCAAGACTTTGAGATGTGGTTGATGCACATTTAGTGTGTTTGCCACAGGAGCTTGGTGCAGGTGTGAGATTGATGTAGCATGTGCTTAACAGCAACATGCCCACACCTTTGACTGCTGACAACATGACAAGTTGCCTAGTTTTATGTCTGCATTAAAAGGCAAGTCAAGACCATAAAAACGTAAGACATAGGAGTAGAAGCAAGGCCGTTTGGCCCATTGAGTCCACTTTGCTATTTTATCATGGCTGATGAGCGTTTCAATTCCACTTATCCGCACTCTCCGCGTATCCCTTAATTTCTCGCAAGATCAAGAATTTATCAATCTCTGCCACGAAGACACCCAGCATCCCAGCCTCCACCGTGCTCCGTGGCAATAAATTCCACAGGCCCACCACATTTCGGCTGAAGAAATGTCTCCTCATTTCCGTTCTAAATTGACCCCCTCTAATTTTAAGGCTGTGCCCACGAGTCCTAATCTCCTCACCTAATGGAAACAACTTCTCAGCGTCCACTCTTTCTAAGCCATGCATTATCTTGTAAGTTTCTAGTAGATCTCCCCTCAACCTTCTAAACAATAATGAATACAATCCCAGGATCCTCAGCTGACCATCATATGTTAGGCCTATCATTCCAGGGATCATCTGTGTGAATCTCTGCTGGACACGGTCCAGTGCCAGTATGTCCTTCCTGAGGTGTGGGGCCCAAAATTGGACACAGTATTCTAAACGGGGCCTAACTAGAGCTTTGTAAAGCCTCAGAAGTATGTCGCTGCTTTTATATTCCAACCCTCTTGAGATAAATGACAACATTGCATTTGCTTTCTTAATCACGGACTCAACCTGCAAATTAACCTTTAGAGAGTCCTGGACTAGCACTCCCAGATCACTTTGTACTTCGACTTTATGAACTTTCTCACCGTTTAAAAATGCCTGTATTTTTTTTTACCCAAAGTGCTAGACCTCGCACATGTTGAATTTCATCAGCCATTTGCTGGACCACTCTCCTAAACTGTCTAAATCTTTCTGCAGCCTCCCTACCTCCTCAGTACTATCTGCCTGTTCGCCTAACTTTGTATCATTGACAAACTTCATCAGAATACCCTCAGTCCCTTCCTCCAGATCATTAATACATAAAGTGAATAGTTGGGGCCCCAACTCCAAACACTGCAGGACCCCACTTGTCACCAGCTGCTATTCCGAAAAAGGACCTTTTACCCCAACTCTCTGCCTTCTGTCAGACAGCCAATCCCCAATCCATGCCAGTAGCTCAAGTTGAACACCATGGGCCCTCACCTTACTCAGCAACCTTCCATGAGGCACCTTATGAAAAGCCTTTTGGAAGTTTAGATAAATAACATCCACTGGGTTTCCCTGGTCGCACCTACTTGTTACCTCTTCAAAGAATTCTAACAGGTTTGCCAGGTATGACCTCCCCTCACTAAAACCATGCTGACTTGTTCTAATAGGAGAAAGTGAGGCCTGCAGATGCTGGAGATCAGAGCTGAAAAATGTGTCACTGGAAAAGTGCAGCAGGTCAGGCAGCATCCAAGGAGCAGGAGAATCAACATTTTGGGCATAAGCCCTTCTTCAGGAATGAGGAAGGTGTGCCAAGCAGGCTAAGATAAAAGATAGGGAGGAAGGACTTGGGGGAGGGGCGATAGGTAGAAGGAGGTTACTCTTGCAAGGATGTCTGCCTTGAAGAAGTTTTCCTCCTCTCTCTACAAGAATCTCAGGGAGCCCTCTCTCCCACTGCAACTCCCAGGTCATTTCCTCTGCCATGAAGCTCTTCAACCATGTCCTGAAACAAACTCAGTACCACAGCCACATTTTCTTCCTCAGTGCCTGCCTCCGTAACCAACTCATCTCACACGGACTCCTGATCACCTTTAAACGAGCAGAGTTCGGACCCGAACAGGACAAACAGTACAGACTACAGCTTCAAAAACACCAGCAAAAGTTCTTCTTCAAGAGCCTCCACTCCACGCTCGCAGCAATGCGCCGGCACCTAACCTCTCTACAGTCTGTCCTGCCTCAGCTGAGGGCCACACTCTCTCAGAATTGCAAAGGACCCACTCTGTACTACATCCTCAGGAGAATTCATACTCTCAACAAACAGTATTTCAATTCCATCTCAAACTTCAAAAACTGTAAGTACAACAAACTTTCCTCTACCCACCTCCATAACCAGCGCTCCTCAAACATTCCAGAAGATTCCCCTGGCTTCGGAAACGACTCAGACGCCATTAGCCATGCGGGTGATGCAGCTACCACGCCCACGCTGATTGATGATGTCACTTCCGCCCTAATCACGGCCACTCCCACAACCACTTCCGCCCCTCACAATTCCTCATGCATCACACATGACATCACGTCCTCACATCATCGCTGATGCCACACACTCAATGACTTCCGCCACCCCTACTGCCGTGGTCACCACCACTTCCGCCCCCACCAGCGCCACTCACCTGCAATCTGCTGACACGCCCCCCACAGACCCCACTGTCACTATCCCCACCCCCCAGAACCTCGAGGGGAACACTACCCCTGCTCATGACCCCACCCCCATTCCCCCCACCATCACACCCACTCCAGTTACAGGTTCCGCCCCCACTCCCAGCTCCACACCCACACAAGATCCCAGCTACCAGCCCTGCCAAATTTTCACCATCCCTCAAGACCTCCCCTCACTGAGGACGAACGATCAGTCCTCAGCAAAGGACTCACCTTCACCCCCCTCCGTCCACGCATCAATAAACTTAATACACGCCGTGATGTCGAACAATTCTTCCGTCGCCTCCGCCTCCAAGCTTACTTTCACAATCAGGATTCCCACCCACCTTCCGAGGACCCATTCGCCCACCTCCAACATACTGCATCCATCTGGACACCCCGCGCTGGCCTATTACCTGTCCACGACCTCTTCATTTCCAAGTGCTGCCGGGACATTAACCGCCTCAACCTGTCTACCCCCCTCCCCCACTCCAACCTCTCACCCTCACAACGTGCAGCCCTCCAATCCCTCTGCTCCAATCCCAACCTCACCATCAAGCCAGCAGATAAAGGGGGTGCAGTGGTAGTCTGGCGCACTGACCTCTACACCGCTGAAGCCAAACGCCAACTCGAGGACACCTCTTCCTACTGCCCCCTCGACCATGACTCCACCCCCCATTACCAGACCATCATCTCCCAGACCATACAGAACCTCATCACCTCAGGAGATCTCCCACCCACAGCTTCCAACCTCATAGTCCGGGAACCCCGCACTGCCCGGTTCTACCTCCTTCCCAAGATCCACAAGCCTGACCACCCTGGCCGACCCATTGTCTCAGCATGGTCCGGCCCCACTGAACTCATCTCTACCTACCTCGACACTGTCCTATCCCCCCTAGTCCAGGAACTCCCCACATGCTTTCGAGACACCATCCATGCCCTCCACCTCCTCCAAGACTTCCGTTTCCCCGGCCCCCAGTGCTTATCTTCACCATGAATATCCAATCCCTCTACACCTCCATCCGCCATGACCAGGGCCTCCAAGCCCTCCGTTTTTTTCCTCTCCAGACGTCCCCAATAGTACCCTTCCACCGGCACTCTCATTCGTTTTGCCAAACTGGTCCTCACCCTTAACAATTTCTCCTTTGAATCCCCCACTTCTTCCAGACCAAAAGGGTAGCCATGGGCATACGTATGGGCCCCAGCTATGCCTGTCTCTTTGTTGGCTACATAGAACAGTTGATCTTCCGTAATTACACCAGCACCACTCCCCACCTCTTCCTCCGTTACATTGATGACTGCATTGGCGCCACCTTGTGCTCCCGCGAGGAGGTTGAACAATTCATCAACTTCACCAACACATTCCACCCTGACCTTAAATTTATCTGGACCATCTCTGACACCTCCCTCCCTTTCCTGGACCTCTCCATCTCCATTAATGACAACCCGTATCAGCGTTCCGGAAAGACCACTCCATCCGCGACTCCCTCGTCAAGTCCACACCCCCACCAACCCAACCTCCACTCCCGGCACCTTCCCCTGCAACCGCAAGAAAAGCAAAACTTGCGCCCACACCTCCCCCCTCACTTCCTTCCAAGGCCCCAAGGGATCGTTCCATATCCATCACAAATTCACCTATACCTCCACACACATCATTTACTGCAACCGCTGCACCCGATGTGGCCTCCTCTACATTGGGGAGACAGGCCGCCTACTTGCGGAACGTTTCAGAGAACACCTCTGGGACATCCATACCAACCAACCCAACTGCCCCGTGGCTGAACACTTTAACTCCCCCTCCCACTCCTCCAAGGACATGCAGGTCCTTGGCCTCCTCCATCGCCAGACCATGGCAACACGACGCCTGGAGGAAGAGCGCCTCATCTTCTGCCTAGGAACCCTCCAACCATAAGAGATGAATGCAGATTTCTCCAGCTTCCTCATTTCCCCTCCCCCAACCTTATCTCAGTCCCAACCCTTGGACTCAGCACCGCCTTCTTGACCTGCAATCTTCTTCCCGACCTCTCCGCCCCCACCCTCTCTCCGGCCTATCACCCTCACATTAACCTCCTTCCACCTATCGCATTCCCAACGCCCCTCCCCCAAGTCCCTCCTCCCTATCTTTTATCTTAGCCTGCTTGGCACACCTTCCTCATTCCTGAAGAAGGGCTTATGCCCGAAACGTTGATTCTCCTGCTCCATGGATGCTGCCTGACCTGCTGCGCTTTTCCAGCAACATACTTTTCAGCTCTGACTTGTTCTAATCCCATGCTGCACTTCCAAGAATTTAGAAATCTCATCCTTAATGATGGATTCTAGAATTTTACCTACAATCGAGGGTAGGCTAATTGGCCTATAATTTTCCATCTGTTGTCATGATCCTTTCTTGAACAAGGGGGTTACGACAGCAATTTTCCAATCATCTGGGACTTCTCCTGACTCCAGTGATGATTGAAAGATCACAACCAATACCTCCGCTATTTCCTCAGCCACCTCCCTTAGAACCCTAGGATGTAGCCCATCGGGGCCAGGGTATTTATCAATTTTTAGACTATTTAGCTTTTCTAGCATTTCCTTTTCATAATGGTTACCATATTCAACTCTGCCCCCGACTCTCCATAATTGTTGAGATATTACTCATGTCTTCCACTGTGAAGACTAACGCAAAGTACTTGTTGAGTTCGTCAGCTATTTCCTTATCTCCCAGCACTAGCCTTCCTGCATCAATTTGGAGTGGCCCAATGTCTACTTTTGCCTCTCGTTTGTTTCTTATTCATTTAAAGAAACTTTTATTACCATTTCTAGTATTACTGGCTAGCATTCCTTCATATTTGATCCTCTCCTTCTTTATTTCTCTTTCTTATCCTCTGTTTGTTTTTGTGGCCTTCCCAATCATCTGTTTTCCCAGTGCTCTTGGCCTCTTTTTAGGCTCTGTCTTTTTCTTTAATACATTTCCAGACTTCACTTGTCAGCCATGGCTGTCTAATTCCCCTCCCCCTCCCCCCTCACCCCGGTAATCTTTCTTTGGGATGAACCTCTGTACTGTGTCCTCAATTACACCCAGAAACACCTGCCATTTTTGCTCTACTGTCTTCCCCACTAGGCTCTGCTTCCAGTTAATTTTCATCAGTTCCTCTCTCATGCCTCTTTAATTAGCTTTATTTAACTGTAACACCATTACATCCAATTTTGCGTTCTCTCTTTCAATCTGCAGACTGAACTTTACCATATTTGATCACTGCCTCCGAAGTGTTCCCTTACTTTAAGGTATTTTATAAAGTGGCTCATCACATAGAACTAAGCCTAGAATAGCCTGCTCCCGTGTGGGCTCCATCACAAGCTGTTCCAAAAAGCCATCCTGTAAGCATTTCATGAATTTCCTTTTTTTTGGATCCATCGGCAACATTATTCAGTCCAACTGCATAAAGACAGATCCTTTAAGCTCTAGCTGAAAGGTCAAAGTACTAAAACGCCAGCATCCAGCCATGAAGAGTATCCTTGAAATGTACTCTCATTCATCCATTAATTGGGTGCATGCCCCTACATGCAAAGTGCACTGTCTGTAGCATTCCAATGGATGCTGCCGGTGCAGCCTGAAGTACAACATTCAAGAAGAGCTGTATTGTGCCATGAGGGTACCGAGTGGTTGGTCTAAGTGTGATACCATCTTTCATGGCTGGGGAGATACGTGCAGTCACTGCCCATGGAGCGTGCTCTGAGATGTTTATGACTACTGTCAAAGACGGAGGCCTGCAGGAGCAAGCAGTGAGTTGGAATCGCAAGTTACCCATTGTGACTTTTGCATTGGAAATTGTCACCATCTAGTTTCTACCCAACAAGTAGGAAAATAGGAAATGGTAAATCAATGAGGTGAGATTAACTAATAATGTAATGCTATAGCATGTAAATCATTGCCTGCTCACAAGCAAGATTTCTGTCTCAGCATTGAACACCTGGTTGGAGAACCAGATCTTTGAGATCAAGCAAGTCATTTCTGATGATCTCACTCTATTTTCCCAACTTTCTCACACAATGCTAGTATCATTCAAGGTCTGAGAAGATTCTGTCCATAGTCACAGAAATTTCCAGACATCAAAGTTCTTCTGTAAGAATTTTGCAATTCCCCAATTCACACTTCTTCTGCCTGGCCAGTAAAAATATATACCATTTCCATGGACATGCTGCTGCCAAAGTGAAATAAAGATATGAGTTAGGGATGCTGTGGGAAGGTTTGAACAGAATTGATAAAGGATACAGTCTTAGTGATTTAACCCGAACGGTCAGTTTCACAGGGAAATGACGATTGTTTCTGAAGAATGTTTAAACTATCAGACTATTTTGGCACTCAGAATTGCTGCAGGTACAGCTGCATAAACAAGTAAGTTATCTCTGAACTAACAACAGGCACATGAATTTATTCAGGAATTTGATACTATTGCCCATGAATAGTGCTAGGAAAGGAAAAGCTTCCACTTACAAGGGGAAACAATGGCATAGTGGTATTATTGCTGGACTGTTAATGCACAGACGTGGATAATGTACTGGGGACCCAGATTCTAATCCCACCATGGTAGGCAGTGGAATTTGAATTCAATGAAAAAAAAATGGAGTTAAGAGTCTAATGATGACAATGAAACCATTGTTGATTGTCAGGGGAAATACCTACCTGGTTCACTAGTGTCCTTTTGGGAAGGAAATCTGCCATTCTTACCTGGCCTGGCCATGTGTGGATGACTCTAGACCCATAGCAATGTGATTGATCCTCAACAGCCCTCTGGGCAATTCGGTGTGGCCACTGATGCCTTCAGCCTGTTAATTAATGAAAAATAATTTGGGCCTTCTACAACCACTTGATATCCATTTTACTTTACAGACAACAAAAGTATTTTTAAGTGTAGTCTCTTGTTAGGTTGAAAACACAGCAAACAGTTTACAGAAATAAGTTCCCATTAACAGCAAAATGGTAATGACCAGGTAATCTGTTTATGTGATGTTGATTGAGGGGAAAATATTGACCAGGCTACCACAGGTAATCCTCCTACACGGTGGTTCAGTGGTTAGCACTACTGCCCTTGGTTCAATTCCTGCCTTGGGCGACTGTCTGTGTGGAGTTTGCACATTCTCCCTATGTCTGTGTGGGTTTCCTCCAACAATTCAAAGATGTGCAGGTGAGGTGAAATGGCCATGCTAAATTGCCCATAGCGTGAGGTGCGTTAGTTGGAGGGGAATGAGTCTGGGTGGATTACTCTTCAGAGGGTCAGTGTGGACTTGTTGGGCTGAAGGGTCTGATTCCACACTGTAGGAGTCTAATCTAATCTTGTGCAATATCCTTGTATAGAATCATTGACATCCACCTGAATGGAAAGACAAGGTTTCAGTTTAACATCCCATCCAAAAGATGGCACCCCTGACAGTGCAGGACTCTCTCAGTACTGCATCAAAATGACATCCTTCATTTTAGTGCTAGGTCCTGTAGTCAGTCTTCTACCCACATGTTTGTGATTTAGAAGCAAGGACGTTACCAAACTGAACACTGAGGAAATTCAAGTCCATTGCAATCAAGGTCCATTCTAGAACCTGATTGAATAATCTAAGCTGACAGTTCAGTGTTTGTACTGCCAGAAGCACCGAGCTTTGGATGAAATGTGAAACAAAGACCTTGTTCAAGTTGACTAAAGGACATCAGTACCTTTTGTAAGAAGAATATAGAGTTTTCTATGATATTCTCAACCAGTCTGATTTATTTAGTATGCAGCCATTAATATCTCAGCTACAGAGTAAATCTGTGTTCAGGACTGTTCTAAGCTTTGAGGCACAAAGTTGCTTAGCTTTTCCATAAACTAGCCTCAATTGTTGCATGAAGATCCTGAAAACATTGGCATTTTTTGGACTTTAAGTTGATTACACATGCAGTTCCTTTACATTGCTATTTTACTTCGTTCTGTGGAAATAAAGCAACTGAATGGTAGGGTTGCTAGCACACAACTGAAGAGGTTTCAGACTGGCTATATTCCTGAAACAGCACCACAGGACTAGTCAAATCTCCTGCTGAAAATTTGGCATGTTGGTTTCTGAGATAGGTTCATGTTGAATAATCATGTGCTATTCCTTGTAGCAATGACCTGGGTAAAAATGTTTTTTAAAGAATGAAAATCTATTTAAGGAACACAACCTTTTATCATAACAATCATTGCATATTCAAACCTAGTGACTTATCTTCCAGTTTAACTTTTTGGTTGAAAAAGTTTTTTAAACATTTTTTTATGAAAAACAATAGCAGTTTACAGCTTTTAAAAAAATCATGGAAATTAGCACTACATTTGAAGCATTAAATTTTATTCACAATAACCAAAATACCATTATGGCAATGGTGAGAAATTTTCTCAGAGTTGTTTTCTCACCTGATGCAGTAATGGAATTTGATTTTTGAAAAACAAGATTTTCCACAAAAGTTCTGGAGGGACAGAGAGACCACATCTGAGGAAATTCGGGACCAGGAGATTTACACTCTGGACCAGAGTTTTTCAGGAGATTGGAGAAAGTGAGGACCACAGAGGCTGGAGAATTGAAAAGTATGGCACTGGAAAAACACAGCAGCTCAGGCAGCATCTGAGGAGCAGGAGACTTGATGGTTTGGCATAAGCCCTTCCTAAGGAAGGGTTTATGTCTATAATGTCGACTCTCCTGGTCCTCGAATGCTGCCCGACCAGCTGTGCTTTTCCAGCGCCACACTTTTTGACACTTCCAGGCGGCTCATTTGTATTCAGATTTATTCATACATGAAACATCTCAATCAGATGACCACAATACTGTAATACTATCCCACCTTATTTCTGTAATCTTACTTTAAAATGAATGAGCTGACATCTCCATAAAGACAGTAGCTAGAGGACAAGCAAATGGATAGATAAGAATGAGGACAATTCTCAGTGTAGGATGATTCCCAACCTTCTGAAAATTTGTCAGAAAATGTAAGCCACTAAATTTGTAAAAGGGATAACTGTGGATGAAAAACAATGGCCATCGATCAGCAATCAAATACTAATTTCGATATTCTTCCACGGGATGTCTTCATCACTGGCCAGATAAGTATATATCCCAATCCCTTACTGGTTTGACAAGGCTGTGTAGTGTTTAGTTGAAAAGTGTGGCGCTGGAAAAGCACAGCAGGTCAGGCAGCATCTGAGGAGCGGGAGACTTGATGTTTTGGGCATACGCCCCTCATCTGGTATGTGGGCAGGGTGAAATGGGGGCTGAGAGATAAATAGGAGGGAAAATGTGAGGGGAAAGTAGCTGGGAAGGCAATAGGTAGATGCAGGTTCGGGTCGGGGCTGATATTGATAGGTCAGAGGGGAGGGTGGAGCAGATAGGTAGGAAGGAAGATGGACAGGTAGGACAGTTCAAGAGGGTGGTACCAAATTGGAGGGTTGGACTGGGATGAGGTAGGGGGAGGGGAGGTTGTGGGCGGCACGATGGCACAGTGGTTAGCACTGCTGCCTCACAGTGCCAGAGACCCAGGTTCAATTCCCGCCTTAGGCGACTCTCTGTGCAGAGTTTGCACATTTTCCCCGTGTCTGCGTGGGTTTCCTCTGGGTGCTCTGGTTTCCACCCACAGTACAAAAATGTGCAGGTTAGATGAATTGGCCATGCTAAATTGCCCGTAGTGTTAGGTGAAGGGGTAAATGTAGTGGAATGGGTCTGAGTGGGATGTGCTTCGGCGGGTCGGTGTGGACTTGTTGGGCTGAAGGGCCTGTTTCCACACTGTAAGTAATCTAATCTAAAACTAGTGAGTCTGGAGTCCATGAGGGATAAGTCAGCTGCAAAAGCAGATGCTGAGGAAGGATACGCGGCTGTAGTAGTGGGTCTGCTTCAGGACGTAGTTGAAGAGGTTCAGGGCAGAGGAAATGACCTGGAGGAGGAGAACTTCTTCAAGATGGGCAGTGTAGTGTCCAATTGTCAGGCCTAATTCTATCAGTTGTAACGTCAGACAGTGATAATTTATTTGAAAAGTTCTAACATGATTGAGTTTTATTATTTATGTTTCAGCGAAGCACATGAGAGCTGTGCAGTAATCTTATGCAAATGGAATTTCACAATGATTTGATAAAATACCACATAATATATAGGAAAGCAAATGGTATTAAAAGATTTACATGGATACAAAATTGGCTAAAAGACAGTGCATTTGTTTTAAGACTGGAAATGTACTGTGGTGTTCCCCAGGGTGTTGTATTAGATTACTTATAGTGTGGGAACAGGCCCTTTAGCCCAACAAGTCCACACTGACCCGCCGAAGCGCAACCCACCCAGAGTCATTTACCCCTTCACCTAACACTACAGGCAATTTAGCATGGCCAATTCACCTAACCTGCATATCTTTGGACTGTGGGAGGAAACCAGAGCACCCGGAGGAAACCCATGCAGTCACAGGGAGACTGTGCAAACTCCACACAGACAGCCACCTGAGGCAGGAATTGAACCCGGGTCTCTGGCGCTGTGAGGCAGCAGTGCTAACCACTGTGCCACCGTGCCGCCCACGGTATTAGGATCAATGCATTTTTTAACAACATGGATTTGGGGATAGTGGGCATAATTTCAAAGGTTGAAGATGACACAAAATTCCAAACTTTACTAAGCAATAAGAATCATAATAGCAGAGTTCAGGGTGTCATAGACTGGTGAAATAGACAGACACATGGCAAAGAAGTGTGAAGTGATCAATTTACTACGTAGAACATCTAAGTAACCACATTATGAACTAGATGGTACAAAGAGGATGGAGGAACAAAGGGAATCAGGGTGCATTGTACACAATCTTTGGAAGTGACAAGACAGATTGAGAAGGCTGTTTAAAAGAACAGAGAGATCCTTGACCTTATTAATAAACAGCGATCAAAAGCAAGGAGCGTGTGTTTATACAACATCTGATTTATCCAATTCTAGGTAAACATCTAAGGAAGGCTATCAAGGTCTTAGGAAAGGTGCAGAAAAGATTTATGAGAATATTACCATGGATCAGTTACATAGATACAGTAGAGAAACTGGAGTTATATTCCTTAGAACAGAGAAGATGAAGGGATGATTTAATAGAGATGTTCAAAATCATGAAGGCTTTTGATAGAGTACATATTAAAAAAACTGTTTTCCCTGGCAGAATGGCTTGTAACTAGAGGGGTACAGATTTAGGTTACTTGACAGAAGAATCAGTGACAACGTAAGGAAGCATCATTATGCAGCAAGTTATGAAACACATTGCCTGAAAGAGTGATGGAAGTAAATTTTAAAAAAACTTTCAAAAAAGAATGGGATAAATGAGCAAGCCACGAGGAAGAAGTAGGGAAGTGGAACTAATTGAATAGTTTTTCCAAAGAACAATGCGGACATGAGGAGCAGAACAGCCTCTGCCTGTGCTATAAATTATTCTCTGATTCTGTGATAAAGCCGAGTGCACAAATAACTTCAATTTTAGCTGAAGGCATCCTTAATATTTCATACAGGATACCATGATCATTGAACGGAATTTAGTCATATCTGAAAGTTTTAGAACATAGAACATTAAGCGCAGTACAGGCCCTTCAGCCCTCGATGTTGCACCGACCTGTCATACCAATCTGAAGCCCATCTAACCTACACTATTCCATGTACGTCCATATGCTTGTCCAATGACAACTTACATGTACTTAAAGTTGGCGAATCTACCACCATTGCAGGCAAAGCATTCCATACCCTTACAACTCTCTGAGTAAAGAAACTACCTCTGACATCTGTCCTATATCTATCACCCCTCAATTTAAAGCTATGCCCCCTTGTGCTCGCCGTCAACATACTTGGAAAAAGGCTCTCCCTGTCCACCCAGCTAACCCTCTGATTATCTTATATGTTTCTATTAAGTCACCTCTCAACCTTCTTCTCTCCAACGAAAACAGCCTCAAGTCCCTCAGCCTTTCCTTGTAAGACCTTCGCTCCATACCAGGCAACATCCTTGTAAATCTTCCACATCCTTCTTATAATGTGGTGACCAGAACTGTACACAATACTCCAAGTGTGGCCACACAATACTCCAAATGTGGGCGGCACGGTGGCACAGTGGTTAGCACTGCTGCCTCACAGCGCCTGTAGACCCGGGTTCAATTCCCGACTCAGGCGACTGACTGTGTGGAGTTTGCACGTTCTCCCTGTGTCTGCGTGGGTTTCCTCCGGGTGCTCCGGTTTCCTCCCACAGTCCAAAGATGTGCGGGTCAGGTGAATTGGCCAAGCTAAATTGCCCGTAGTGTTAGGTAAGGGGTAAATGTAGGGGTATGGGTGGGTTGCGCTTCGGCGGGTCGATGTGGACTTGTTGGGCCGAAGGGCCTGTTTCCACACTGTAAGTCTAATCTAATCAGAGTTTTGTACAGCTGTAGCATAACCTCATGGTTCCGGAACTCGATCCCTCTATTAATAAAAGCTAAAACACTGTATGCCTTCTTAACAACCCTGTCAACCTGGGTGGCAACTTTCAAGGATCTGTACCTGGACATCGAGATCTCTCTGCTCATCTACACTACCAAGAATCTTACCATTAGCCCAGTACTTTGCAATCCGGTCATTCCGACCAAAGTGAATCACCTCACATTTGTCTGCATTAAACTCCATTTGCCACCTCTCAGCCCAGCTCTGCAGCTTATCTGTGTCTCTCTGTAACCTACGACATCCTTCGTCACTATCCACAACTCCAATGACCTTAGTGTCATCTGTGAATTTACTTACCCACCCTTCTACACCCTCATCCAGGTTATTTATAAAAATGATGAACAACAGTGGACCCAATACTGACCCTTGCGGTATACTACTAGTAACTGGACCCCAGGTTGAACATTTCCCATCAATCATCACCCTCTGTCTTCTTTCAGCAAGCCAATTACTGATCCAAACTGCTATATCTCCCACAATCCCATTCTTCCGCATTTTGTACAATAGCCTACTGTGGGGAACCTTATTAAACACTTTGCTGAAATCCATATACACCACATCAACCGGTTTACTCTCATCTACCTGTTTGGTCACCTTCTCAAATAACTCAATAAGGTTTGTGAGGCACGACCTACCCTTCACAAAACCGTGCTGACTATCCCTAATCAAATTATTCTTTTCGAGATGATTACAAATCCTATCTCTTATAACCTTTTCCAACATTTTACCAACAACTGAGGAAAGGCTCACTGGTCTATAATTATCAGGGTTGTCGCTACTCCCCTTCTTGAACAGGGGAACCGCATTTGCTATCCTCCAGTCTTCTGGCACTATTCCTGCAAACAATGATGATTTAAAGATCAATGTCAAAGTATCAGCAATCTCCTCCCTGACTTCCCAGAGGATCCTAGGATAAATCCCATCCGGCCCAGGGGACTTATCTATTTTCACACTCTGTGGGCGGCACGGTGGCACAGTGGTTAGCACTGCTACCTCACAGCGCCAGAGATCCGGATTCAATTCCCGCCTCGGGCGACTGACTGTGTGGAGTTTACACGTTCTCCCTGTGTCTGCGTGGGTTTCCTCCAGGTGCTCCGGTTTCCTCCCACAGTCCAAAGATGTGCAGGTCAGGTGAATTGGACTTGCTAAATTGCCCGTAGTGTTAGGTGGGGGGTAAATGTAGGGGTATGGGTGGGTTACGCTTCAGCGGGTCGGTGTGGACTTGTTGGGCCGAAGGGCCTGTTTCCACACTGTAAGTAATCTAATCTAATCTAATTTCTAATACCTCTTCCTTGTGAACCTCAATCACACCTCGTCTAGTAGCCTGTATCTCAGTATTCTCTTCGACAACATTGTCATTTTCTAGAGTGAATACTGTCAAAAAATATTCATTTAGTGCTTCCCCTATCTCCTCTGACTCCACACACAACTTCCCACTACTATCCTGGATTGGCCCTAATCTTACTCTCGTCATTCATTTATTCCTTAAATACCTATAGAAAGCCTTAGGATTTACCCTGGTCCTATGCGCCAACAACTTCTCATGTCTTCTCCTGGCTCTTCTGAGCTCTCTCTTTAGGTCTTTCCTGGCTACCTTGTAATCCTCAAGCGCCCTAACTGAGCCGTCACATCTCATCCTAACATAAGCCTTCTTCTTCCTCTTGACCAGAGATTCCACTTCCTTTGTAAACTACGGCTCCTGCGCTCTACAGCTTCCTCCCTTCTTCCAGGTACATACTTATCCAGGACACTCAGGAGCTTTTCCTTGAATAAGCTCCACATTTCTAATATGCCCATCCCCTGCAGTTTTCTTCCCCATCCTATGCTTCCTAAATCTTGCCTGATCATATCATAATTGCCTTTCCCCCAGCTATAACCCTTGCCCAGTGGTATACACCTATCCCTTTCTATCACTAAAGTAAACATAACAGAATTGTGATTGCAATCACCAAAGTGCTCACCTACTTCCAAGTCTAACATCTGCCTGGGCTCGTACCAAATCTAATGTGGCTTCACCCCTTGTTGGCCTGTTCTACATACTGTGTCATGAAGCCCTCCTGCACACACTGGACAAAGACTGACCAATTTATAGTACTCGTACTATAGTGTTCCCAGTCAATATTTGGAAAGTTGAAGTCCCCCATGACAACTATCCTGTTTCTCTCACTCCTATAGAGAATCATCTTTGCTATCCTTTCCTCTACATCTCTGGAATTATTCGGAGGCCTATGGAAAACTCCCAACAGGGTGACCTCTCCTTTCCTGTTTCTAACCTCAGCCCATACTACCTCAGTTGATGAGTCCCCTAACATCCTTTCTGCAATTGCAATACTGTCCTTGACCAACAATGCCACACCTCCCCCTCTTTTACTATCTTCTCTGTTCTTACTGAAACATCTAAATCCTGGAACCTGCAACTACCATTCCTGTCCCTGCTCTAACCATGTCTCCGAAATGGCCACAACATCGAAGTCCCAGGTACCAATCCATGCTGCAAGTTCACCTACCTTATTCTGGATGCTCCTGGCATTGAAGTAGACACACTTCAAACCAGCTTCTTGCTTGCTGGTGCCAACTTATGTCCCTGAAACTTGATTTCAGACATCCCTACTCTCAACCTTTTCTATTCTCGAACTACAATTTTGGTTCCCATCCCCCTTCTGAATGAGTTTAAACCCACCCCAATAGCCTTAGCGAATCCCACCCACCCCCCTGGATTTTGGTATCCCTCCGGGCCAGATGAAGACCATCCTGCTCGTAGAGGTCCCACCTACCCCAGAAAGAGCCCCAATTATCCAAGAATCCAAAACCCTCCCTCCTGCACCATTCCTCTAGCCACATGTTCAACTCCTCTATCTCCCTATTCCTTGTCCCACTAGATTCCCTACAGTGGAAACACCCCCTTCGGGGCAACCAGTCCACACAACCCTCCGAAGAGTAACCCACCCAGACCCATTTCCCTCTGACTAATGCACCTAACACTATGGGCAATTTAGCATGGCCAATTTACCTGGCCTGCACATCGTCGGACTGTGGGAGGAAACTGGAGTACCCAGAAGAAACCCACGCAGATACGAGGAGAATGCGCAAACTCCACACAGTCACCCGAGGCTGGAATAGAACCTGGGATCCTGGTGCTGTGAGGCAGCAGTGCTAACCACTGAGCCACCGTGCTGTCCAATTAATCCAGTTATATTGATTATTGTCCAGGTTGGAACATTTGACGATAAATGTTATCACATGCTAGGAACTCATCGACTAGCATCATTGATAAGCGGGAGTGCTGTATTAATGATTAATTTATAGAGTGCCTGACTACAATGATTTTGATATTAGCTGCATTTTATAGATCCCATGAGAATAATTATAAAATATTCCATTGTGATTTACTTTGAGTATCATACACATTTTATTGCTTATGGAGAAAGTCAAGTGTTTCAAATTTTTAGACAGTTGACAGTGTCAGTTGTCTTACCCTTGAGACACAATTTACAGAAACTGTGAAGTGCAACTTGAAGATTTGACAGCATCCCTTGCAAATATAAAAGCTTACAGGAAATGCATACAGTAGAAGTTACTTATCCATAAGTCTTCAATTACTGACTAATATAGTTGTCATTCACAAGTAGATCCACACCCAAGTGACAAAGTAGTTTTAAATTTGTTGGTAATGTGCATTGTACATGAGTCAAATATTAACACTTAGAGGTAAATTTAGGAAACTGAAGTATGTGCTCTATTTAATTCTTTTGTAGCACACATTGTACATGTTTGCTTCAGGCTAGGTGTTTTGTTGTACTACATCATTATAGCATTATTGTCAGCAGCAGGCTAACCCGCTTCAGTTTCATTTCATAATAAGGTAAAAACAATTGCTTTTGCCCGAAACATCGATTTTACTGCTCCTCGGATGCTGCCTGAACTGCTGTGCTTTTCCAGCACCACTCTAATCTAGACTCTCATTTCATAATAAGCCCAACACCTAATCTATTAACTATTATGCACATTTTTTTGCCAAATACAATTTATGCATCTTCTGCAACTTGGAAAGATTACACTTGGTCCCCACACTGAATCATTGATTTGGATTGTGAACAACTAAGGCCAAAGCATTGATACTTGCAGTACCCCAGCTGTCACAGCCTCACAACATGAGAATGACCCATTTATTTCGACTCTTCCTACATGTTAGTCAATCCTCAAACTATGCTATTATATTTCCTCTAATACATTGCACTTTAATTTTGGTCATTAATCTAATGAGTCGGACTTTATCAAATAATTTCTAAAAATCCAAAAACAGCACATTAGCTGGATCCCCTTATCAACTCTGCTACTAACATAATCAAAACATATTTGTTCAACATGGTTTCCCCTTCAGACAAGGCATGCTGACTCTGACAAATCACACGATTATTTTCACAATACTGAGCAATCTCATCCTTTATAACAGGTTCTAGTATTTTTTTCCCACCACTAATGTCAGGCTTACAGGTCTATATTCCCCAATTTCTTTCTCTGTCCTCCTTTAAATAGTGGGGTTACATTTGCAAGCTTCCTATTTGCAGGCACTATTGCAGAATTAATAGAATTTTGAAACATAGTCACTAAGGCATCCATTTTCTCTGTAACCATTTCTTTAAACACTCTAAGCTGTAGTTAACAGGTCCCAGTGCTTTTCAGGTACATACACAATCATAATACTGCTGGCATGAACTTTGCCATATAGTTGGCAAGTGCAATTTATGCACAGAATTACACATTTATGAACATTGTTTTAAAAAAACGAGAAGTACTTAATTGTACAAGTGAAGCATCTTCTGCTGTAAAGTTGTAGGTAGCTTTGCATGTAATATGTGAACTTGCTTGCTTTAGTTCTAATCTGTGACCACTTTCAGGAAGTTTCAAAAACTCAAAATACAAAACCTGCAAAGCAATGAACTAAAGTGAAAATATTTATTGCACTTAATAATAAGTCATCCAGGAGGAGTTTAGCTGAACATTTTTTTTAAAAAGTAGAATCCAGAAACCGAAAATGAGCAATGAACATGGAATTACAAGAAGGAATGGCTGCAAGAGTAATAATAGATTAAATCCTGCTGACACTAAAGTAACAGGGATCAGGGAAGGTCAGTGGCTGAAGCCAAAACAAATCTGCCTTATTCCTAAAGTTACAAAATACATCAGCACCAGTTCAGATTCCAGCTGCACCCCCTGCAACCCAGTATAAAAAAAGTAAGCCATCTGTATCCACAATCCTACTCCAAATTTGGTTCCCTCTTGCTTCTCTCTTTTAGATTAAATTGGCATTTGCCCCTGCTGAACTGAAAAACTATTTTCATTGGTGCCAAGGCAAATATGGTTGCAAGTGGTATCAATAACAATAAAATCTGAAACAAACAGCAGTGTGTCAAAAATAACAATGTTTGCCCTTATTTCTCATAGATTTGAAACACTTGCCATTATTAACCCTATCCCCTGTCCAAAATGATAGATAGAGTGGAAATTGTGTGTGTCAACTATGTCAAAATCTGTTAAAGAATCACAATTCAGGGGAATTGTTTGCAGCACCAATTTATTGCACATAGCCAAAGGTGCGAGGAAACCCACCTGCTTATTTGAATTCAGTACTCACCATTCTTCTTTTTACGATCATGCATGATTGAAAAGGTCTAATTTTATTAGCTTTTAGATATTGTTATCATAGAGTGTACCAAAAACCTATTTGTTGTTTTGAGAGATCCAAACCCCCTTGGATAAATTCAGATTTACTCTATCTGTGCACATGTATTCTGCTCAGGTACCTCTGTAACCATTTCTTTAAACACTCTAAGCTGTCGTTAACAGGTCGCAGTGCTAATTCAGGTACATACACAATCATAATACTGATGGCATGAACTCTGCCAAATAGTTGGCAAGTGTAATGTATGCACAGAATTATACACTTATGCTTTTTTTTAAACGAGAAGTACTTAATTGTACAAGTGAAGCATCTTCTGCTGTAAAGTTGTAGGTAGCTTTGCGTGTAATATGTGAACTTGCTTGCTTTAGTTCTAATCTGTGACCTCTTTCAGGAAGTTTCAAAAACTCAAAATGCAAAATCTGCAAAGCAATGAATTGAAGTGAAAGTATTTGTTGTACTTAACAATAAGTCATCCAGGAAAAATTTAGCTGAACTACAGTTTTTTTAAAAAAGTAGAATCCAGACACCAAAAATGAACAATAAACATGGAATTACAAGGAAGATCTACTCAGAGACAGGTCTGGCTACATAGAAAAATGATTGTCACTTATCATGTAATGATTAAATGATTTGTTGTGATTGTTGTGCTATTTCAGTCTGTTATACCTTTTAACATATGTATTAATTATTTTTTTAATAATTCTGGATTTAAATAATGTCTTTTCAGAGTGGTGTATTGATCCATCGACATTTTCTGTTTTTCAGAGGAGGCAACAAACACTTAGCGTAATTAGAAATTAATTGTTAAAATTCAGCACCCAATAGCACACACAAAAGTATATGCCATAGGGGATTCAAAATGCTTCTTTGCCATAAAGACAGTTGTTCTGGGAATATACTGAAATATAACAAACAGCTCTTCTTGTCATCGCACTGCCTATTCTGTCGCCTAATGTTCAAAAAACTAACATTAATGGCACTTCCACTCATTCACCTCCAGACCTAACTTTCAGAGAAATGCTTGAAAGGCAATTTCCACTTTCCCAAAAATTGAACTCATTATGTTGACCAAACAAAACCGACATTAATGTCAGGCAGCATCCGAGGAGCAGGAGAATCGGTGTTTCGGGCATAAGCCCTTCATCAGGAACCATGCCTGAAACATCAATTCTCCTGCTCCTCGAATGCTACTTGACCTGCTGAGTTTTTCCAGCACTGCACTCTCGACTCTGATCTCAGCATCTGGAGTCCTCTCTTATACATACATTAAAGTCAGGCAATTTCCCCAACATTAAAGTCAGGCAATTTGTACTAGATTCACATTGACTAATAAAACAAGATTAGTTATTATTTTGTAAAATTTTCTTACAACTAAAACTAGATTCATTTTTAAAAATGGCTGTTACATAATATAGGAATAGCAAGGAGCTTTAAATAGAATGCTGCCACTTCCTACATAAAATGGAAGTCCAAATCTCTCCACAAAAAGTAATGAAAATAGGGATCCATAAAAAGTCTATCCATTAGACTAGATGGAACACAAAATCTAGTTTGGAAGTCCATGTTCAAACAATACACTTCAATCTTATGTGAGGCACATTCAAGCAGTTTGGATGCATTGTTGCTTTGTAACATGCATGCTTTATGAGGTAGAAATATTTGTTTATGATATTGTGTTGAATCTTCTGCCCTCTTTAGTGACATGTTTAGAGGCAGTGAAGGCATTTAATTATGTGGAAAGTTGGGGGGACAAGGTGAGCCACATTTTCTTTGCTGCCGTGCTGTCAATTGGATCCACTCAGTGAATAATTAATGACCCCTTAATGGCTTCATCTTGCTGGAGCTACTGTTAACCCATCAATGGATTGGAAACTCATGAGGAGAACAACAACTAACCCTGTGCAGGCTCATTTTGGTGCCTTCTGGGAGAGGGAGCCCTCCTTCAAAGTAACGTGGCGGGAAGGGAGAGGCCCTCTGAAAGCCAGTGATGTTTCCAATAATTGACTGCCTGCTCTCAGCAAGTGTAACTTCCTGCCCCCCAGTGGCATCTCAACTGCATGATTGGCATAATTTGGCAAAAGATGGTAATGTTGGTCTCCAACTGGTAATGGGAGGCCCCTGTCGTCCCACAAGATTTTAACCACTGTCTTACAAATAGCCTAATTCCTGGTTGCAATAAAACTCTGATAAAAAAAATTGCTTCAAGCAAACTCTTACAATTAACTATTGAGCATGTTATAACTTACTTTGGACTAAAATTAGCATTTACAATTAACATGTTGCTTACATCTGTTCCAAATCATATATTTATACATACATTTGCCACAGATGAAATACGATGTGAAGTGGCGTGCGGGACAACCATCAATCAAATGCATCCATGTGTCAGCCACTAAAGCCACAGTTTTATTTGATTCAGAAGCAAAGAAACTGAAAAATTTTGTTTATACCATTCTGTTTTTTGTCATTTCAGACATCTGCCTTGGATAATAACGCAACAGTTAAAGATGTTTCTCATAAAAAGAATATAAGCTTCCCATGATAGCTCGTCACAATGGCAGTGTAGAATTGAAATTGTGCTAAACCATGTCAAAGGTACTGACCCTGCTGTAATTTCTGAAGTTGGCTCATCTGAATATTAACAATGTCCTCCTGTTATTATAAACACCTCTGACTATAAGTTCTCGGGTGGAAATAAAATGCTCTTATAAAAATTACAGGTTGACCCAATGGCAACATAACAAGGAACTACAATATTCAAGAGTGCCATATTGGCAAGGAAGTCATAATATTGACAGCAAAATCTTGCCTTTCTTAGCTGAGAATGATGGACCGATGTTTTGGGCATAAGCCCTTCTTATGCCCGAAATGTCGATTTTCCTTTTCCTTGGATGCAGCCTGGCCTGCTGTGTTTTTCCAGCACCACATTTTTCAACTCTGGTCTCCGGCATCTGCAGTCCTTACTTTCTCCTGAGAATGGTGGACACCAATAAACTGCCTTGTAAAATGGATAGCTACAAAATCCACTTTTGTTAAGCTGAGTTAATAAAAAAATCTTAAAGTTGGTGATGCCATCTCTCCCAACAGAAATTCTTTGCAATATATTTTACAGTTAATGACAGAGGGGTAGCATTTACAGCTGAGTTTGAGAAAAAGTTGCCTTCAAATGTTTAAGGGTTCTGAGGCATCAATTTCTCTCATCTCTATATCAATTTTATTCTGCGGCAGTACCTACAGGAAATCTCTGGCATTCAGGAACAACTGGCTAAATTTTCCCAACCTATTTGTGACAGGTTGGGAGACCTGGCACATTGGCAGGGAGAGATGTCGTCTGATTTTTTCCAACCACTGTGTCATATTGTCAGTGCTGCAAAACATGACAGTTCAGAAACTCACACAGCAACCAATTAATCTTCTTTTGGGGCTAATTAAAAGAGGAACCACACATTTTTGAGCATTTTGCCCAAAAGGAAGTGCGGTTGTCACTTTGGGAAACTGTTGGAGCCTCCCATTAGGTTGCAGAGTAATATCCATTATCCAAAGAAGAATCGCTGGAAGTAATGAATGCCTTCTAGTATTGATGCCACCAAAGCTCCACATCCTTGTCCCCAGTTGCCAGGACATGGATGAAATATTATCAAGAAAGAGCAAAGATATCTCCTACTTTCCTGGATGACCCTAAATCTTAATCAACATTAATTAGAAATGAGCGAATTTGTCATTCATCTCAATTGTTGTGGCATCTTGCTAGGTAAATTGACTGTCACTGTTGGTTACAAACCAACAGTTGCCACCGTTTCATTGTTATGTGAGGGTGATATATTCGTGCAGGTTCTTCTTGTTTGAATTGTTCTTTATTTGTGAAAAGAACAAAATATAATGTCTAGTGAGAAGTCAGTTCAATGCCCTGTCACTGCAGCTACTGAGCCACTGGAAATAAGTGTTTATTTGTTAACTGAATTATGTTGTGCAATGCGTTACACATGGCATTGCTGCATGTCATCCATTCCAAACAATCGATTCTTCAACTGCTTTGCTTCACCATCCATTCCACACACCTCGGCTAATCCTTTAAATGGAACTGCTGGCACTATTCATTGCAAAACCACTGACTTACCAACTTCTTTTTACCTGTGTAGTAATGTTTAGTGTTTTTTTGTGAACTTTTTCAACTATTGCTACATAACACAAATAAGTTCCCAGTGATAAATTTTGATCACACTGAAAAAAAGCAATTGGCATTTTATGGTTAAGTAAAAATAATTTGAAATAAACTTGCTGACAATGAGTCATCTGTACTTGATTTTGTTATGGAATGCCAAATGTTCCACTCATAAGCCAATTATGGATTGGACCCCATGGTGTGATTGGGGTTCTCCCTAAAGACAAGACTGATGTGTTGTGTTCCAGAGGCAGTTGGTATGTTCACACACTACAAGTATTGTAGTAGGGCCCCTAAGATTCTTTGTTGTAGTATATTTTAATTCCCTGTTGAATGCAAAAGGTAACCTGCTGAAATTATTGAAAAGCATTTGATTACCAAGTGATGAAATTTATCATGTTTACTTTTCATGCATGCAAATTGGATCGGTTTCCTTATGCAAATATACTATGTAAAGAGCACAACCTTGACAGCACATAAAAATTTAGGTATCACAACAAAGAGAGCTGGGTGATTAGAATGCTAAAATCAGTGAGGGAAGAAAGATAAATAAATGCCTTGCTTTAAGGGCAGTTCTAATGACATAATTATGTAAACGCCAGAAGCAGAAACTCAGTGTGAGGTAGCCTTTGGTGAAAGGACTTGAATTTCACTGTACTTAGTTCTGGCAAAGTTGTCTCAGTTACTCAATTCAATAGATACCCAGTACTCCAAAGCCATTTGACTAGTATTGAAATAAGTAATTTTAGCCAGAGATAGCATCATTAGAGGCAGGGTCTCCAGTTAAACAAAAGGGCACCCATACACACAAATCCTGCACCTGAACATAGTCGCACCATTTTCACACTGGAGATATGGGAGTGGACTGGGGGGATTAGGTCACACTTCTGACCTGCGTGGTTCACAGAGGCAGCTGCACATATAGAACTATAGCTGCCTTCTATCAGATCTGACTTTTACAAAAAATGATTGGGGAATATGGTTTGCATGCTTTAAATTTATCAGGAGACAATCTAAACCTGTCAGAGTTACTTGGAGAAATATAGTACCCTTTTGGAAAAGTCCAGGGATTCCTTTGGCAGAGGTAAGGTGGCCTTTAGGTTGCCTTTGAAGTTTTTAAAAAATAGGCATGAATGTGCGTAGAAACTGGATAAATATAGAACATAGAACAGTACAGCACAGAATAGGCCCTTCAGCCCACGATGTTGTGCCGACCACTGATCCTCATGTATGCACCCTCCAATTTCTGTGACCATATGCATGTCCAGTAGTCTCTTAAATGTTCTCAATGACCTTGCTTCCACAACTGCTGCTGGCAATGCATTCCATGCTCTCACAACTCTCTGTGTAAAGAACCAGCCTCTGACATCTCCTCTATACTTTCCTCCAACCAGCTTAAAACTATCACCCCTCGTGTTAGCCATTTCTGCCCTGGGAAATAATCTCTAGCTATCGACTCTACCTATGCCTCTCATTATCTTGTATACCTCAATTAGGTCCCCTCTCCTCTTCCTTTTCTCCAATGAAAAAAGTCCGATCTCAATCAACCTTTCTTCATAAGATAAGCCCTCCAATCCAGGCAGCATCCTGGTAAACCTCCTCTGAACCTCTCCAAAGCAACCACATCTTTCTTATGATAGGGCGACCAGAACTGGATGCAGTATTCCAAGTGCATTCTAACCAAAGTTTTATAGAGCTGCAACAAGATCTCATGACTCTTAAACTCCATACCCCTGTTAATGAAAGCCAAAACACCCATATGCTTTTTTAACAACCGGGTCCACTTGGGTGGCCATTTTAAGGGATCTATGTACCTGCACACCAAGATCCCTGTTCACCTCCACATTGCCAAGAAACCTATCCTTAATCCTGTACTCAGCTTTCAAATTTGACCTTCCAAAATGCATCACCTCACATTTATCCAGGTTGAACTCCATCTGCCACCTCTCAGCCCATCTCTGCATTCCGTCAATGTCCCGCTGCAGCCTACAACAGCCCTCTATGCTGTCAACGACACCTCCAACCTTTGTGTCATCTGCAAACTTGCTGACCCGTCCTTCAATCCTCTCATCCAAGTCATTAATAAAAATTACAAACAGTAGAGGCCCAAGGACAGAGCCCTGTGGAACACCACTCACCACAGACTTCCAGGCAGAATATTTTCCTTCTACTACCACTCGCTGTCTTCTGTTGGCCAGCCAATCCTGTATCCAGACCGCTAAGTTCCCCTGTATCCCATTCCTCCTGACCTTCTGAATGAACCTACCATGGGGAACCTTATTAAATGCTTTGCTGAAGTACTGGAGCTATCAAGCTGTCAAGGTAATGGTTGAATGCTCAAGGCATTTAAAATTCCTGATCACAAACTATCAGTGATTTAAAAAAAAAGTGCTTGCTATCCGTTGACTTATGCCGGATGGTTATCACGATAGGATATTTGCTATGTGACTGATTTCATAACCTATCATTATCACAATGGTGTTTCTGTCATCTTACTGTTTTATTGACAGCTCCAAGTGTTTACAAAGTTCATTTGTTGGGTTTATGAATGCTGATACATTTTTTCATAAGGGATTAAGTAGCTGAAGTTAAATGTAATGATTGCATTGTTATCAATGATAAAAAAAATCCTGTCATGGTAGATGGTAGAATCCAAATTCAGTTTTTAAAAATTGGAATTGAGAGCTTAATGATGACCATAAAATTGTTGGAAAACCCCATTTGGTTCACTAACATTCTTTAGCTAAAGAAACTGCCATTCTTTTGTTTTATTTGCTCATGGGATGTGGGCATCACTGGCTGACTAGCATTCATTGCTCATCCCTAGTTGGCCTTGAGAAGGTGGTGGTGAGCTGCCTTTTTGAACTGTTCAGTCCATATGTTGTAGGTTGACTCACAATGAAGGAATTCCATGATTTTGAACCAGTGACAGTGAAGGAATGGCAACATATTTCCAAGTCAGGATAATGAGTTGCTTGGAGGGGAACTTGCGGATGGTGGTGTTCCCATATATCTACTGCCATTGTCCTTCTAGATGGAAATGGTCATAGGTTTGAAAGGTGCTGACTAGGGATCTGTAGTGAATTTCTGCAATGCATCTTTTAGATAATACACATTGAGTGTTGATGGTGGAGGAGTGGATATTTGTGGATGCATGCTAATCAAGTGGGTTACTTTGTTCTGGATCGTGCCAAGCTTTGTGCGTGATGTTGGAGGTGCACTCATCCAGGCCAGTGAGGAGAATTCCATTACATTATTAACTTGTGCCTTATAGATTGTGGACATGTTTTGGGGAAGTCAGAAGGTGAGTTATTTGCCGCAATATTCCAGCCTTGACCTGCCCTTGTAGTCACTGTATCTATATAGCAAAATCAGTTCAGTTTCTGGTCAATGGTAACCTCCAAGGTTGAGTATCTGAGGACTTGCAAATGGTGCTGAATATTGTGCATTCATCATTGAACATCCCCATGTCTGACGTTATGATGGAAGGAAACACATTGATGAAGCATTTTAAGACAGTTGCTGAGGACAATATCCTGAAGAAGTCCTGCAGAGATGTTCTGGAGTTGAAATCACTGATTTCCAACAAGCACAGCCATCGTCCTATGTACTAGTTATGATTCAAACCTGTCCCATGTGTGACTCCAGACTCTCATTAATATGGTTGACCTTAACTGCCCTCTGAAATGGCCTAGCAAGTCATTCAATTGTATCAGCCACTAGAAAGGAAAATAGGACCGAGCAAAGATGGACCCCGGCATTGAACAAAGCATGGACAACCACACCAATTTACCCCACTGCCCCATGGCCGAACATTTTAATTCCCCCTCCCACTCTGCCGAGGACATGCAGGTCCTGGGCCTCATCCATCGTCACTCCCTTACCACCCAAAGCCTGAAGCAAGAACAAATCATCTTCTGCCTCAGGATCCTCAAATACCATGGCATCAATGTGGATTTCACCAGCTTCCTCATTTCCCCTCTCCCCACCCTATCCCAATTCGAACCTTCCAGCTCAGCACTGTCCTCATGACCTGCCTTACCTGTCCATCTTCCTACCCACCTATCCGCTCCACCCTCCTCTCTGACCTATCACCATTACCCCCATCTCCATTCACCTATTGCATTCTCAGCTACCTTCCCCCCAGCCCCATACCCCGCCCATTTATCTCCCCATCCCCAAGGCTCCCAACCTCATTCCTGATGAGGGGCTTTTGCCTAGAACATCAATTTTCCTGCTCCTTGGATACTGCCTGACCTGTTGTGTTGTTCCAGCACCACACTCTCGACAGAAAACAAAATGGCAAAAACAACCCTATCACCATCCTGACTTGGAAATATATCGCTGTTCCTCCAGTGTCAATGGGACAAAACTTTGGAATTCCCTCCCTAACAGCATTGTTGGTCTATCTGCAGCAGGTGAAGAAAACGGCTCACCACCATTTTCTTAAGGACAACGAGGCACAGGTAATTAATGCTGACCTCACTCAGGAGGCCCACGTTCCAAGAATGAATAAGAAAAAGGATGTATATCAAGGAAAATGGACCAAAGGTGGGAAAATGGAGTCAATGGAAAATGTTAACTTATTTTCCCTCTCTACCCAAAAGGAAAAAAACAGTTTTCCTGGATTGGCTGGAGACTGTTGATTCCAGATGACAGCGATACACTTCACCACCACTTGTGAGCATTAAGAAGCAGGAGCAATCTTGGTCACTTCACGGATTGGAAACAATTGTCACTGGCTTCAGAACATTTGCTATTGCTCACATTTGAGCTTGAGGAGTAAGGGGCACCACACTGGTACCCTTTATTTTACTTGTTTCCTTAACAGGATTTTAAACTGCATTTGCATCACACACGGTCTACCCATGTCCAGGGAAATAGCTGTAGCCTGCATTGATGTCCTTATGCTTTAACAATGGATTTCAAACTTTGAATGCTAAAATGACCTCTCAACATGTGAATGCAAGTAATGGGACGCACATAAAATCACCATAATCCAATAGAGCTACTCTCTCATTGAAGAGAGACAACTGGAGGTGAGTTTAATCTGAGGGTCATCACACCTCAGGCAAGGAGCAGATTTGAGAAGGTAGGACCTCCATGGTAACCACAGAATTGAATATGTGCTGTTGGAGAACAGAGGTAACCAAATCCCAAGTACACATACAACACGCAAGTGAATACATTAAATAATTTTACTCAGTGGAACATGGCTTCTTGTTTAGACTTTGGGTTTCATAGGAGATATACTTGCACATTTTTGTTACAGTTTCCTTTTGGCCTCCTCCCTAGTGAATGTGGAGCTGGCATCTGAAGCTAGATGCATGGAAAAACAAGAGAATTAGCCACTAAGTTACTAATGATTTGCAGTGCAATACACACACAAAAGTCAGTTACAGAGAAACAATGGTTAGTCAAGGAACACATAATTTAAGTACATACCTTTCACAAGACTGGTGAAACACCAGCATCACAATGTCCCCACTGCTTATAAATCTTCAGAATGTCTACGGTACACTGTCTTCTCTCAGAATGTCTTAGATCCTCAGATCAAATCTGCCAGACACTTCTCAAATACAAAATTTGTCTTCCGGCTTTGAGTTGAGTTCCAAAGTTGTTCAGCAATCTCACCTCCACCCAAAAAGTGCAGAAATAATTAAACATGATCCCACTGACTTCATCCAGCAAAGCAAAAAAATGTGATAAAATTACAGAACCACACTTGAGAGCAGCAAACTTATTTCCTTATCACTAACCTCTGAAGAGATTGGCTGAATTTTCCCAACTCTTGAGTGTCGTGAATAATGGAAATAAATTTGGGACAATACAGCATAAATGAAAATATCTGTCGAGAAAAGAAACTCCAATTCTTCTTCTAAGGTTTCAATGGCTAAGTGAAAGTCTGGCCAGCAAGTGGTGAGCACCTTATTTTCATGCATTTGCATCTCATTATTAGCTCATCCTGCCTCATATATATGCAGTTCGTGATTCTCCCATATACTGGTGAGAAACTGTGCCAATTTCCAATTTGAGTACCTGGTGAATGCAGCTCACTATTGGTTTCTCCATGACTGTGTTCAGGTCTATTCAACAAAATCCCCATTGCAAAGTCGATGGGCAGCAACTGTCACCAGCTTTCATCAACAGAAGTAGACATTGGCAAAAGTGTTGCCTCATCACAACATCATGCCAGGAGGCTGGAAGAACACAGTATGCCAGGCAGCATCAGGAGGTGGAGATGTCAACGTTTTGGGTGTAACCCTTCTTCAGGACCTGCAGATTTTTTGACTCTGACCACAACATCATGGCTGATATTGGATTAAGTCAAAATACACTGAAGCACTTCACAACTGAACTCTGGAGCTACCGACATCTTAGAGTGCTACTGCTAGAACACACACCCTGCATCTGCACAGGGAGTAGCTTGTGGCTCTTGGCTTGCTTTCTTACTTTTCACTCAATTTGCATTTCCAGGGATGCTCACAGCATCTTTGCTTTGCCTTACATTTTAGTTGCTGCGTCATTGCAAGCTTACGGGGGGGGGGCGGGGGCAGGTGGCTTCACTTCCAATGAGAGTCATTATGTACCTGGTCCAGGATACTTTCTAGGTAAAAACAATGACTGCAGATGCTGGAAACCAGATTCTGGATTAGTGGTGCTGGAAGAACACAGCAGTTCAGGCAGCATCCGAGCTACAGTAAAATCGACGTTTCGGGCAAAAGCCCTTCATCAGGAATACAGGCAGAGAGCCTGAAGCGTGGAACACAGTGCTGAGCTGGAAGGCTGGAACTGCGGTGAGGTGGGAGAAGGGGAAATGAGGAAACTGTTGAAGTCCACATTGATGCCGGGTTGAAGTATTCCGAGGCGGAAGATGAGGCTTTCTTCCTCCAGGCGTCTGGTGGTGAGGGAGCGGCGGTAAAGGAGGCCAATGCCATCCTGTATTCCCAATTCCTCCACCTCCGCCGTATCTGCTCCCAGGAGGACCAGTTCCACTACAGAACACACCAGATGGCCTCCTTCTTTAGAGACCGCAATTTCCCTTCACACATGGTTAAAGATGCCCTCCAACGCATCTCGTCCACATCCCGCACCTCCGCCCTCAGACCCCACCCCTCCAACCGTAACAAGGACAGAACGCCCCTGGTTCTCACCTTCCACTCTACCATCCTTCGTATAAACCAAATCATCCGCCGACACTTCTGCCACTTCCAAACAGACCCCACCACCAGGGATATAGTTCCCTCCCCACCCCTTTCCACTTTCTGCAAAGACCGTTCCCTCCGTGACTACCTGGTCAGGTCTACGCCCCACTTCAACCCACCCTCCCATCCTGGCACCTTCCCCTACCACTGCAGGAATTGCAAAACCTGCGCCCACACCTCCTCCCTCACCTTCATCCAAGGCCCTAAAGGAGCCTTCCACATTCATCAACGTTATACCTGCACATCCACCAATATCATTTATTGTATCCGTTGCTCCCAATGCGGTCTCCTCTACATTGGGGAAACTGGGCGCCTCCTAGCAGAGCGCTTTAGGGAACATCACCTGGACACCCGCACCAATCAACTACACTCCCCGTGGCCCAACATTTCAACTCTCCCTCCCATTCTGCCGAGGACATGGAGGTCCTGGGCCTCCTTCACCGCCGCTCCCTCACCATCAGACGTCTGGAGGGAGAACGCCTCATCTTCCGCCTCGGAACACTTCAACCCCAGGGCATCAATGTGGACTTCAACAGTTTCCTCATTTCCCCTTCCCCCACCTCACCACAGTTCCCAAACTCCAGCTCAGCACTGTCCCCATGACTTGTCCTACCGGCCTATCTTCTTTTCCACCTATCCACTCCACCCTCCCCCCCAACCTATCACCTTCATCCCCTCCCCCACTCACCTATTGTACTCTATGCTACTTTCTCCCCACCCCCACCCTCCTCTCACTTATTTCTCCACGCTTCAGGCTCACTGCCTTTATTCCTGATGAAGGGCTTTGGCCTGAAACATCAATTTTACTGATCCTCGGATGCTGCCTGAACTGCTGTGCTCTTCCAGCACCACTAATCCAGGATACTTTCTAGTCAATGGTAACCTCGAGGATATTGATAGTCGGGGGATACAGTGATGGTGATGCCATTGAATGCCAAAGTGTGATGCTTAGATTCTTAGTTGGAGATCTTCATTGTCTGTTACCTGTGTGATGCAAATGTTACATGTCACTTGTCAGCCCACATGAATGTTGTCCAAGACTTGCTGTATGTGAATATGTCCTGCATCAGTATTTGTGGAATCATGAATAGTGCTCAACATTATGCAAATATCCCCATGTATGACCTCATGATGGAGGAAAGGTCATTGATGAAGCAACTGAAGATCTTTAGGCTGAGGACATTATACTGAGGAACTCCTGCAGAGATGTCCTGGATCTGAGAAAACTGACCTTCTCAACAATAATCACCTTCTGCCATGCTAAATATAACTCCAACCAGCAGAAGGTTTTCACCTTGATTCTCACTGACTCCGATTTTGCTAGGGTTCCTTAATGTTACATTCAGTCAAATGTGGCCCCTATATTAATGACGTGGATGTGCCGATGTTGGTCTGGGTGGACAAAGTTAAAAATCACATAACACCAGGTTATAGTCCAACAGGTTTATTTGGAAGTACAAGCTTTCAAAGTACTGCTCGTTCGTCAGGTAGCTAGTGGGGCATGATCATAGGACACAGAATTTATAGAAAAAGATCATATAAGTCTATGGGGTGAATTTACATTTGCAGATTTTTCATTTGCACATACATTCTGTTTTGTTGAAAAAGCACACAATCTGTAGGCAGTCAGTCCGTGTGACATTTTATAAATTCCTACTTTGAAAATAGAACTGGTCTGACTCAAGTTTGGAATACAGACAGACTCTAACCTCACACCTTTGATGCATTGTCTGAGCTGAGATGTCACGTATTTTTAATAATGTTAAAGCCTTAATTTATCTCGGGACTATTCTTTGAAAGAAGTTCTGGGATTTACATATTAATCAGTTGAAATCTGCATCCCCATTCGAAGTGATTAAAGACTTGAAAGCAATCAAATTTTATTCATACATTGCATCAGTTGAATGACACTTTGATCTTTTACTATAAATTCAGTGTTCTATGATCCTCCCCCACTAGCTGCCTGATGCAAGAGTAGCACTCTGAAAGCTTGTACCTCCAAATAAATCTGTTGGACTATAACCTGGTGTGTGATTTTTAATATTCATGAAGTCATGTTCACTTCCCATCTTATATTCCACTCTTTTATTCATGTCTGGACTAAGGTTGTAATAAACTCATTTGTCGCATTGCCTTGACACAACCCAAGCTGAGTATCGGTGAGTAGATTATTTCTTTACAAGTGCTGCTTAATAGCATTGTTAATTACCTCTTCCATCACTTTGATGATGACTAACAGATGACTGATAGGGTGGTAATTGGCTGTGTTTGATTTTTCCTATCTTTTGTGTGCAGGACATACCTGTGAAATTTTCCACATGATGCATGTGTAATAGAACTGCTTAGTTCGGGACACAGTTTATTTGAGAGCACAATTCTTGTGTTACTGCCAGAATATTATCAAGACACATAACTGTTGCAGTATCCTGTAGTTTCAGTTGTTTCTCTATATCATGTGGAGTGAATCAAGTTTACTAGCGACTGAAATAACATGCCTGTGCCAGATAGATAAGCAGTTTGAAAATATGTATTGCCTTCCTGACTAACTAGCAAAGCAGAAGTTGAGGGGGGAGAAAAAACATGTTGGTGATATCCAGTTAAACAGCTTGAGCCTTTCACAGCTGAGTATGGTATACAGGAATAGGAAATGCTTTTGATGGGTTTGGAAGTCTTAAATTTAATTGGACATGTGCAGCATCAATGCATGCTCATGGAATTGGATGAACAACACATCAAGAAGTCACATCCTTGTTAACATAATGTGATGCTGAATAGAAAGTATTCACCTTTACCCTAAGCATGTCCCAGCGTACACTGCTTGATGAAAGCCAAAGTAAACATGCTGGAAAAAGGGTTTCTTTTGAACAGGATATGCCACATCCTGACTTTAGTGGGAACAAGGTTTCAATTCGTATCACAGGAGCAGCACAAACGCTGCACCTCTCAGGCATCTCTCATAAATGCCAAACCATTTTGTTTGATATTTAATACTTTGGAGTGCTTAGGCTAAATGGAGTTAAACAAAAAACAATGAAAACGTTTTCCAGGTAATGTTCCTAAGGCAAGATTTTGCAGCAAATAGGTTTTTAAAAAACATACTTCATGCTAAGAATTGGAACCACGCCCAGAATAATTTAAACGACTTTGAAATGCTATTTGATTTAAATACTCTACACATAAAAGCCCCAATTTTGTGACCAAAGCAAATCAAATCCAGTCCCACCAATGGTACCAGTGGGCTTATGTTGGCAACTGAGCAGAATTTGTCTTTCCAAATTTTATTAATTAATCTTCTGATTTTAACATTTTGTGGGCAGGAAGAGGTGTGGAGATAATTTTATCCCTTTGTTCGCCTGTTGGTTGACTAAAACAAGATGCAATTTTGAGAGGAAATGTTTTGAATCATTTTGAGTGCTGTGTCTTTAAAATACAGACATGAACGAGCTTTGTAGTAAGTTGGGATGAAATGAGAGGACAAACATTATTTGTACAATATTCAGAATGTAAAAACATTAAACATCAATTACCCAAATGTAAAACACACACACACACGCACAAACAAACAAGAAACGATTATGTTGAGACACATAACATACATGTGGATTACAAACAGAATGATAAAAAAAGGTTATTTGAAACCCTTAAGATAGCTGTAAAAATGCTGTAGGTCTAATGAATAGCATTTTGATTTTTTGAATCTAAGTAGTGGTGAGAGGTTTCAGCTTGTTTCAAATGAAATTTGAATGAGATCCTATGACAAAGAAGTATAATCTTGCTGATAAAACAAAATTAGCCAATTTTCACTGAGTGAGGTAAGCATCCATTTGAAGTAGTATGCTTTTCTTTTATTGGCTGATCTCTCCCTATGGGATACTGATCTTAGATTGCCTCGCTGCCCTTGTGGGTAAATGAAGTTTGAGCTTCCTGTCCAGCCACTGTTAGCCATGTGATGTCAATGTCAATGTCAATGTACTTCAATGTCCACGTAATGAGTTGAGGTGTTGAAGCTTTTGGAATGGTGCACAATGTGGAAATGTTTGAAATCCTATTAACATTCCAGTTTTGATCATCTCATTGAATTTCTTTATCTGAAATTCCACCTTCATTGAGCTGACAGGTTTAGAAGACACTTTTGTTTCAAAGCTACCTCATTAAAATGGTGAGGGATAGTTAATCAGCATGTGAGAAAGCTTACAGCAGTTTTCTAGAGATACAGTGTCGTGCCTGACTCAGTCTGTCCAGAAGTCTAGATTAGAGTGGTGCTGGAAAAGCACAGCAAGTCAGGCAGCATCCGAGGACCAGTAAAATTGACGTTTCAGGCAAAAGCCCTTCATCAGGAATAGAGGCAGGGTGCCAGCAGAGTGGAGAGATAAATGAGAGGAAGGTGGGGGTGGGGAGAAAGTAGCATAGAGTACAATAGGTGAATGTGGGTGGGGATGGAGGTGATAGGTCAGAGAGGAGGGTGGAGTAGATAGGTGGAAAGGAAGATAGGCAGGTAGGACATGTCATGAGGGAGGTGCTGAGCTGGAAGGTGACCTATCACCTCCATCCCCACCCCCAGTTACCTATTGTGCTCTATGCTACTTTCTCCCCACCCCCACCCCTCTCTCATTTATCTCTCCACTCTACAGGCACCCTGCCACTATTCCTGATGAAGGGCTTTTGCCCGAAACGTCGATTTTCCTGCTCCTCAGATGCTGCCTGACCTGCTGTGCTTTTCTAATCTAGACTCTGGTTTCCAGCATCTGCAGTCCTTGTTTTTACCTTTTATATCAGTCTTTCCAGAAGTCATTTGACAATCCTGGGCCTATTTTGAGAATTTACAATATTCCATGTTGCTGTCTGCTTAAAAAAAAGTCAATTCCTCCAAAAACGCTTGACAGACAAAAGGACATATATTCAACATGCATAAGAAATGAGTGCTGGAAGTTTACTCAGTAGTAGAATTAGTTAGAGGAAGAGTTTTGGTGGACAATGCTGATAGAAGTGTTGCTTCCATGAGAAGTACAAAGAACAATTTAAAACAAAATTTTAAACAGAATTGTGTAAGAGTGAGGAAAGTTTGGAAAATGAAGGAATGTTTACTAAAGGCATTTTGAAAATCCAAACAAGAGAATTAGTAATGGACAAGGTTCTGCTTGTACAATCAGAGATTGATAGAGAATAGAAACTGGCTGTCAAGTTCACCAAAGAGTACTGACATGTTTCTCCATGCAGAGTGCTGGTCATCCCTTGGGCAGAGAAAGAGAAGGGCAAACAATGCAGCTTTCTCTGACGGGAACCACACCTTCAATAAACATTATCAAAATCTCTCAAAAGATTGAGGAATTGTCAGCTAATTGCTTTATTTGTCAGGACTTTAGTTGTGACAGGACCATGTCATGGCCTTGTACACAGAGCTATAAGTCCATCTCTGTTCCTTCGAACTTGCACAGCCCAACAGCAGTTTGCCATGGAACTTGTTCCTCAGAAAGAAGGGATAGCAGATAGATCAACTTTAAAGGCTTACCAAGAAAAATAATTTTATTTCGTTTACTTCCTAATGTCTCTTTATTTTGGAGAACTTCTATTCTGAGAGGCCAATAGAAGATAGGATGGACTAAGGTGGCAGCTGATTGACAGTAGATAGGAATGTGTTATATTTGGCAGATATAGATGCTGTTTATACATTGTTGGCTAAGAACATTTGTACAATTGTTTGATCTGGATATCTATGCTGGCCAATTTTCCTGGCTGTATTTGTATTTCCTTTATTTTATTATCATTTGCCATTATAGTATCATGAGTTTTTTAATATGTTTGATCCTTCCTGTATTGTTGAGATGTGCAATGTGCAACAAACTATAATTATTATTTTATCTTTGACGTATGCTTTGGTTTGCTCTGGAGTTCTTTAAGTTGGTTAATGTTGATAATGACATTTGTTATTTAGGGAGTTCTGTTGCAAATTAGGTGATCCCAGCAACAAACATCTTTGTCCTCTTGACTATTGTGATCCTGAGCTCTCTGAAACTCAGCACATTGGTATTCTACTCACTTCCAATTTGACCTTTTCACCTTTAGTTCCTCAAATTATTCCAAATGAAACTGAAACCAAGTTGAGAGGGAAAATCTGTCTTCAACACTCATCTGAATGTGGAATTTGTATTATGCTCACAGGAGGGGAGTCTGTAAACTGGGAAATATCTCTTGATTTTGAGGAGATGGGAGTTACATTGGCAGAAGTCATGCCCAACTTTAAATGATAATGTCTTAAAATTTCAATTTAAGGAATGTATTTTTAAAATCTCTTTACATAGGATTGCAAGCAAATACAGCATAGACATAAAAGATTTGGACCAGCTAGTCCTTGCTAGTGCTTATGCTCCATTCAAGACTCCTCCCATATTTCCTTGTTTAAATTGTCTTGGAAGAATTTACAGACTGATAGCTAGCCTGGTTAACCACTTTCAACGGTCAACAAGTCCTGGCATACCAGCACTGAATGCTACCACTGCACCACATGAACTCCTCTTATACTTGCACAGATGCCCCTTAAATGCATCTATACTACTCCCTTCAAAGAGTTCCATATCCTCACCACTCTTTGGAATTCCCCACTTGATTTCTTGGTGATTATTTTCTATTGATGGCCTCTAGTAATGTTCTTTCCCAAAAGAAAAAGACATTATCTTTATATCTAATTAATCAAATATTTCTTAACTTTAAAGGCCTTGATCAGTTCACCTAGAGTTCACTCTAGAATGAAGCAATGATTTACAATTAAAAACATAGTATTTTCTGTCTGAAAACCCCTAATAAAATTTTAAAGACAAAAAGCCACATGTGACTTGAGCTCTCAGTCAGCGATGGCCACGCATATACATCAGTGTACCATGTACATGTCAACCCATTGAAGCTGAGACAACAAAAACTGCATCAACAACAATTTCTTTGCAGTAGTCTAATTGAGGACCCTCTCCCAAACCATTAGCAAAACATCAGGAGTCATTAGATGGAGAGAAGCAATTAAACATAAACACTTGGACAATGGGACATTTCGATATGAAAGGAATGTTCTCAGATGTCATTTCATGATGTAAGCAGGCAACTGGAAGACACTGCCAATGACCATATTTGGATCACTAGTCAGTTGCAAAATGATTATATGACAAACCAACTCGCCCTTGTGTGCTCAAGCATCTATTTTCTCTTTGAACAGTGACATGCAAGTGAAGTGCTGAAGGAGCAAGACTCCAAGCGAAATACCATATTTTCCTGCCCAGACAACTTGCATTTTTCAAAAAAAGTCCAATGAACTGTGGATGCCAGAAATCAGAAAGAGAATTGAAAATTGCTGGAAAAATTAGGCAGGTCTAAGCAGCATTGTGGAGTTAAAGCAGAGTTAACATTTTGGGTCCAGTGGAAAGATTCTGAAGAAGGGTATGAGTATGTACTTCAAGTATGTCTGAGTATATGTGGAAGTCTGAGTTTTAAAATATATTTTACCTAGAATGGGCTAAGTGCTTTTTTGCATGTGTGTTTGTGATGGCGTGCATGAGATAAGTAAGTATGCCGATGTGTTTTTAAACATCTGGGGTAAGGGTATAATGATTTAAAAAAACCTACTTTATTTTAAAACTCACAAAAAGCATGCTGTTGGTTATTTCAGTTACACAGAGGATAAGAAAATCTGTTCACCATTTAATCAGATGGAAGTGTAGAAAGTGGGGACCTTGCCATCTTTCTGCCTTCACTCCGAGTATATCTGTGACAGGAAGACCTCTACACTCACCTTGAATTGAAGGCTGCAAACAGGCAATTAATACCCACTGGACATCATCATGTCAACACTAGTATTAATGCAGCGACAAGATGGGGCTCACTACGTGGAGGTCACAAGAGGCTGTCATGTGGGTTGCTTATCATGTCCATGGGATCTCATTCAAATGTAATCAATGCTTGATCATCAGAAAAGAAGGCCTGTTGAGATTCGCCACCTTGCTTTTTTTCAGGCCTCAGGAGGTATTTTATTTGAAAGTCAGTGGTGCTAACATCCTGTAAAACTGCCAGCCTCTGAAACACCAATGTGTTTCAGCAGAAGGGATTTCTACTACAGGGGTTCTTGATCTGGGTGGAGGCTTGCCACTGTCCAGTTATGTATCTCAGTGATATATTATTTTCCAAGCTTTCCATAAAAGAAAAACTATGTGGCTCCCCAATTCTCCAAGTAGAGACATGACTGCAGTTGTCTCCTTTATGTACCACCCTTCAAAATTGTGACTGAATCATTTTTTAGTGAAGTGTCAGTTTGATTGAGTTTCATAGATGGTTCCCCTCTGAGATCTAATGGGTTTTCTTCTCACATTTTACCAAACCCACCTCATTAACCACCTACTGGCATTCTTCTCATCCAATTCTAGACTCATTCTGCCATTGGCTATACCCAGAAAATCTCGTCACAACCTGGATATTCAGGATGGAGTGGCATCCTTGGCCCCAATGCCATCTTTAAAAAAAATTGAAACCTGGAGGTCCTGTTGGACAAGATGGCAAAGAGAGATAATTCCACTATCCACTTCCTCCCCCCCCAGGACAAATAGAATATTTCAAAATGCCAGACAATGCCAGCCTTAACCAAGGTTTCTACCAGGGATAGTGCAGTCTCAGAGTGACCTTTTCCACTCTAACAGTTTAAGTGCCATCACCTTCTCTCCAATATCTCACAGTTTATCATTGCTACCATCCCCACTAAGGCACAAGCTCTATCACTCTTAATGTTGCCTGCAACGTTTTCCTCACTCTTTGTCACCTATGCCAATGCCTGACACCACTAACCCTGCAAGATCTCGGTGTTGTCTATTTACTCACTTGGGACATCTCAGCAGTCCAGCTGTACCATCCAAATTCTCTCCATTAATACCTTTCTCTCTCTTATTCCAGGAGAAAAAAGAGGCCATGATATACAGAAAGATTCAATATAAATGGTGGGCTCCCCAACATTTGACTCCTCACCCCTGATGCAGAAAGGATCCTGACTCTCACCATGCTGAGTGGCTGACTGGCTGTATCCAAGCCCATGGACGTATATTGGAGCTTGCTTTTGACTTACTGTGTCATGACTCCCTTATTGTGTGCTGTCTACTGTGACTTGACCTGGGATTGCTCACAACCATGACAAACTTCCTGATTTTGCATGTGCTATCTGGCGAAGCAATGCCAGAATGTTATCTCTGGCTGAAGGTGTGATGCACAGAAAGACAAGGCAATACAAGGAAGGGATGATGTGAGCATCCAGGTAGGCTCAGAGTAAGTGAGTGCTAAGAGAGTGAGCAAACAGCTGCAGGTTCAGCTTGGTCCTTTCTGAGGTGGATACATGTCCCTGAAAGCAGTTTCCTTGCTACAACATTACAATGATAGGTGTTGGTAGCAGTCCAAGGTGCAACATTGAAGTAGAGAATCATCCAATAAGTGAGTCAGAAATGTGCTATGATGGTTCCTAGAGAATTTAATATGTTAAATACCAATATCCATAGACATAGGTTGCATGTGACAGATATCCATGGAGATGCTCTGAGATAAAGTCATACAGATGCACAGCATAGAAACAGACTAGTTGATTTTAACCCTACTGCGAATCCTCTTGCAAGGATGCCTGCCTTGAAGAAGTTTTCCTCCTCTCTCTACAAGAATCTCAGGGAGTCCCTCTCCCACTGCAACTCCCAGGTCATTACCTCTGCCCTGAAGCTCTTCAACCATGCCGTGAAAACTTCAACAGCTTCCTCATTTCCCCTTCCCCCACCTCATCCTAGTTTCAAACTTCCAGTTCCGCACTCTCCCCATGACTTGTCCGGACTTGTCCGACCTGCCTATCTTCTTTTCTACCTATCCACTCCACTCTCTCCTCCCTGACCTATCACCTTCATCTCCTCCCCCACTCACCCATTGTACTCTATGATACTCTCTCCTCACCCCATCCTCCTCTAGCTTATCTCTCCATGCTTCCAGCTTACTGCCTTTATTCCTGATGAAGGGCTTTTGCCCGAAACGTCGATTTCACTGCTCGTTGGATGCTGCCTGAACTGCTGTGCTCTTCCAGCACCAGTGATCCAAAATCTGGTTTCCAGCATCTGCAGTCATTGTTTTTACCTATAGAAACAGACTCTTTGTCCAACTCATCAATGCTGACCAGATATGCTAAACTAATCTAGTCCCATTTGCCAGCACTTGGCCTACATCACTCTAAACCCTTCCTATTCATATACCCATCCAGATGCCTTTTAAATGTTGAAATTGTACTAACCTCCACCAATTCCTCCGACAGCTCATTCCATACATGCACCATCCTCTATGTGAAAAAGTTGCCCCTGAGGTCCCTCTTAAATTGTTCCCCTCTCACCCTAAACATATGCCCTCTATCTTGTCTATTTACTCTATCCATATTCCTCATGATATAAAGAAAATTATTGGTCCTACTTTCAATTAATGGTGCCCTTCCTAATTTGGAGTGTATATGTATTTGTTTAATGCCCAAGCCCACTCCTGAAAACTTGAAACAAAGCATGAAAAATATGTAATGATTACAATGTAAGTTGATTAAACACAGCAGATGTATTTGGAAATATTAAACATTACAGCACACACATAGAATTAATAGGAATCAAATCATTGATAAAAGATATTTATCTCTAGTACATTGTTTCGGCAGCACTTGATGTTTCTGAGTACTTATATTAAGGATCTCCTCTACCAAGTATCTTGGAACTACAAAATAATTGTGTCTCCAGCCCAAGGAACCTAGTACTTGGCTCAAGGCACTGTCTTCCAGAAGTGCATTGTTTTGGTAGCCTCAATACATTTTTATTGTTATTAAGACCTAAAATAAGATGTTCTTGCATATTAAAATCACAAGGAATAAAATTGGTGTAATGACAAGTCACCAGAATACTTTTTCAGTTACTCCATTATGTTGAATGTGATTCTAACATAGACTTTATTCTTAGGTAGGACTTTTTTTTCCCATTTAATTGGTGGTATCTTGTATAGAAAGTATTGGTAAGCTCAATTTTGTACAATTTGGTTTCCATGTAAACAATATCATGAAACTCTGAAAAAGTCTGATCTTAAATTTCCAATAAACAATTTAATAATTTTCATTTCTAAATATTTGAATGGCTATTGCCCTAAATTGTGTGATTGGGTAGAAGACATTTTATCTCACATCACCTTAAAATCATAGCAGGTCTCACTGTGGTCAGCACTGTTGCATCACAGCGCTGGGGACCCGGGTTCGATCTCAACTACAGTGACGGTGTGGAGTTTGCACATTCTCCCTGTGTCTGCATGGGTTTCCAGTTTCCTGCCACAGTCCAAGGATTTGCAGCTTAGTTTGATTGAACATGCTAAATGGTCCCGTAGTGTCCAGAGATGTGCAGGCTAGGTGGATTGGCTGTGGTAAGTGTGCGATAGGGTTGGGGGAGATGGGTCTGGGTGGGATACTCTTCAGAGAGGCCATGCACTTGATGGGCTAAATGGCCTCTTTCTGCACTGTAGGAATTCTGATAAACTGAATGACTGCCTATGAAGGTATTCAGTATGGAGGTCCTTTAGAGCAAACTGTGAACTAGAGTCATCAGGCACCTGCTCTGACTTCCATTTTGAGAATTTTCAGAGTTGAGTTTCCTCACAGTAGCTGGTACAATAGAAAACTGCATTAATGACACGAGATGTGCAATTAACAAAGTGGTTAACAAGCAATAATCCTGTTAATGAGCAACTTGCCACACCCTAATGAGAATCTTGCTTTGACTGTCAGACCTATTTCAAAAGATTCAGCGAGTTGCTCCCGACAGTGCAACTTTCTGCATGACACATTTATTGCCATTGCCATTCAGTGCTTGTAAGATGTCAAGTTTCACTGACCATTTCTACTGTCTAATAGCTTTGATTAAACAGTTTTCAAGTCAATCTGTGATAAATGTATCTATTCTGGTGATCTTCATCTCTTCACTAACTTACAACTTCACTAAAATTTATTTGTCAGGTTTCTGTTCTAACAGAGGATATTAATTAAAAATATCACAGCCTGACCTTCCTCCTTGCAAATCCTGATTAACCTGTTTTGTGTCTCCATAATTTTCTGTTTTTACATCAAATATTTAGTACTTGGAAATTTAGTGAACATAAATTATTGATTGTGCTAGAGTAAGAGGCTATTGAGATAAGGATGGGAACTAATGCAAACAAAATGTAAAGATATTCATTCTAACCAGCTAAATCTTTGGTAGTATTTTTATTCCCTTTGACAGTTACGACCAAAATAATTGTTTTTCAAGGTCTCATGAAATATAATCTTTGCCTTTATTTGATTATATTCAAGCTTACTCTCAAGGTTTGTTTTCATTCTTCTGATTGATATGGTCATCTTGGTTCATAGAATCATTGTACGGTTACTCAAGGAAGGAGGGTATTCAGTCTGTCACATCTTAGAGTCATAGAGTCAGAGAGAATGTACAGCATCGAAAGACCCTTCAGTCCAACTCATTTACCAGATATCCTAAATTGATCCAGGCCTGCTGTCAAGGAAAGGCTGCCAGCATTCTCAAAGATCCATCCCACCCTGGCAATGTTTTTCTGCAACCTCTACCATCAGGGAGAAGGTACAGAAGCCTGAACAAACGCACCAGCTGGTCTTGAAACAGTTTCTACCCTACTGTTGTTAGAATACAGAATGGACTCACAAACTCTTAACATTCGCCTGTACCTGTGTATTTGTTTTTGCCACTGTTTACCTATTTTTAGCTATCTATGCTACTTAACTATGTGATCTGCCTGTATTGCTCACAAGACAAAGCTTTTCACTGTGCCTCAGTACACGTGACAATAAATGCAATTCAGTTCAATTCAATTCAATTAATCTAGTCCAATTTACCAGCATTCAACCCATATTCCTCTAAACCTTTCCTATTCATGTACTTCCCCAGATGTTTTTTAAATGTTGCAATTGCACCAGCCTCTGCCACCTCCTCTGGCAGCTCATTCCATGTATGCACTCACCTCTGCAAGAAAAAGTAGCCCCTCAGGTCCCTTTTAAATGTTTCCCCTCTCACCTTAAACCTATGCCCCCTAGTTTTGGATCCCCTACCCGTATTAGGTCACTGCAACAGCAACTCAATTCATCCCATTCCACTGCCCCTTCCTCCATATCCTTCAATTTGGATCTTTATGCAATTCCCTTTTGAGAGGCATGGGTGAATCTGCCTCTTCCATTTTCACACACAATGCATTCCAGGTCCTACCTGCTCACTGTGTGAGGCTTTTCCTCACGTCACTATCTTTTTCCAATGACTTGAAACTGGTCTCCTCTGATTTGTGAATCTGCTGCCAATGAGAACGGTTTCTTCCTATCTACTCTGTTTGACTCCTTTATGATTTTGAATTCCTCTATCAAATCTCCCAACAATCTTTTCTAAGCAGAACAGACTCCATTTGTCCAATCTACATACATATTTGAAGCCCTTCATCCTTGGAAATATTCATGCATATCTTTTTCTGGAACTGTTCTTAAGCCTTTGCAATCATCCTAAACACAATATTCCAGTTAAGATCAAAGCAGTGTTTCTTGCCTTCACTGTGATCACATTAGGATTTGCAACAAAAGAAGTTCAGTGCTTAAATAAATAGCAACATTCAAAGGTTAATTTTGTATTCCTTCAGTACTGCAGCAGTCATCATGAATTGATTTCTATGATTTGAAAAACTCACATAGTTTAATTTTTGGGTTTCAATTGCTGTATTTAAAATATGCCGTGGTTAACCTTGAATTATAAATATCTCTACTTGTGAGGCAACAATAATTTTGTCAGTTGTGAGTTTTTGATTGGGTATTCCCCTGAGCACTTTAGCCTCAGTCAGTTGGAAATATCATATATTACAAGTGGTATTGAAAAAGCCTCTGTTTACCAGAAATTTTTAAATTAAAAAGAAAATCTATTATAGCAGGCAGCAGAACTCTTGACTGAAGCACTGTCTTGAGAGCAAACTGTGTCTTTCTTAATCTGCATCCTAATTTATCTTTGCAGTCATGTTGCAGGGTGAATTGTCATTTTAAATATGGCTTGTGTGTGTGGCAATTGTTTTCTAACATGTCTACAGACTAATGATGCAAGAAAGCCGCACAGCCAACATACTCAAGGTAAATGGGTATTGCCTTAGTAGGAGAAAATGAAAAATCATTGTAATTGTTTTGCAATCTATGTTGATAAGTGTCATTGCATCATTTCTATGTAGTACTTCATGATAACGATCTCTTGAGACTTTCCTTTCACTAAACAGAAGCTTTGGTACCCTTTTACTTCCACAGGGAGTAGTCCCTTAAGATTTAAATGGATGCCTAAGTTAAGAAAATACTTACTATTGTCACAAATTCTATCTATGATGCATCAATGAATCTCAGGAAAATAAGGTCGTACTCTTCCTGGCTCAATTATGCCCTGCCAAAAGATATTAATAAATAAAAGAGATAGTCTTTATGTTGCATAAAGAAAACAAACTATACTGCTCATGCTTTCTGCCATTTCCTGTGGTATTCCAGTGCTTCAGATGGAGTAATATTGTTACACAGACTTCTGTTCTACTTGAGTGCATGCAGCCTCCTGGGTATTCCCTTGAGTACTTTAACCCAGGGTGTGAAGGAAGTGCTACTGACCTAACAGATGGAAGTAGGTCTCAGCTGAAGGAGGCCACTGGAGGTGCTGAGGCATGCATTGTAATGAATAAAGGCAAAATAAAAACACAGGAGCTCCCAAGGGAGACTGTGCAAAGCAATGGACAGGCAGTGACACTATCCATTGGTTCTAAACAAAATGAAGTCTTCAATTCAGGCCCTACATTATGTGGAGGGCCCAGACCATACAAACTTGCTTAAGGTTAAAGGTTCAAAGCTTTTTAAAATTTATGCATTTCATTGCTGACAAACTTATCAGAAAAAAACAGAAATGATGCAGCTTTATTTTTTTTTCAATTCTCTAATCATTTTGAGTATTATTTTAAATACATGTATCTTCCAAATTTTTAACAGTTTGGCTTGGATTTCCTGTAAGAAGTGAACTTGCAGCTATTCAGAGATGGTGTAATGGTGTAACATGCTGGATTTCCAATTGCTCACGCTGCCTGTTGTCCAAGGTAGGAATTAGTGACTGCATCATGTTGCTGAGCAAATAAAATAAACAAATACTGCGTAGTTTGGAGGGAAGACCAGATTAAAAGACATCACCAAGAAGTGCTGTTATATATCTCCTGGTACACTACAATAATTTAAGACAAAGAGCAAAAAAATGAATAAAAACCATTAATTATAAAACATTTCTGACTTACCTGTGATTTTCCTCAATCTCTACTTTAATGTTAACATCAGAAATTGTCTTCATTGGTTAAGTGCCAAATAGTGAAAGTATCGTTACTTCAGCACATTTAAGTTGATTAATAGCTGCAATAAAAGTGAAATATAATCTCCATTATTTTCAGAATTATTGTATTATTTTAAATAACAATGTTATATTATTTATGTTTGATTTACAAGAGAATAACTCTGACCATCCCTTGCCTCACAGCTCGTTAGGAATTTATTAAAGTCATATTTTTTTTTAAAAGTGTCAAAGATTCCCAGGTGATGGGGAGGAGTAGAGTGAAAGTTGTTTGTTTTTACTGGATGTATGATTGAGTCACCTATTATGTATAGAATTAAGAAGTTAATCTTTTTTAAGAATTCCAGCCACAGACAATGATTATTTCAATGGCTCTAACTTATTCCTGTGGTATCATTGATTTTTAGAATACTTTTGACTTAGCAAAAATTGTTAAAAGCAGTTTAAACCTTTTGAAGAATTATTGAACCCAAAATAGCAAAGCAGATGCAAGGAAAGATTTGTTTCAATTTGTTTCAATGTGGGTTTCTCTGACAAATCTAGCATTTATTGCAATTTGCCAATTTAGAGTATTAGAGTCATAGTGATGTACTGCGCAGGAACAAACTTTCAGTTCAACTCATCCATGCCGACCAATATTCTAAATTAATTTAGTCACATTTGCCAGCATTTGGCCCATATTGCTGTAAATACTTCCTATTCATATACCCATCCATCTGTCTTTCAAATGTTATAAATGTACCAGCCTCCACCACTTCCTCAGGCACCTCATTCCATTCATTTCTTTCAAGGAAGTTGTGATAAACTGCCATTTTGAATTGTTGCAGTCTGTGTATGTTGAAATTATACTCACAGTGTTCTTGGGAGGGATTTCCATGATTTTGACTCAGTAGCAATGAAGGAACGGTGATGTATTTCCAAACTTGGATGATGTATGACTTGGAGGGGAAATTGAATGTGGTGGAGTTCCCATGTGCCACCATGAATCATAATTAACATCTACAACCCAGAAAGACAAAAGGACAGTGTCCAAAGGTGGGTGGGGTGGGGGAGGGTGTGTTGGGAGGGGGTGGGGATTATCATAATCTTTGCAACATTGCTTGTGCACATTTAAAGGGATATTAACCTTTCTGTGACCGGTGCAGAAGACAAACAGCATTATCTTCCCTCATAACAACATTATAATTTAAAGTTAAAGTTTCATTTGAACATTTAGTTTTTATGTTGCAATGCCACTTTAAGGATCTGTCCCTTTTTTAAAATTTGGCTCAGTTTGTTTAATTGATTTTCATAAATAATATAAAGAGACGCTAACCTTCCATGACAATATCACCTGCAGGGATTGCTCCCCACAAAAAAAATCATTTTAGTTCAGTTAAAATTTCCATTAAAGTTTTTTTTCTCTATTACAGCGCTTTTTGAAGGGCTTTGCATCTAGAGCTGTATCTATATCTGGATCTTTGGAGGGTGACCACAGGTGTCCATTCATACACTTGTGGACTTCTATGACTAGAGGGCACCACAGAAGCCAGAGCACTTCATCACATTCTGAAATGATAGTTTACTTTAATTTGACAAGTTTCCATACTAAACATTCAGCACCATTTTCTCCTGTCACATAAAACATTGTGTTTTTTTTAAAAAAGCACTTGTGTATTTGTCCTGATGAGTAGAAGGTGTAAGGTTTCTATAACATGTCTCCCTTTTCAGAGGATATATGTTCTGTACTACCAAGTGACTGATTGCAAAAGCTGTTGTGGATCTAACCTATGAAACATGGTCACACTCCGAATTATACTATTTCAACAGTCTGTACTATTTTATCCCCATATCTCCTGTCTCAGTAAATTACCCTACGCAGTCCCTGAAAAAAAATCAGAAATATTCACTGCTAAAATAAATATATTATTTGCAAAGTGCAGAAAAACAGTTGAAAATCTCAAGAAGATATTTGGTACATAGGTATTTGGTCCATTTGGCTCTATGAACCTGCTCAGCTATTTCACAAGATCATGGCTGATCCAGTTGTGATTTCATTTTCACTTTCCTATCTGGACCCCTTTCCCCCTCACTACTCACACCCTCAAACCCCCACCACCACAACCCTGGACTCACTTGTCAATCAAAAAGCTTTCTCAGTTAGCCTTAAGTAACTTTAAAGACTCAGCCTCCATTACATGCAGGCAAGCGAATTCTCAGAACCCTCAAGGGAAGAAAAAATTCCTCATCTCTGTCTTAAAAGGGAGACTTCATATTCTTAAACAGTATTCTCTAATTCTAGTCACCCCAACAGGACGAAAACATCTTTGGTTATTCACCCAATCAAATCCTCTTAAGATCTCACCATCTTCAAAAAGTTCACTTCCCATTCTTCTGAATTCCAATGGATATAGTCCAAACTACTTTGACCTTCCTTCCAAGTCCTGCATCATAGTAATGAGTTGAGCAGACCTTCTCTGCACTATTTCTAAAGCAATTATCTTTTTTTTAAATAAAGAGACTAAGCTGTATGCAGAATTCCAGACATGGTCTCACCATGTCTAACTTCAGGAGGATTAGATTAGACTTACAGTGTGGAAACAGGCCCTTCGGCCCAACAAGTCCACACCGACCCGCCGAAGCGCAACCCACCCATACCCCTAACCTAACACTACGGGCAATTTAGCTTGGCCAATTCACCTGACCCGCACATCTTTGGACTGTGGGAGGAAACCGGAGCACCCGGAGGAAACCCACGCAGACACAGGGAGAACGTGCAAACTCCACACAGTCAGTCGCCTGAGTCGGGAATTGAACCCGGGTCTACAGGCGCTGTGAGGCAGCAGTGCTAACCACTGTGCCACCGTGCCGCCAAACTTCCTTACTTTTTAAATTCCATTCCCTTTGCAATAAACATCAAGATTCCATTTTCCTTCTTAACCTCTTGCTAAAGTTGCATATTAACTTTGTAAATCATGTACCAGTACATCCAGATGCCTCTTTCCACCGAGTCCTGTAATTTGTCTATTTAAATAACATACTACTTTTCTAATCTTCATGGTGTAATGGAGAAGTTCACATTTACCCACTTAAACTCCATTTACAAGTTGTTCCCAAAAATTGAAGTCGATCAGACCTATACATCTCTCATAACCAATGACAGCTTCATCTACCACAACATTGAAATTCTCTGTATGCATTCATCATGAGCATTCAGTGATTTGTGTATAATAACAGGCTGATCTTTTTCTCCTGCAAACTGCTTCAGATCATTCATTATAAATCAGAAGTGTAGTTTCTATTAGTTCCATTAACATGTTATGACCAGATCCACGGCAATGTTTCCCAAGTTATTACAGTTTAAGAGTAGGAATCCCAATTTTTTAAACTCTTGGGTGGCAAGGTTTCGCAGTTATTACAGTTTATGAGTCGGAATTCCTCACTCTTGTGTGAGGAGGGATGAACTGACTGCCCTTCTTGATTCACTTTCCCCCACAGTTGGTTGCAGTAACCCCTTGCTTCTGGATACCTTTCTCCCAGACCAAATTAATTTATATTTTTAAAAGAGACAATTTAATCACAAATTTTGGAGTTAAAATTAATTAATTTAATCACAATTTCTGGAGTATATTAATTAATGTGATAATCATTAGTAACAACATGCATACACATAAATTAGGAAAATGAAGTAAGTACATTTTTTTTCTTTTAAAAACTGGGCAGTCCCTGAGTAATTCATGAAGAAAGATGGAAGAATGTTATCATTGTTCCAACCTTTGATGTTGTAGTTGAAAGATCAGTTTTGAGATTCTTATCTTTGTATGTCAATGAAAATTATTTTGTCCTTGATCCTTTCAAAAGTGATTGGCTGAAAAATGCAGAGTGAAACATTGCTTTCCTTTCCTTACCTGCATTACAGGGATGCTTAATTGTTATCTTGACAACACACCAGTATACATACTAGCATGTGGAGCTATGACACACCCAGACCAAGACTGACATTTATGTTTAGCCCTTGTGTATGTATATTCTTGGAAGGGGGCAACACAGTAATGTATCTCATTCGGAATGCTGCATTTTAATCATCATGTTCACAGTCTAAGGCTGTGAATTCACTAGGGATTACAATTCAGTTTGTAGTGCATTTCTCACTTTAAGCTTCGACACCTATTTATATTGTGATGGTGCTGTCCCTTAAAAAGTTATGGTGTCCTTGATTTTCTTTTCAGAGAGGTAGTAAAAGACACAGACTCCAAAATGCTTTAGGGTCAAATTGATTATAGCTAACACATACTGCCTCAGGCAAAAGGCTTTCAAGTTTTAAAAAAACCTGTACATTGAAAGGGGAGTGGCCAGTTCTCCCAGATCAGCTTTCCTCTGGTTTGATTTGGTGGTTTTTAACCAGTCAGACTTTTGCTGAAGGCAGTCAGGCAGTTTTGAAACTGCTGGGCCCAACAAAGCAGGTCCATGTGAACCTTTTCCTCTCTGTGACTTCTCTCCTGTAAGACCATGGATTTGATTGTACCTTTTGTGCCAAGGAGTGTTTTTGGGGATTGTTGCAAGTATGAGGAATAGCATCATTAAGTTGGTATAGTCTGTTGGGTTTTCAGATAGGTTAAGGTATTCGGTATTTTGTGCTCTTTTGTTTGTGCTTCATTTGGTAATTTTGTAAGTGAATTCTGTTTTGTTTAAAACCAAGTTGTTTGACGAATTGCATCTCTCCTGGAACATCTGTGTTACACCTGCTTAAGAGAACTAGCAAAGTTAGGATCTATGCTACTTCTTTGAAATGTTTTGAGGGGCCATAACAATATTGGGAGTGATTTTAACTATGTCAATCTTTTAAAATAAAATTGTTTGCATTTAGAAGTTTGATGTGTCCTAGGTGATACAGAGTTATGACCCATAGTCATGACACATGCATGGCATTACATTTATCTAGTCTGTTGATCAATGGACTTAATTTTTGATACACACAACTCTGACAGAATGTTGGTTGAGCAGTTTTTGGGACCGCTGTCTGAAGTCAAACATGAATTCCAAAGGTTACTGAGGACAGATTTATACAGTAGACTGTTATGAAACTAGGTAAGTATTGCCCTGATACAATATTCATGTCATCGGCAATTCCTTTTGACGTACCCCTTTTTTTTAACTCGATATCCATTGTTTACAACCAAATGGCTTGCTCCTCCAACAATTGATTCTTGTATTTATATTAGATTTAGGAAAACTTCACAGATCTGAACCTCTCGACAGATGCTACCTGGTCTGCTGTGTTTGTAATATTTTCTGTTTCATATTCCATATTTCTTATATCCACTGTAATATGCATTCGTATTTTACTGCATTATGCTTATAATAAAATAGCGAAAGGAACTTCATAAGGGTTTTAAAAGGCAAGATTTAACATCAAGTTACATTAAAAAATGATCAAAAAGTTGAACAGAGAGGTAGTTTCAAGGAGAATCTTAAAGGAGGAAAGGAAGGTAGAGAGGTAGCTGAGTTGTAGAAGTAAATTCCAGAATTTAGGATTTGGGAACTAAAGGTGCAGCCATCAACAATGGAGTAATTAAGAATAAGGATGTTCAAGGGTTAACAATTGGTGGAGCGCAGATAACTCATGGGGTTGTAGAACTAGTAAAGTTTATAGAATTAGGGAGAGACCATGGTCGTGTCATACATGGGCTAATTAAATAATTCTGCCATGTGTAGTACATTCTGTGTAGTACCTTCTCACAATTACCTGTGGCAACTTCTACAGGTGGAGTTGTGGAGAATATGCATTGAACATCAGTGTCTTGCAAAGTTGTTGGTGTGTATCTAAAATTCATTTTCACATTAATAATCTCTGGATTTGATTATTTCAGTCCTCCTGAGTCGAGGTTGAGGCAATTGCACCTCTCCAATATAAATGCTTCACTACCGTCTTTGCCATGAGAATCTGTTTGTTTTTGCTTATGAACTTTGAAATGCCAGCTGAAAACTCAACAAAGTCTCCAACTGGGCCCAAAGAAGTCTAAATATTTTGTGCAGACGGATGGCTTGATAACCAGTGGTACAGAACATCATTATATCTTCAATGCATCTCCTCCACTTCCCACACCTCCACCCTTGAACCCCACCTCTCTACCCACAACAAGGATAGAAGTCCCCTGGTCCTCACCTTCCACCCCTCTAATCTCTGGATACACCATTCTCCACCATTTCTGCCACCTACAATCAGACCCCACTACCAGACATATATTTCCCTCCCCACTCCTATCTGCATTGCACAGATACCATTGCCTCTGCGACTCCCTCAATCGGTCCCCACCAACCCACCTTCCACTCCCGGCATATTCGCAAGAGGTGTAAAATCTGTACCCACACCTCCCCCTCACCTCTGTCCATGGCCTCTTCCATATCTGGCAGAGATTTTCCTATATATCCAAACACCTCATCTACTGTGTCCATTGCTCTCAATGCAGTCTCCTCTGCACTGGAGAGATAGAACACCAACTTGTGGAACATTTTAGGGCACATCTCTGGGACACATGCCCCAAACAACCCCACCGCCCTGTGGCTGACCTCTTCAACTCCCCCTCTCACATGCAAGTCCTTGGCCTCCTCCACCGCCAAATCCAAGCCACTCAGTGACTGGAGAAAGAACACCTCATCTTCTGTCTTGGGACCCTTCAAACACACGAGTTGACCCTTCAAGGTCAACTTCACCAGTTTCCTCATCTTCCCTCACCCCAAACCCAACCCTCCAACTCAGCGCTGCCCTCTTGAACTGTCCTACCTGTCCATCTTCCTTCTCACCTATCTACTCCACCCTTCCCTCCGACCTATCATCATTCCCACTTGCACTGACCTATCATCTTCTCAGCTCCACTCCACCCTTCTATTCATCTCTCAGAACCCTTCACCCTCCCATGTTCCCTATAAAGGGCGTATGCTTGAAATGTCAACTGTCCTGCTCCCTGGATGTTGCCTTACCTACTGTGCTTTTCCAGCACCACACTCTCGACTCTGCTCTTCCACATCTGCAGTCCTCACTTTCTCTCATTATATCTCCAGTAAGACCTTGGAAGACAAAAGAGTGCCAAAATTAATCTCAGAAAAGTAACAACCTTGACAATTTCTGGCTTCTTATAGTTCAGTTCTTGATTAAATGTAATCACAACTTGTGTCAGATAACTTTACATCTGTCACCTACCATCTACAGGCTCCTAATGTCTCCATGTCTGACAGAGAGGAATGCTGATGTTTTGTGGAACATTGTGGTATCTTTCTCTACATCTATTAGCTATACAAGCTTCAGTGGAGCACCCCTACTCCTTTCTCAATCCTTCGCTCTGCTCCAATAAAGGAGTGGAAGGACAGATCTGTGTTTGGCTGAAGAATATGTATTCTTCTAATGATGAACTGTATTTTTTTTAATGCGGTGTGGATGTCAATGGCTCAGATGAGATTCATTTCTCATTCCTCATCACCTTTGAGACGATGGTGGTGGTGAGCTGCCTTCTTTGACTGCTGCAGTCCATGACCTGCAAATAAACTAATAATGCAATTAGGAAGGCTGTTCCATGATTTTGATCCAGTGATAGTAAAGTATCCATGATTTAGTTCAAATTAGGGTAGGACTTGGGGGGGAGCTTGTGGGTGGTTGTGTTCCCATGCATCTGCTCCCCTTGTCCTTCCAGGTGGTAGATGTCATAGGTTTAAAAGGTACTTTCTGAAGAACCTTGGTGAGTTACTGCCATGCATCTTGTAGATGGTAAGCACTCCTTCTGCAGTGAGTGACTTGTGAAGGTGATTGGGGATCAAGCAGGCTACATTGTCATGGACAGTATTGAGCTTCTGAAGAGTTTGTGGAACTGTGTGCACCCAGGTAAATGGAGTTAATTCCATCCCATTCTTGTTTCTTGTAGATGGTGGATGGGCTTTGAGGAATCAGAAGTTTCATCACTCACCACAGAATTCCTAGACCCTGATGTGTTCTTGTAGTCACAATGTTTATATGGCTAGCACAGTTCAGATTTTCGTCAATGATAACCTCAGGATGTTAACAGCCAGATTCTGCAAATTGCTTGAGGATTAGCATAAGCAGCAAGGATGAATAAAGGGCAAGGAGAGAAAATGCATGAAAAGTGAAGAATGGGTGTTACTGAAATTTAAACAGACGTGAGGAGTAATGAAATGGAGCACACTGAGCATGACAGATAGTGTGCACTACACTGATGTAACTAAATTAACAATATAATTCAAAGTTTATGAAAAGATTTGTAGCTCGGGTCTTCGTTGTTGTGGCTCTGTTTGCCAAGCTGGGAATTTGTGTTACAGACGTTTCGTCCCCATGTCTAGGTGACATCCTCAGTGCTTGGGAGCCTCCTGTGAAGCGCTTCTGTGATCTTTCCTCCGGCATTTATAGTGGTTTGAATCTGTCACTTCCGGTTGTCAGTTCCACAAATTCAATCAATAAGCACATCGACCTGGACCCAATATACCAGCCACTGCGACGGACAGTTGGAACTGACAACCGGAAGCGGCAGATTCAAACCACTACAAATACCGGAGGAAAGATCACAGAAGCACTTCACAGGAGGCTCCCAAGCACTGAGGATGTAACCTAGACAGGGGACGAAACGTCTGCAACACAAATTCCCAGCTCGGCGAACAGAACCACAATAACAAAGTAATTTTATTTTCCTGTCTTTGCACTTCAAGCTGGTCTCATCTCCTCAGCCACATCTTGTCAGTGACAGCAATAGCTTTCTTCTCTCAGCTTTTCATCTCTGGGGAAAAGTAGATCCCTCCTACTATTGCTTGCATCCAACAATAAGTCACGGGAATCATAGTGAATCAGAGTGCTACCTTTTCTCTTTGTGCAAACATCCCAACTCCTACAGACTCCATTTCAACATCGGCATTTTAGATCTTTTTAATCAACCTGTGCAGATGTGTTCAGACACACCTCTGGAGCAGGTGGGATGTTAAGCTCAGCAGTGGGGACACTCTCACTGTGCCACAGGAGGCCTTGCATTGGCTATTTTTTTTAAACTATTGCATTGGCTTTTTAATATTTTTTTTCTCCGTTCAGAAGTGCTCTTGCACTCATCTGAATGGCTTTCCTACCATAAAATCACCATGATGTTTTGAAAATGTTTTAACTGTTAACCACCACCAGTAAGTAACCAATGCATTAATTAGAAATTCACTTGTAAAACCTGTCACGGGTGATGCAAACCATCAAAGTGAGGGATGGGTAGGGAGTGCAGAAAGGGATTAAATGAAAACAGAATTTGAGGGAGACATAAGGCACTGTACTCCCTGTGGTGCCCATTTCTCTGTGAAGGCATCGAGACAGTTGATCAATACCACATGTTCCCTCTCCAATGACACCTGGTGCACTGGCTTTTTAAAGAGTGGACCTTAACTCATTTCACACCCAGCTTAAAGGCTCCTGGCAAAAAATTAATGATTCAATCTAATTGTAAATGGAAAATGCAATTTATTAATTGATTTGCATCTCTAGCTGCTTGGAATCTTCCTTTGCACTGATACTTAAGCCATAGCCTCCAATGTAATGCCTCCGATGAGGGAATACATGAGACTGGTACAGATTCAATAGTATGGTGCTGGAAAAGCACAGCAGGTCAGGCAGCATCCAAGAAGCAGGAAAATCAATGTTTTGGGCATAAGCTCTTAATCAGGAAAAGTCAATTCTCCTGTTCCTCAAATGCTGCTGACCTGCTGTGCTTTTCCAGCACCACACTCGATTCTGATCTCCAGCATCTGCAGTCATCACGTTCATCAAGTTCAATAGTAGTTAACATAATGAAATGGATAAATCCATCTCTGAAGGAAAAACATGAGTGTTTGGAGTTAGAGCAGAAGTGGGGATGGAATTAACTGTGTGACTTTTCCAAACTGTTAGCAAGAACCAGATGAGATGAATGGTCTCCTTTTGTCTTGTATCAGTTTTGATTCTACAGTTGGAAAATCACAGTAATGGGGCTCAGTAATACAATCACATGGCACTGCATCTTTGTGCTCAAGGTTATCCCAACTGAGGCTGATTTAACACTTCCAGTCAGTGCACTGAACTTGCTTATTCTCCATTACCAGATCAAGATGGCATCTGTTAAAAATTGACATCATAGAAAATATTTGGGAAAGCTTGTATTATTTGATGAAACCAATTACCTTCAGTATTTCATATTTGTCTGCCAAACTATAACAGGTTCATAATAACCTCCAGAATACTACGCTTCATTGACTATTTGAGGCATTGAACTATACCATTGTTTGCAAAGGCCCTTGGGAAGGACAGTAAGTATAATGAACTTTAAGGTTAGTCTTCAATAACAATTAATTTGGTGACTAGATGCTATAAAAATGGAAAGAAAATAAGCCATTTTGAATTGAACTCTTTGATTGCAAGCAAAGAGGGAATACCTACGTGTACTTATAGATCTTGGAGGCTATACAAATTCTTTACCAGATGTGAATTTTTACATAGGATGAAATTGTTATTCAAGTGCTCACTGAAAGGTTGATTGCTGCAATAATTCATGATATTATCAATGAATAGAGGTGATATTTTTGAATCTAACATTTGATATATTATATACAGGGATTTGAATAAGGAGCCAGTTAAAGAACTCCTCTCGAAGTTAAAGAAATTAGTGAAGAATAGATTTAGAAAATTACCATATGGACCTTTCATGAGTGTTTTAATGCTGTCTCACAAACGCAACGTACCACAGATAATGTGTTACACTCAGAGCTATTAAAGGAGATGAAAACTTCCTTCAAGTAGGATTAAGTAGGGACAAGGAGGTTAATATTAGTATGTTGAAAAATAACTGATGTATTTATACTACCTGACAGCTTATTGTGTAAGCTTATTATTTCTTGCTACATGGAGTTAGAAGATCAGGAACTGAGAATCCAGACAAGACAGTTGAGTTACTGTGGAAAAAAGCAGATCCAAACCTGCATGTGGTTGGCCATTATAAATGTTTATTGAAAACTCGGTATTTTTTAAGAGTTTCTTTCGGTGATTGGGATGAGCTTCTGTATGATCAAGTAAATTCTTTGCTTGCTTGAACCATGTGGTCTTGGGAGTGGTAATTTTCCACTATAACAATGTTATTTTCATCAGGATCCGTGAAGTTTGATCACAAGTAATGGTTCAATGAGTGAGTGTGTTTACTTCAGATTAGGTAGGAAGGCAATGTTCAGGATGGGAACTGGCAGGCCAATTGGAGGATCCAAACCAAAGAGCAAGTCAGGGGTGGAGTAAGTGAAGATGGTATGGTGCCAGGATCATGGTTCCTTGTGCAAACAAGATGATAAGATTGTTTTAATGGTCAAACTGATGAATTAATGAATAACTATAGGGTAGAATGCAAGAGGTAATTTTCCCCACAGGATTGAGAATTAGAGTAAGGTAAAAAAAAAGAGATATCAACCTAAACCAAATGCTCATCATGACAGACCAAGATTCAAAGTGAGGACTCAGGGAGTCACTTCTGAACCTTTGAGGGTAGGACAATGATGTTTTGGATAAATTGACTAAAGAAGACTGGGATCCTTCTTCAATTCTGGACAAGCACAAAGAATAGAGGAAAAGTTAGATGAAAGGAAAGGGGGAAAAGGTAATAACTATTAAGTGTTAGTGTTATGTTAATAGTTATTCCTGATGAAGGGCTTTTGCCCGAAACGTCGTTTTCGCTGCTCCTTGGATGCTGCCTGAGCTGCTGTGCTCTTCCAGGACCACTAATCAAGAACTATGTTAAAATGTGTCTAACAGGAAAATCTGAGTTACATAGGCTAAGCCAGTTTAAGGAAAAATTGTTAAAGGCTAGAAGTACTTTGGGAGTAAATTTACTTTCACCAAAAGGTGATCAAGATCCTCACAATGGGATTGTTCTATCAGGATGGTTTAAATTTGGGAATAGTGGATAGAGGTTCTCATAATATGAAGCCTATGAGGATAGAAACTGAAACAGGCATGATCCAGAATCTGCATCGAGGGCCCCTTCCTAGTATGAGTAACTGGAGCCGTCCTAGCAATGTTCCTCTCCCTGATTGTTACTGCTGGTCAACATAGAATTTGGATGATCTCATCAGGAAATATCAGTAGAAGCATGCTGACATAGTTAGGATTACCCTGGTCATGTTCATAAAGTCATAGAGATTGACAGCGCAGAAACAGATCCTTCAGTCCAACTTGTCCATGCTGACCAGATATCCCAACCCAATCTAGTCCCATCTGCCTGTACCTGGTCCATATCCCTCCAAACCCTTCCTATTCATATACCCATCCAAATGCCTTTTAAATTTTGCAACTGTACCAGCCTCCACTACTCCCTCTGGCAGCTCATTCCATATACGTACCACCTTTTGTGTGAAAAAGTTGCCCCTTAGGTCTATTTTATATCTTTCCCCTCTCACTTTAAACCTATGCCCTCTAGTTCTGGACTCCCCAACTCTAGGGAAAAGACTTTGTCTATTTGCCCTATCCATGCCCCTCAAAATTTTGTAAACACTATAAAGTCACCCCTCAGCCTCCGATGCTCCAGGGAAAACAGCCCCAGCCTGTTCAGCCTCTCCCTATAGCTCAAATCCTCCAACCCTGGCAATGTCCTTGTAAATCTTTTCTGAACCCTTTCAAGTTTCACAACATCTTTCCGATAGGAAGGAGACCAGAATTGCACGCAATATTCCAACAGTGGCCTAACCAACGTTCTGTACAGCCACACACGATGTTCATTTGCTAAATCTCACTGTAACTTTACTGGAGCAACCTTCAGGTCAATGGGATGGGCTTGGCCACTTTATCCAGGAGTCCCTCCTAACTCTTTCTCCCGACGAAAGACTTGTTACTCCCATGAAGAATACCACTGCATTTTATGCTAATGATACAGCTGGAAATGTGTACAATAGGGAGTGTATGTTGCCAACTTGGAGGTGGGACAATTCTGGTGTCTGTGTTCACCATCCATGGGGGGAGAAATTTGTGCGTGTCCAACGTGGAGTGAACATCATGATAGTAAGGACTAATCCAATCCATTTTGCTGATAGCAAGAATTAGGAGACAATATTATGTATAGATACTTAGCACCTCACAGTCTGGGATGCTTTGGCAGTTGGTGGGATGTGAAGAATAGATATAAATTCCTCATGATTGTGCTGTAAGAACATGTTAATGGAACCCATACAGTGGAATATAAATTTGAATTCTGGGAATGGAGAAGGATAGATTGTTACATCAGGTAGATTCCTGGGTGTAAAGATCGAGGTTCAAATGGTAAGCTTGAAATGACAACATGAGAATGCAGTACCAAATCATAGCTCTGCATCATCTGCTTCTGTAATACTTTGAAACTCATCAGTACAAACATTGCCATACAGGTAGCAGTAGGCTCTCCTGATAAGGCCTATTAAGCAGTCCAGAGGTCTGTTCAGCAGTGATTCATCTTCTCAGAAATGATGAGATTCCTCTATAGAGATGGGAATGTGACAACCTTCTTTTTACAGATCACTAACCGTTTTTACTGAGGAGATCTTTCATCTTGCAGGCAGAGCATCTGTATTCAGTTACCTATTGAGCTCACAGTAGAATGGCTCATTAAACACCAACAATGTTCTAGAACATAGAACATAGAAAAATACAACGCAGTACAGGCCCTTCGGCCCTCGATGTTGCTCCGATCCAAGCCCACCTAAACTACACTAGCCCACTATCCTCCATATACCTATCCAATGCCCGTTTAAATGCCCATAAAGAGGGACAGTCCACCACTGTTACTAGCAGGGCATTCTATGAACTCATGACTCGCTGAGTAAAGAATCTACCCCTAACATCAGTCCTATACCTACCACCCCTTAATTTAAAGCTATGCCTCCTCGTATGACTATGACTATGACTCCATACGTGGAAAAAGGTTCTCATGGTCAACCCTATCTAGACCCCTAATCATCTTGTTCTGAGAAGGTTGGCCCCAAGTACGGTGGAAAGGGCCTTAGCTACCATTGAATTTTATTGAAGAAAATAATTAAGTGAACACCAATGTTGTGCCTGTGTTGGAAGGAGCGTGGTGAAGATGAAACTTCAACACTCTACAAGCCATACCAAAATGTAAATGTCCCACTTTATCTCCAAAATAGTAATTAGTTTCTCGTTATCACTGATATCTAAAACAAGAGAGACTTTCACAAAGGTTCTTCTATAAACTCAAAAATAGTTTGTTTATTATATAAAAAAAAACCATGACAGAGCCAAACATGTCATTAACTTAGCTACTTTGCAGCACCAAACTATATCACTCTTTTCCCAAACACACATACATTTATAGTCAGGCAGGACAAGTTGACTTAACAATAGAGAGTTTTGTATTTTGAAACCAATAGGCAAAAAAACGAGGAGCAACCCCCTGAACATCAAGGGTTCCAATGCAGAAGATATAATGTGTGGACTTCTCACAATGTGGAGGTGCCAGTGTTGGACTGAGGTGGAGAAAATCAGAAAGCTAGGGAAGCGATTGTGGGGCCTCTTATGGAAATATTTGTATCATCGATAGTCACAGGTGAGGTAGATTGGAGGTTGGCTAACGTGGTACCACTGTTTAAGAAGGGTGATAAGGACAAGCCAAGGAACTGTAGACCAGTGAGCCTGACGCCGGTGGTAGGCAAGTTGTTGGAGGGAATCCTGAGGAACAGGATATACATGTACTTGAAAGGCAAGGACTGATTGGGAATAGTCAACATGGCTTTATGCTTGGGAAATCATGTCTCACAAACTTGATTGAGTTTTTTTGATGATATAACAAAGAGGATTGATGAGGGCACAGCAGTAGATGTGATCTTATATGGACTTCAGTAAGACATTTGACAAGATTCCCCATAGGAGACTGGTGAGCAAGGTTAGATTGCATGGAACACAAGGAGAACTCACCATCTTGATACAGAACTGGCTCAAAGGTAGAAGACAGAAGGTGGTGATGGAGGGTTATATTTCAGACTGGAGGTCTGTGACCAGTGGAGTGCCACAAGGATTGGTGCTGGGTCCTCTACTTTTCATCATTAATATAAACAATTTGGATGTGAGCATAAGAGGTATAGATAGTAAGTTTGCTGATGACACCAAAATTGGAGGTGTAGATAACAACGAAGAAGGTTACCTCTGATAGAACAGGTTTTGATCAGATGGGCCAATGGGCTGAGAAGTGGCAGAATGAGTTTAATTTAGATAAATGTGAGGTGCTGCATTTTGGGAAAGCAAATCATAGCAGGACTTCTACACTTAATGGTACGGTCCTATGGAGTGTTGCTGAACAAAGAGACCTTGGAGTGCAAGTTTTTTTTTAGATTAGATTAGATTACTTACAATGTGGAAACAGGCCCAACAAGTCCACACCGACCCGCCGAAGCGCAACCCACCCATACCCTTACATTTACCCCTTACCTAACACTACGGACAATTTTGCATGGCCAATTCACCTGACCCGCACATCTTTGGACTGTGGGAGGAAACCGGAGCACCCGGAGGAAACCCACGCAGACACGGGGAGAACGTGCAAACTCCACACAGTCTGTTGCCTGAGTCGGGAATTGAACCCGGGTCTCAGGCGCTGTGAGGCAGCAGTGCTAACCACTGTGCCACTGTGCCGCCCACTAAGTTCATAGCTCCTTGAAAGTGGAGTCGCAGGTAGATAGGATAGTGAAGGATGCGTTCGGAATGCTTTTCTTTATTGGTCAGAGTATTGAGTACAGGAGTTGGGAAGTCATGTTGTGGCTGTACAGGACATTGGTTAGGCCACTGTTGGAATATTGCGTGCAATTCTGGTCTCCTTCCTATTGGAAAGATGCTGTGAAGCTTGAAAGGGTTCAGAAAAGATTTACAGGGTTGAGGATTAGAGCTATAGGGAGAGGTTGAATAGTCTAAGGCTGTTTTCCCTGGAGTGTTGGAGGCTGAGGGGTGACTTTATAGAGGTTTATAAAATCATGAAAGGCATGGATAGGATAAATAGATAAAGTCTTTTCCCTGGGGTGGGGAGTCCAGAACTAGAGGGCATAGGTTTAGGGTGAGAGGAGGAAGATATAAAATAGACCTAAGAGGCAACATTTTCACTCAGAAGGTGGTACGTGTATGGAATGAGCTGCCAGAGGAAGTGGTGGAGGCTGGTATATCTGGTCCGCATGAGCAAGTTGGACTGAAGGGTCTGTTACCGTGCTGTACATCTCTATGACTCTATAAATCACATGACACCAGGTTATAGTTCAACAACTTTATTTGAAATCACAAGCTTTCAGAGAGCAATCCCTTCATCAGGTGAAGTGAGAGAGAAGCAGACGGGCACAGTTTTTATAGGCATAGCGATCAAAAGGTCATTCAAATGGTAGGAGAATGGAATATCAAATAATAAGTCTCTGCAGGTGATCAAAGGGGTCAAATGGTGTGAGTAAAGTGTCAACAGCTAAATAGCAAGCAAAGGGATTACCTATAATCTAATTAAGTGAAGCAGAGAGACAATTACAAAAAATCAAAACTAAGGTGGTGCTGGAGACAAGCCAAATGACTGGAATAACATCATAGGTAGAACAGTTGCATGCCAAGTGTCTAACCAAAGTAATCCAAAACTGCACAAACTAATTATGATAGAGAGATATTGTGCTGTTTTGACACTAAGGAAGATTTTAAAGATACTTAAGTGTCGTGGGGTCACGTGTAGTGTGACATGAACCCAAGATTATGCTTGAGGCTGTCTTTCATGGGTATGGAACTTGGCTATCAGGTTCTGCTCGGCAATTCTGCATTGTTGTGTTGTCCACCTTGGAGGATGCTTACCCAAAGATCAGAAGCTGAGTGTCCTTGACACCTAAAATATTCCCAGCTAGGAGGGAACATGCCTGTCTGGCGATTGTTGTGCGCTGTCCATTCATCCGTTGTCGTAGTGCCTGCATGGTCTTACCAATATGCAATGCCTCCGGGCATTCTTGCTGCAGTGTATGACACAGACAATAGAATGTTGTCTATCTCATCCCTTCACTTGTTATTCAGCTGTTGATGCTTTACTCATGCCATCTGACACTTTTGATCACCTGCAGAGACTTATTATTTAACACTCTACTCACACCATTTGTGTGATCTTTTGACCTCTCTGCCTATAAATCATGTGCCTCTTTCTCACTTCAACTGACAAAGGGACTGCATTCTGAAAGCTTGTGATTTCAAATAAACCCATTGGACTATAACCTGGTGTCATGTGACTTCTGACTCTGACCTCTCACAGTTCTTTTGATTTCCCGTTGATGAGATCTGATTGCAAATCATCACAGAGCAATGACAGACCCTCAATCAGTTAAATACAAACCTCTCTACAACTGCACAACTCTTGCATCAGCAGCAAAACAGAAACCAAAAGCTTATAGCAACTAGCTATAAAATTAAATCTTTATAATCCATTCAATTCCACAGTTTTTTGTACCAAGCTAAATGAAATAATGGTTTTAAGTAGGCACACTAGTTATTTATTTTGAAAAATGTGCATAATTAGCATGTTCATTTGGAGATTGGGTGCAGATATGATAAGCTAAATGGCTTCCTTCTGAACTGTAATAATTTATGATTCTGTCATGAGATAATGGAGCAACATATAAACATTTCCAAGCTGCAAGCTACGTTATAAAGTATTCCCTCATTGAAAAGAGAAGCATACTTCCAAAGAAGGCAATTGTTTCAGGTGTAGCCAATAACTTTTAAAAGGAAAGCTTGAATAATACCTGTTAAGAAGCAAGATTTAATTTAGTGTTGATAAGGGCATTGATTGTTTCAGGGAGTTAGGAAAGAAACCTAATAGGTGTAATTGATCCTGGTGTGCTAGTGTAAAATGAACAAATCAATAGCTAATTTTAAACTCTGTCCCTTCTTCCATATTTTTCAAGTTAATATGAAATGCTGCTCTTTGGGGGAGAGAAGAGAAGATAGTCCATGATAGAAAACAGACTTGAGGCTTAAAAAAAATCCCGACTATTACTGCATTTAAAGGAACAACAACTACTAAGTCAAGGCTAGACAAATATTTAAGTTTGTCGCAAAATGCTTTTGAATTATAACTGACAGTCATATTACTGTTATTTACTGTGCTCCTTGGAGATCCTTTCTTGCCATAAATGTTGCTGTTAATGGAGTTACAGTGATACTTAGCACATGCCATATGTAACCAACAGTTCATATGCTACCTACAGAGCTAAGTGGTCTGTGACAGCAATTTATTTTATTTTAACAACTGAACGACAAATGGCTGGAATTGCCACACGATTCTTCCAGGTTCCCTCTCCTGCAAGGAGAAATCCTGGAAAAACTGAGTAAGCAGCCATTTGTGCAATGTCTTCAGGGTTCCTAAACATTATATTGCAAGAGGTGATGGAACTCCCAATGGACATTCTAATCCAGTAAATATGCTTGCGAATAATTCCAGATGCAGGTACTTACGAAAACTTTAACCCTGAACCTAACCCGATTGTTGTGCGTGCTTATATGTGTGTCTGCATGTACATTTTATTGATTACAATGATGTCTATTATTGAGTTGATAGACAGTAGTTGAGTAAAATGAAGAGATGCCACACAACTGATCACTGATGAGCAAATGTTAAGTCAATTGAAAAATGAAATCCAAAAAATTAGAAAAAATTACTGTTTCCCCTTAATAAATAGCAGACAATTTAAATAAACACTAATTATTCTTGGATAGTTCTGCCGTTCTTTGTTCTGTAAAACATGCAGCTTTTTGACAAATTTACAGCATTCGTAAACATGCAGCTTTTTGACAAATTTACAGCATTTGTTTCAAATATCTGTAGGTTCAGCCAAAGCTCATAATTTTAAAAGAAAATGTTTTCCTGCTCTGTTCCAGAAAGCGATGCAATAGGTCAGGACTGACAATATGTTCTTCATACTGATCATATAAAGAGTGAAAAGCTGAAGCTTGTCACAGAAACAAACCAAACATTTGGAGGACAGCATCTCGTGTGAGACGGTAGACTTGCTGCAGATTTTATTTCTTTTAACCATTTAAATGTGGCTTCAACCTATGAAAGTTAAATCGTTTAGCTTTAAACCTTGCAAAATTTTTAAGAAAGAAATTGACGGTGGTCGCTGCCCCTTATTTTCAAGATGACCTTTGTTTAAGGGTGCTAGTTTCTGCTGGGGTCTCCATGTGACCGATTTACAACCTATAGGTTTTTGGGCACATGGAACAGGAAGTCCCATGAGGTTGTGGGACCAGGACTGCAGAATTTGCTTCTTTTTTCTACTGCTGTATTATCTTAACGTTGAGATGTTGTGACTGAAAGTGTAATGGTCATGGTCTCAGTGGGCCATTTTGGACTGAAATGAGAGGACATTTCTACAACTGGAGAGCGTTAGGTCTGTCGAATGTTCTAATACAGATGGTTGTGGAGACAGAATCACTGAATATATTTAAAGAAAGGTGTCAAGAGGTATGGGGAGAGAGTGGGAGTATGGCATTGAGATAGAGCATCAGCCGTAATCATGTTAAATGCCAGAACAGGCTTGATGGGTCTAATGATCTGTTTCTGAGCCTGTTGTCTATATTTCTATGCTTCTAATTAAAAGAAAGAAAACTAGATAAAAGCTGTGATGCTCTACTAAGCAGCAGCACAAAGCAGCACAGTGGAATACAGATGCTGGAAGAACTCTCTGTACCTGACTGTCGATAGATAAGGAAAGTTTTTCTCACAACAGTATCCACAAAATCTGTGGTCTTAAAGAAGGATCAGTTTTTAATCTATTCTGTTACAAAGTCAGGGATATAACTTAAGGTAATACAATTCAAAGTTTTTAAAGCAGAAACATGGGTAGCAGAAACCTCATTATGGACCTGGCCAGTGACATGTTTCCTGATGAAGGGCTTCGGCCTGAAACGTCGAATTTCCTGTTCCTTGGATGCTGCCTGACCTGCTGTGCTTTAACCAGCAACACATTTTCAGCAGTGACATGTTTACTAAATTACAACTGTTTGAACTCTGTATGCAATTCTCTTTTGCACATCAAACAATCAATGATCCTGAGAAGAGATTTAAAAATCTTCCTTGCTGTTGTTGAGGAGGAACTTTTCACAGAACAGACACATTCTATGTGTGATCACAAAAGTTCTGGAAGCTTCTCAAAGACTAGATCATGGAAAGAATTAACTTCAGGAATGACAGACTCCAATTCATGTCGTACAGACAGCAACCAAGAGTCTATGACCAGCTTGCCAGAAGGTACACAGCAAAGGACATTAGTGAGAAACTGTGAGAGAGGTTTATTGATTCAATCATTCCCACAGAACAATTAAAGCCTTTAGGAAGGATCTTGGCAGTAAAAGAATGCGCCTTACCATTGCTCCATTACTTGAAGCTTAATGCAAAAATGAAGCCATAATAGTGGCCAACACAAATTACGTACTTTAGGTGCGGCCAGCACAATTGCTATGGTAGATAAATTGCACCAAACCAACAAAGTCTGTTACAGATGAGGTTTGCCTGAGCCATCCTCAAGCTGACTGGATTTTCTTGATACTTGTAAAATATTTAGCAGCAAGAGCTCATATGCAGGAAATCTGGCTTCATAGGCTGAGGCAGGCCCAGAACAAAACATAGGTGATCAGGAAGACAGTAAAAAGTGAGGTCTGCAGATGCTGGAGATCAGAGCTGAAAATGTGTTGCTGGTTAAAGCACAGCAGGTTAGGCAGCATCCAAGGAACAGGAAATTCGATGTTTCGGGCCAGAGTCCTGATGAAGGGCTCTGGCCCGAAGCGTCGAATTTCCTGTTCCTTGGATGTTGCCTAACCTGCTGTGCTTTAACCAGCAACATATTTTCAGCTCTGATCAGGAAGACAGTACAACATCACAACACTGTTATGAAGGTGCACATACACAAACAGTTCAATGAGGTTCAGAATCAATCAGCAAAATTAAAATTTTGGACGATGACTAAGCTTTCCACGTTGTAAACCTCAAATACCATGTTGATGGCACAAGGTGATCAGAACCATTAATGTTATATATCTTGGAAATGTCAGGATGGTGTATACTAAGAGCTAAAATTGACGTGGGGGCTAGTGCCAACATCTGCTCATCCTACAAGGCATGTAGCTGAGCAAGTGTCATTCTGTGGTATAACCTATAAAAGAACATTTCACAGCATACAATAAGCATTGTCAGAATCCTACTGTACTGTCAAAAGGAAAGTTCATCTTGGCTTCATGAATTCTTCTACCTGCTGGGTGTCAATGGTCCAGTAGTTGCAAAGTTACCAGTACCAGCCATTACCAGTTACAGATCTCAGTATAATCACAATTTGTGAGATTCAAGCCACACCCACTGTGACCAGTAGAGTCTGTCCTATTCCAGATATAATTCAGGGTGTGAAACAAATGCTGACCCCACAACAAAAAGAATATTTGTGATATTACCACAGATTTTTAAAAAATTCCCATCTTAGTGGACAAGACATCGTTACTGGACACATTTGCTCAAGAAAGAATGCCCACTGATTTGTGGTGGTTTTCTGAACACCAATATATTTTTGTTTTTCTCTGTCAGCAAAACCTTGCCCACTGGAAGACCACAACTCAGGAAAAGTCAATTTTCACGAAGTACATGTGTTGTGAAAAGGCCTAGACATATGTTTTTGCCACATCAATCTTCACCACCATCCTTTGTTTTGGATTTGACAAGTGAATAGAAGGGCAACTTAGATGAAAATTGTTACTTTTGTTGATAACTTGATAAATCCTGTTGCTACGTGAAAAACAGCTTCAAAACAGAAAGAGATCACATCACCAAAATGACTGCTAGCAATTAGTCAGGAATGAAGGGCTTCAATTATCCTTCTCACAAATATCCTACATTTGATTAGGACCTATAATCCTGCCAGCTCCCTTAGGATTGATGCTGTAGACCAGGTCTCAGCTTAGAGAATTTATTTAGGTTATAATAACCCTAAGTTATGACTGAACATGTGTGAGTAGCTTGTTTAAATTATGTGTAACATGCTGAGTTAAGGCAATGATGTACCTGCTTACAAGATAAAGTTAAACCATATGTGAAGTCATGTAAACAAGTCCAAATTACATGTTGTTGAATTGTTGCAGAAATCAAGCTGAATTGTTGGCAATGTAATAGGCAAAGTGTTATCCACGTTTGCTATCTTAAACCAGATGCATCAAAGAGAATCCTGATGAGTTGTAAGAGTGCGCAATGTTAAAACAATCAATCGTTGGCAGCGTAGCATTGGTCCCATTTTGCAAGCTAAATAAATAACCGTCTTCTCCTGCATTTGGAACATACCATGGATCAGTGGAGGTACATCGATTAGATGGCACAAAACTCAGTAACAGATAGAAGTGAGGCCAAACCTAAATTATCTAAGAACATGGAAGTTGAGCGTGGAAAAAAATTATGTTAAAACCAACACCTATGGAGTTAATTATTATTTCTTCCTGAAGGACAAGGTTACATTTTCCCACTGTAGACTCCATCTGATATTTTTGTGCCATTCACTTAGCCTATTAATATCCTTTGCAGATACTCTACCTTGATTTTTTAACACATCTAGCTGTCATCAGTAAATTTAGCTACAAAACATTTAGTCTTTTCAGCCAAGTAATTGATAAAGATTATAAATAGTTGAAGCCTATGGCACTCCACTCGTTACAGCATGCCAACCTGAAAAAGGCCCATTTATCCCTATTCACTGGTTCCTTTTAGCTAATCAATCTTCTATCCCTATGTATGGATAGAAGGGGTATGTTACGCCTTACACCATTAGTTCTTGTGTTTTGTATCATCTTTGATGTGGCATTCTAAAGGTTCACCTTTATCTACCTTATTTGTTACTGTCTCAAAGAACTCTTAAAAAACTAGGTGAATATGATACCCTTTCACAAATCAAATTATCGCTGCCTGTGAGTTATTAAGTATCCTGCTTTTTCATCCTCCATAACAGATTCTATTTTGTCATATTAGGATTTAGGGTAGCTGACCAATAGCTTCCTGCTTTTAGTCTCCTTCCTTTTTTTTTAGATTAGATTACTTAGTGTGGAAACAGGCCTTTCAACCCACCCAGACCTATTCCCCTACCTTTACCCCTTCACCTAACACTATGGGCAATTTTAACATGGCCAATTCACCTAACCTGCACATTTTTGGATTGCGGGAGGAAACCAGAGCACCCGGAGGAAACCCACACAGACACGGGGAGAATGTGCAAACTCCACACAGTCAGTCCTCTGAGACGGGAATTGAACCTGGGTCTCTGGCGCTGTGAGGCAGCAGTGCTAACCACTGTGTCACTGTGCCGCCCATGAACATTAACTATTTTCCACTGTAAACCCAAGAATCCAAGCAAATTTTAAAGATTATAATTAATGTATCTATTGTCACTGCAGCTTTTGCAACCACAGGCTGCAGGCATCTGGTCTTGAAGAGCTGTCAGACTTCAGGGGTTAAATTTTCTCATATTTCGCTAAGTGTCAATTTGGAGGAGGTTCAAGGGGTAGGGGCTTCCCTCTCAGAGCACTCACAACTTTTCCCACCCAACTGTCCACTGTTCAATTCATTAAATGGGTATGGCTTCTTCTCAGGGCCACTTTCATGTAAGCTTGTATTTAACAGAGGTAGGAGTGCTGAAGTCTTCTGACATGAGCAAGACATTTAACTCTAGCTATACAGCATTCCAACTATGGAACAGTCTTTAACATTGATAAAAACTGAAATTGCTGAAAAAGCTCAGCAGGTCTGGCAGCATCTCTGGAGAGAAATCAGAGTTAGCGTTTCGGGTTGAGTGATACTTCCTTAGAATGTCTTCTTCAGTCTTTAACATTGTATTGTTCCATCAGAAATCTGAAAGAGATAGCTCTTAAAGAGATGTTAGCACCACAGTTCTGATAGGGACCCGAAACTCTTGATTGAGAGGATGTTGGAGAGGAGGACTGTCCACCTTCCCCAGTACTGCCAATGGAGACAGTGGCACCAGATGCTGCCAACGTGGTCTGAAGTAACCACACAGTCAATGCAATGTCCATTGTCTTTAGGAATGCACAGCAATGATGCAAGCATGTTAAAAACCTTCAACACTTTGCAAATGTAAGCGCCAATGTCTTTGTCACCACAGCACAGTGGGTCAGTGGTTAGCACTGTGCCTCACAGCACCAGGGACTCGAGTTCAATTCCAGCCTTGGGCAACTGTCTGTGTGGAGTTTGCACATTCACCCAGTGTCTGCATGGGTTTCCTCCGGGTGCTCCAGTTTCCTTGGAGTTGTTCTTCGGAGGGTCGGTGTGGACTTGTTGGGCCGAAGGGCCTGTTTCCACACTGTAAGGAATCTAACCTAATCTAATCTCAGCACCCATCTCCCATCAAGGTTCATAACCTACTACTCTCACTATTTTAAGCAATATCTTCCATCAGTGGCTTTCATTTTCTCCATTCCCACAAGCAAAAAGGCATTCCTGTATTCTGCATTTCTTACTCACTCACTCGGAATACCTCACCATCTTTCCTTTTCCTGCACTAACCACTAACTGCTATGTCAGCCATTTTCATCTCACTCAGTCTCCCTTCTGGTCCCTTCATAGAAGAAAACAGCTCCCAGTACAACTGGAAAAGTACATTTGGTCTTTTTGTTGCAGTCAGAGAAGAACTGCAGAAAGTTGCAACACAAAGGGACTTGAGGGAACAGTGCACAAAACACAGAAAGTAAGCAGATAAGTGCAGCAGGCAATCAAGAAGGCGAATTGAATGTTGGCCTTTATTTCAAAAGGATTGGATTATACAAGTAGGGATGTCTTACTTCAACTGTACAATGTACTGGTAAGACCAGACCTGGAGTACTGTGAGTAGCTTTGGTCCCTTTATTTGAGGAAGTGTCACTAGAATGACATGTGGGGATTGAGCAAGGTTAATAATCTACTCACTGGAGTTTAGAAGAATGAGAGATGATCTCATTGAGACATACAGGATTCTTAAGGAGCTTTACTGAGTAAATGTTGAGAGAATGTTTTCGCTCAAAGAAGAGCCTAAGACCAGCGAGCATAGTCGCAGAATAAAGTGGTATCAATTTAAGACTAAGACGCAGAGGAATTCCTTCTCTCAGAGGGTTGTGAGTCTTTGGTACTCCTTGCTTCAGAGAGCTATGGGGTCAGAGTCCTTGTGTATATTTAAGGCTGAGATAGATAAATTCTTGATCAATAGGGGAATCAAGGGGTTCCAGGAAAAAGGAAGGAGAGTGAAAGTGAGAAGTCTCGGAACAGCCATCATCCTATGGAATGACAGAGCAGGCTTGAGAAGCCGAATGGCCTACTCCAGTTCCTATTTCTTGGATAATTACAGTTCATCTACAGAGGAGGCAGAATTTTCTCAGTCACTTGAAATAAACTGGGATGCGAGAGGACTGAAAATATAATGAGAGATAGCCTTCAGTGTAAGGGACTGAGATGGCAATATCCTCCTGCTATCATGGGGTATTGCTAGCACTGAGAACATTAGCAGTACATTAGCTGCCATGCAATCATTTGAGCTACATGAATGGTCAATAAAGGCAATTTCCTGCTCCACAATCCTTTTACCCAACTTCAGAAGTCCCATTACTGGTGAGGAGACAGTGAGGTCTGGTGGCCAGCAGGTTCCCGGTACAGGGACGGAGCTTCTTTACCCGGTACTCTATGACTCACTATGAAATCCCCAATTACAATTGCTGCCAAAAAGGTAAAAGCACATTCATAACTCCCTCCCATCACTCAATCCCAATGCTTCATGCACTGCCCAATTCCATTCCTCTTTAGGTGGGTTTTTACATGGATGTAGTCTCAGCAATGACTGCTCTAGCAGTGCCATTCTGAAGTTGTCAGCCACCTACTTGGGTCAGAAACAAGACTCTGTCCTCAGTTGGCTAGCACCACATAATTGAGCACTTCTAGCAATATGCCACCTCAGACATCCATTGGAGTGCGGTCACCTTGCAATTTTGACCTCACTGATGAGACTTCAAGATCCTCAAAAAAAAACTCAGCTCAAAATGTCTACTAACATATCAGATCTGATAAAAAATGTTTCGCCTTATTTGTATGAGAGTTAAGACAAAAAAATCCTCTGTATTTTGATGCCACATTAGCAATCCACTCCACGAAACACCTTCAGTCACAAATGGATAGACTCTCTTATGTCTGCAATCAGTTTGATTTGCCCATCAGGTAGAACAATGTCATGCTCCAGAACATTGCAAAATTGCCTTCAATCAGTACTGATAGTGTAATATAGAATAATGTGGTAGCTTCTCATATCTAGGTTTCACAAATGCCAGCAGTCTGTCATTTGAATAAAAGCTGTTGCTGTTATACCCAAGCTGAGTAAGAGAATGTGGAAAACTCAGACTTGATTTGCCAACCAGCCTCTTTCTGCACTGTAAAGTTTCTATGTCTATGCTAGCTTGGCAAAGTTCATTGGATGTACAATGGCATATTGCCCAAATATTCAACAAACTTGACACGAGATCACAACCTGCTGGACATGCAAGCCTCGATTACAAGCTCATCCACTAGCAAAATATACAGATGGCCGAGCAGCAGCAACACAGAACAAGGGGATTTGTTGCCTAAGGCTATGACCTCTGGTGGCTGACGACATGGAAGGAAACAAGACAGGCAAGAGCAACAGAGACCTCATCTGGCCAATGAGAGGGCCTGGAGTACAGAGATGGTTTTGCATGGGTCACATTTGATAAACATCACATTTAATATCAGTAAAGGTATAAGCATTGACTCAGAGTAGCTTCTAAACTTCAAATCTGTGAAATACTGTGAGTTTCCACCCTTGCACTCTTTTTATTAAAGGTTGAAACTTGCTGAATGAAATATGAGAGTTTTTAATAGTGTTCTATCTTCATAATTATTCCAAAGCACCCTCACAGGCCCTGAAAACCAAATTTTAAGTTTGTGAAGTATCAAACTGCTATGTTATGCTAAAACAATTACACATCATTGATGGGAGGGCAATGGCCCAGTGGTATTATCACTGGACTATTAATCCACAGATTCAGCTAATGTTTTGGGGACTAGGTTTGAATCCCACTCGGCAGAGGGTGGAATTTGAATTTAATTTAAGATCACTGAAATTAATAATCTATTGATGACATGTGACTCCAGAGCCACAGCAATATGGTTCTGAACCGCTGTCTGGAATGGCTTAGTAAGACACTCCGTTGTAAAAACTGCCTCAAAGTCTCATCAAAGAAATTAAAATTGACAGACTATATGGCATCATCCTAGGCCCTGGTAAAGACAACAGCAGAAACAGCCCTATAGAGCCTGCAAAGTCCTCCTTACTCACATTTGGGCACAATGCCAAAATTGGGAGAGCTGTCTCACAGACTAGTTAAGCAACAGCTTGAAATAGTCATACTCATGGAATCATATTGTATTTGTTTTGATTTGAAATAATATTGTTATGTACCGAGATACAGTGAAAAGTCCCACTTTCAGTCCTGTATAGGCAAATGATACCTGACATAAATACATCAGGTTAATAGAACAGAATGCAGATATAGTGAATTAGCCACAGAGAAGGTACAGAGAAAGGTCAACTCTAAAATATGAGAGGTGTGGTCAGAAGTCTGATAACAGCTGGGAAGAAGCTGTTCTTGAGTCTGTTGTTACATGTTTTCAAACCTTTATACCTTCTGCCCAATGAAAGCAGTCAGTGGAGAGTATAATCAGGGTGGGAGAAGCCTTTGATTATGTTGGCTGTTTTCCTGAGGCAGTGGGAAGTGTAGATGGAGTCAACACTTGTGGGAAGTGTAGACTGGGAGAATCAGGATGATATTGGACCTCAAGAAAGAGACTTTGTGGAGTGCCTCAGAGATGGATTCTTAGAACAGCTGGTGCTGGAGCCGACCAGGGAGAAGGCAATTCTGGATCTGGTATTGTACAACGAATCAGAATTGGTCAGGGATCTTGAAGTGAAGGAGCCATTGGGAAGTAGTGACCATAATACAATAAGCTTCAATCTGCAATTTGAGGGGGAAAGAGTACAATCGGAAGTGACAATTTTTCAGTTGAATAAAGGGAACTATGGAGCCATGAGGGAGGAGCTGGCCAAAGTTCAATGGTGCAATACCTTAGCAGGGATGACAGTGGAGGAACCATGGCAGATATTTCTGTGTGTAATGCAGAAGTTGCAGGATCAGTTCATTCCAAAAAGGAAGAAAGATCCTAGGAGGAGGCATGGGTGGCCATGGCTGATGAGGGAAGTTAAGAAACATATAAAGTTAAAAGAGAAAAGGTATAACATAGCAAAGATAAGTGGGAAAACGGAGGACTGGGAAGCTTTTACAGAACGACAGAGGATTACTAAGAAGGAAATATGCAGAGAAAAAATGAAGCATGAAGGTAAACTGGCCAATAATATAAAGGAGGATAGTAAAAGTTTTTTTTAGGTATGTGAAAGGCAAAAAAATGGTTAGGACTAAAATTGGGCCCTTGAAGACAGAAACAGGGGAATATATTATGGGGAACAAAGAAATGGCAGAAGAATTGAATTGGTACTTCAGATCTGTGTTCACTGGGGAAGACACAAGCAAACTCCCTGAGGTAACAGTGGCTGAAGGACCTGAACTGAAGGGAATTTATATTTGCCAGGAATTGGTGTTGGAGAGACTGTTAGGTCTGAAGGTTGATAAGTCCCTGGGGCCTGATGGTCTACATCCCAGGGTACAGAAGGAAATGGCTCAAGAAATCGTGGATGCATTGGTGATTATTTTCCAGAGTTCGATTGATTCGGGATCAATTCCTGTGGATTGGAGGGTGGCTAATGTTATACCATTTTTCAAGAAAGGTGGGAGAGAGAAAGCAGGAAATTATAGACCAGATAGTCTGACTTCAGTGGTGGGAAAGATGCTGGAGTCTATTATAAAGGATGAAATTATGACACATCTGGATTGTAGTAACAGGATAGGTCAGAGTCAGCATGGATTTATGAAGGGAAAATCATGCTTGACTAATCTTCTGGAATTCTTTGAGGATGTAACTCTGAAGATGGACGAGGGAGATCCAGTAGATGTAATGTACCTAGACTTTCAGAAAGCTTTTGTTAAAGTCCCACATAGGAGGTTAGTGTGCAAAATTAGGGCGCATGGTATTGGGGGCAAAGTACTAACTTGGATTGAAAGTTGGTTGGCTGATAGGATAAACGGCTCCATTTCGGAATGGCAGGCAGTGACCAGTGGGGTACCGCAGGGATCAGTACTGGGACCGCAGCTTTTTACAATATATGTTAATGATATAGAAAATGGTATTAATAATAACATTTGCAAATTTGCTGATGATACTAAGCTGGGTGGCAGGGTGAAATGTGATGAGGATGTTAGGAAATTACAGGTGACTTGGACAAGTTAGGTGAGTGATCAGATGCATGGCAGATGCAGTTTAATGTGGATAAATGTATGGTTATCTACTTTGGTGGCAAGAACAGGAAGGCAGATTACTACCTAAATGGAATCAATTTAGGTAAAGAGGCAGTACAGAGAGATCTGGGTGTTCTTGTATAGCAGTCAATGAAGGTAAGCATGCAGGTAGAGCAGGTAGTGAAGAAGGCATGCTGGCCTTCATAGCAAGAGGGATTGAATAAAGAAGCAAAGAGGTTCTTCTGCAGCTGGTGAGACCACACCTGAAGTACTGTGTGCAGTTCTGGTCTCCAATTTTGAGGAAAGACATTCTGGTTATTGAGGGAGTGCAGCATAGGTTCACGAGGTCAATTCCTGGAATGGCAGGATTACCTTACACTGAAAGACTGGAGCAACTGGGCTTGTATACCCTTGAGTTTAGAAGACTGAGAGGGGATCTGATTGAGACATATAAGATTATTAAAGGATTGGACACTCTGGAGGCAGGAAACATGTTTCCGCTGATGGGTGAGTGCCGAACCAGAGGACACAGCTTAAAAATACAAGGTAGACCATTTAGGACAGAGATGAGGAGAAACTTCTTCACCCAGAGAGTGGTGGCTGTGTGGAATGCTCTGCCCCAGAGGGCAGTGGAGACCCAGTCTCTGGATTCATTTAAGAAAGAGTTGGATAGAGCTTTCAAGGATTGTGGAATCAAGGGTTATGGAGATAAGGCAGGAACAGGATACTGATTAAGGATGATCAGCCATGATCATATTGAATGATGGTGCAGGCCTGAAGGGCAGAATGGCCTACTCCTGCATCTATTGTCTATTGTCGATGGATGGAAAGCTGGTTTTCCTGATGGACTGGCTGTCTTCATAACTCTCTATCATTTCTTGTAGTTTTGGGCACAACAATTGCCATTCTAACCCTGCGACACATCCAGTCAGGGGAACACCGGATTAACTTCTTTCGCGCACAGTCCTTTACACACTTACTGATGAAGTTTGTGACGGTAGTGGCATATTCATTTAGGTTGGCCACTGAGTTCCTGAATATGGACTAGTCTAATGACTCCAAGCCATCTCATAGAAGCTCAGCCATTACCTCAGACCAGCACTGTGTGACATTTGGTACAAAACTTACATACTTCAGTTTCTACTTGTAAACTGGGAGGAGGGGCACAGCCTTATGGTCTGATTTTTCAAAATATGGCCAAGGGATGGAGCCGTAGGCACCTTGGGTGGTCGTGTAGCAATGGTCAAGGTTGTTTGGGCCCCTGGTAGGACAGATGATGTGTTGATGGTATCTTGGTAGTACACTCTTGAGGTTGACCTGGTACGAGTCACCAGCTACTATGAACAAGACTTTGGGGGTATTTTGCATCAGGGCTATAGACAATAGCTCAGACTTCACCATTCCTGGATATGTGGGCGGCACGGTGGCACAGTGGTTAGCACTGCTGCATCACAGCGCCTGAGACCCGGGTTCAATTCCCGACTCAGGCGACTGACTGTGTGGAGTTTGCACGTTCTCCCCGTGTCTGCGTGGGTTTCCTCCGGGTGCTCCGGTTTCCTCCCACAGTCCAAAGATGTGTAGGTCAGGTGAATTGGCCATGTTAAATTGCCTGTAGTGTTAGGTAAGGGGTAAATGTAGGGGCATGGGTGGGTTGCCCTTCAGCGGGTCGGTGTGGACTTGTTGGGCCGAAGGGCCTGTTTCCACACTGTAAGTAATCTAATCTAATCATGTCCCATCCCACTAACAGTGGTACACAGTCAGGAGGAGTTGCCCTGGGAGTCGTCAACATTGATTCTGGACCCAATGACTTTTCATGGCTTCAAGTTAAACATGGTCAAAAAAAATCTCTTACTCATTACCACAAACTGTCCTCTGTCGGACGATGAGTCAGTACTCCTCCATGTTGAACAACACTTGGAGGAAGCACTGAGGGTGGTGAGGGCACAAAATGTTCTCAGTTTCAATGTCCACCGCCAAGAGTGGCTTAGCAGCAGAACGCCTGATCGGGCTGGTTGGGTCCGAAACGGCATAGCTGCTAGATTGGGTCTGCAGCAGGTGGTGAGGGAACCCACAAGAGAGAGAAACAAATTTGGCATCTTCCTTATCAATCTCCTGGCTGCAGATGTACCTATCCATGATGGTAATGGTAAGAGTTAACGTAACACTGCAGTTACAGTTCTTGTGAAGACAAAATCCTGTCTTCCCATTGAGAATACCCTCCACCATGTTGTGTGGCAATATTGCTGTGCTAAATAGGACAGACTTCTAATAGATCTAGCAACTCAAGACTGCACATCTATGAAGCACTGTGGACCATCAACAGCAGCAGAACTGTTCTACAGCACAATCTGCAACTTCGTGGCCTGGCATATCCCCCACTCAACAATTACCACCAAGCTACGGGATCAATCCTGGCTCAATGAAGAGAGCAGGAAGACATGCAAGGTACAAGACCAGGTATATCTAAAAATGAGATGTCAACTTGACAAAACTACCAAATAAAACTATGTGCATGTTAAATAAGAAGTGATAGAGCTAAGCAATCACACAACTAACGATCAGATCTAAGCTCTGCAGTCCTGATATATCAAGCCATGAATGGTGGTGGACAATCAAACAACTCACTGGAGGAAGAGGCTCCACAAATATTCCCATCCTCAATGATGGAAGAACCCAACACATCAGTGCAAAAGATAAGGCTGAAACACTCGCAGCAATCCTTAGCCATAGATGCTGAGTGGATGGTCCATTTCAGCTGCCTCCCGTGGTCCTCAGCATTACAGATGCCAGTCTTCAACCAATTCAATTCACTTCATGTGATATCAAGAAGTGATTGGAGGCTTTTGATACTGCAAAGGCTATGGACAAATACTAGAGTGTCAAATCTTAACATCAAGGCCACATTCAACTCAGGTTGGTATCAGGAGTCCGAGCATAACTGAAATCAATGGGAATCGGGGGAGAATACTCCATTGGGTGGAGTCATATTTGTCACATAGGAAGATAGTTGTGATTTTTGGAGGTCAGTCGTCTCAACTCCACACATCTCTACAGGAGTTCCTCAGGGTAGCGTCCTAAGCCCAACCATCGTCAGCTGCATCATCAATGATCCTCCCTCAATCATAAGATCAGAAATGTATACATTCTCCAATGATTGCACAATGTTTAGCATAATTCGCAACTCATCAGATACTGAAATAATCTAAGTTCAAATGCAACAAGATAAGACCATATGAAATATGAGCAGAAGTAGGCCATCTGGCCATTGAACCTACTCTGCCATTCAATAGGATCTTGGCTGATCATTTCATGGACTCAGCTCCACTTACACGCCCGCTCACCATAGCCCTTAATTCCTTTACTGCTCAAAAATCTATCTACCTTTGCCTTAAAAACGTTCAACAATGTGGCCTCAACTGTTTCACTGGGCATTGAATTCCACAGTCGAGAGTGTGGTGCTGGAAAAGCATAGCAGGTCAGGCAGCATCGAGGAGCAGGAGAATTGATGTTTCGAGCAAAAGTCCTTCATCAGGAATCATTGAATTCCACAGATTCAAAACACTTTGGGTGAAGAAGTTTTTCTTCAACTCAGTCCTAAATCTGCACCCCCTTATTTTGAGGATAGGGCCTCTTGCTCTAGTTTCACTTGCTCGTGGAAACAACCTTCCAGCTTCTATCTTATCCATTCCCTTCATAATTTTTTATGTTTCTCTAAGATCCCCCTCATTCTTCTAAACTCCAGTGTGTATAATCCCAGTCTACTCAATCTCTCCTCATAAGCCAACCCTCTCAACTGCAGTGAACCTCCTCTGCACCCCTAGTACATCCATTCTCATGTAAGGAGACCAAAACTACATGCAATACTCCAGATGTTGGCCTCACCAGCATCCTATACAGCTGCAGCATAACCTCCCTGTTTTTAAACTCCATCTCTCTAGCAATGAAGGACAATATTCTATTTACCTTCTTAATCACCTGCTACACCTGCAAACCAACTTTTTGTGATTTATGCACAAGGACATCAGGTCCCTCTGCATAGCAGCATTTTCTATCATTTGAATAATAGTCCAGTTTGCCGTTACTCCTACTAAAATGGATGACCTCACATTTACAAGATCTGGACACCATGCAGAGTTGGGCTAACAAAGGAAAGTAGCATTCATGCTGCACAAATGCATCATCCATAACAAAGCAGTCTGCTTGATTGGCACTACATCCACAAGCATCCCCTTCCTGCATCACCAATGTTCAGTAGCAGCAGTGTGTACTATTGGCAAGATGTACTGCAGAAATACACCAAAGCTCCTCAGATAGCACTTTTCAAACCCACAACCACTTCCACCTAGAAGGACAAGGGCTGCAGATAGATGGGAACACCACCACATGCAAATTCCCCTCCAAGCCACTCATTATCCTCACTTGGAAATATATCACATTGCCTCACTGTCACTGGGTCAAAATTGTGGAATTCCTGAACTGTGAGTCTACCTATGGAATGCCAGACTTGAAGGAGGCAGCTCGCCACTACTTTATCAAGGGCAACTAGGGATGGAAATTAAATGCTGTCCAGCCAGTGATGCCCACATCCCACAAGTGAATGCAAAACAATTTTAAAGGAACGTTTTTTATACTTCATTCAGTTTTTAGCATTTTAAACATAACATTAATTTTGTTATTCAGAAGCTTAAATTATAAGTGAATGGAATCAATTCTTCTAATTTCCTAGTTAAAAATCACACAACACCAAATTATAGTCCAACAGGTTTAATTGGAAGCACTAGTTTTAGGAGCGCTGCTCCTACTTTCTAGTTTACTGGCTCTGAGAATATGTTTGTTACCATCACCATTGCTGGACAGCGAGGGATCCCCTTGATTTGGTGCAAAGTTTAAACAGTTTTGGAGGGAGGGAAATCACTGAAGTTTTCTTAAAATCAGTATTTTTTGATACCACAGCAAAATCTAAGACAAAATTCCATTTGTCAAGGGCTACAAATGTTTAAAATATTGAAAATAAAATTAATATATCGACGTCAATTCAACTTTACAGAGTCCATCAAATTTAACTCCAAGTTACTTAGGGAACTAAAATCTGTGACTGTCATTTAATATGGTCAGCTATAGATTGTCCATAAACCTCGCCCTCCCCTATTCTGAACACATGTTGAATTCTGCAGACAAATGAAGCCTGGTTTGGTATCAAACAAAAACAGAAGATGCTGGAGAAACTCAGCAGGACTGGCAGCATCTGCGGAGTGAAAACGAGAGTGCATGTTTTGTGTCCAGTGATTCCTCAGAATTGACTATGCATCACATCCAATCCTTACTGCTGTTACTATCACAGCACAGAGGTAGAGTACGGATTACAAGGATTGATTATGTATTTATTCAACTGTTTAAAATTAACGACACTTACTGTCAAGTAGTTTCAGAGAAGTAAAGGGTAAGTTAATGTAACTGAAATAAAATCTTTGAATTAGGTTATGACGAAGGCTTATATCCCAAGACATCAATTTGTGTATTTCCTGCATATGTTGGTCAGTTTTCTAACCCATGAAGCCAGAAATGACTGCTGCTGATAATAGCATTCAAATGTTTGGCATGCTGATATGACTATCATCTGTCCACTATTTAACTAAGAGGTTAGCTTATTCAAAATAAATTCATTAAGATCATAGACAGGAGGAAAATCATTTGAAGATACTAATAATAATAACAAACAAATGTTTTAGACTCATTTGTGGCCTTTGTTCCTCCTTTGGCATTGTCAAAAAGTATTATAATCCTATGCTTAAAATAAAAACCAATATTTGTTGCAATCATTAAAACAAAAATGAAATACATGTAAATATAACCTATAGGAATAGGTGATGAATTTTCCGCAGGTAACTGTGGATGGTTGATTCTAATGTTGACATGATTTGATTTGATTTATTACTGCCACATCTACCAAGGTACGGTGAAAAATGCCATCAGATGTGCTTTACAGACAGATTGTACTATATAAATGCATCAGGGTCACAGAACAGAGTGCAGGATACAATGTCACAACTGCCAAGAAGATGCACGGAGAGATTGATATTAATATTAAAGAAGTCCATTCAAAAGTCTGATAAGAGCAGAGAAGAAGTTGTTCTTGAATCTGTTTGTACAGTACATAAACTTTTATATCTCCTACCCAACGGAAGAGGTTGGAAGAGAGTTTAACTGAGGTGGGAGGGGTCTTTGATTATGTTGGTTGCTTTCCCCTTGCAGTGGGAAGTATAGATGGAGTTAATGTATGGGAAGCTGATTTGCGTGATGGAAAATTTCACAACTCTCTATTGATCTTAATGTCATTCTTCACATTTTCATCTGGATTTCTGGCCAATGCCCAAGATATTCTCACTGAATTACTGCCTGGAAATACAGGAACACAACCAAACTAAAAATTGCTTTCAAAGATACTACCAGACACTAAAATTGTATCCTCAAACAAACCGCACGTTGCATTAAATTTCCGGCAAATATAATTGAAATATTTCACTTTTCAATTATTAGTATGTGTCATACTTCATAGTGATATGCTGTCAGAAATATCCTAAATGGGGGAGTCCTCAAATATTTTTGAAATGAGATAAAGCTCACCACTAATAAAATTCATTTCCTCTGTTATTTATAAATACTGCCAACTTTGAAAACACAGTATAAAGTGCTCAAATATTTCTAGTAGTGTTCTGGTTATGTTACTGGACCAGTAATCTGAAAGTTAGCCTATTAATACAGAGGCCTGGGGCAGAATTTTAGTGGAACTTTGGGACCTCAATGACAAGATGAAAAGCAGGACTGTGCAGCAGAACCAACTCAGCAATTTTACTGAAGGCAATCTCCTAATCAGCCTTCAGTCTGCAATTCAATGAAGCAGCTCTGAATGCAGAAAAACCTTATGAGGAATAAAATGACAGCTGTTGACACCTCAGGGCACCTGCCAGTAAGTCAATTAAAATCAAAACTTTAGAGTCAGAAGTGAAAGTCCTTGAAGAGGAATTTTGTATCCTCTCTAACCATATTCAATTCATGCCACCAGTGGGATATCCATGGGGTGAAAAGTGCCTAAATAAGAAGGTCATCACCTTGCACCCACAGGATACCACTGTGGCATTTCTAATGATTTGCCTACATTGTTTGGGCACCTTTGGAATGCTTTTTCACCAGCAACAATGGGATGAGGGCCTTAATTGGTCAGTTAGCTAAAGCAACAAGGTAAGAAAACAAGTTTTTGTTTTAATTTTATGATCTTAATATGTACCCATTTGCCTTTTAATAAATGGCATTATCACTTCAAAATCATTTGTTCAAAGATTTTTCAACCTACAAACTCTGATAAAGCAATTAAGAATTTATCCCAGTTATGAATAGTGGTGGAGAATTAAACAATTCAATGGAGGAGGTAGCTTCATAAATATCCCCATCCTCAATGATCAGAGAGACCAGCACATCAGTGCAAAAGACAAAGCTGAAGCAGTTGCAACAATCTTCAATCTGAAGTGCTGAGGGAATAATCCAATTCAGCCTCCTCCACCTGGAGCCCCCAACATCAAAGATGCCAGTCTTCAGATTCGATTCACTCGATGTGACGTTGGAACTGATTGAGATACTAGATAGTGTAAAGGTTATGGACTCTGACAAAATTTGGGAAATGGCACTGCAGATTTGTGCTGCAAAACTGGCAGAACCTTGGACAGTCTGTTCCAATATGGCTACAGCACTGGGCATCTACCAAGCAGTTTCAGGAAGCTGCATCAGAAGCACATCAAATCCAGACCAGCCAATTCATGCTCCATTGATTGACTCTCGATCAGCAAAGTGATGGGTGGCCTCGTGGACAGTGCTGTCAAGTCACACTCATTCAACAATAACCTGTTCACTAACACTCATTTTTTTCTGTCAGAGATAAGTGTCTTCACTTCAAGGTAGTAGTTGATTAAATGTGGTTTCAAGGAGCTCCAGAAAATCTGGAGTCAATAGGAATCAGAGGATAAGCTCCTTGGAATTATATTAATCGTTAGGAAGTTAGCCTAAAAGATTTGAACTTTAGAGTGAGATGAGAGTGACTGCCATTGACATCAAAGCTGCATTTTACCAAGTGTGGCATTGAGCAGCCCTGGCATTATTGAAATCATTGGGAATCAGGGGAAAATTCTTTGCTGGTTATAGTCAAACTTGGCACAAAGGGAAATGGTCATGGTCATTGGAAGTCAACCATCTCAGCTCCAGTGTATTTCTGCAGGAGTTCCTTAGAGTAGTGTCCTAGGCCCAACCATCTTCAGCAGTTTCCTCAATGACATTATCTCTACCATAGCGCCAGAAGTGGGGATGATTGCCAATAATTGTGTAATGTTCAGTGCCATTCACAAAACTGTAGTCTATGCCCAAATGCAGTAAGACCTAAACAACATCCATGTTTAAAAAGTGACAAGTAACTTTCGCACATGCAGAAATGCCAGGCAATGACCTTTTCCAATAGAAGGCAATCTAACCACCTCCTCTTGATATCAATGGTGTTGCCATCATGAAGTCGCCCACTTGGGAATATCATTGGTAAACCAAAATGGACTGTCCACCTTAATAGAGTGGCTACAAGAGCAGATCACAGACTGGCAATTTTGCAATGAGTAACACACCTCCTGGCACCAAAGACTGATCATCATCTACCAAGTACAATTCAGGAGTGTGATAAAATACTGTTCACCTGCCTGGATGGGTGCAGCTTCAACAATACTCAAGATGCTTGACATCGTTCAGGAGATTGCCACCCACTTGACTAGTACTACATTCAGAAGCATCTACTCCCTTCATCACCGATATGCAATCACGTCAGTGTGAACCATCCACAAGAAGATGCACTGCAGAAACTCACCAGGATTCCTTAGACAAACACCTTCCAAACCCACATGCATTTCCAACTAGAATGACAAAAGCAGCATATACACTTGGGAACATCTCAACCTGCAAGTTCCCCTCCAAAGCATTCACTATCCTGACTTGGAAATATATCACCTTTCTTTTAGTCTATGTCAAAATGCAGGAACTCCCTCCCTAAAATATTTATGGGTCTACCTACAGCACATGGACTACAGAGGATCAAGAAGATAGCTCACCATCACTTTGTCAAGGACAGCCAGGGATAGGCAATAAATACAAGCCTAGCCAGAGACATCCATATCCTATGAATGAATTAAAAACAAGTAGTTGGAAGTCAATCACAACAGCCACAAGACAACAAGCTCCTCAGGGTAATATTCTACGTCCAAAAATCTTCAGCTGCTTAATTAATGATTTTCCCTCTATTATAAGATCACAGTGGGGCCATTAATGATAATTGCATAATGTTCACTATCACTTATAGCTCTTCAGATGTTGAATCAGTCTGCATCCAAATACAGAAAGATTTATGGCAACATTGAGGCTTCAGCTGTTAAGTGGCAAATAGACAATCAGACCACATATGCAAGAGAGCAGCAGGAGTATGCCATTTGATTGCTCAAGTCTGCTCCACCATTCAATCTGATTATTGAGCCAAACTCACCACCCCCAGCCCCCTTTATTGTGTTTGAAAACACAATGGTTTGCCCTCAAACAAAACATGAAATTGCTGAAGAAAATCAGCAGGTCTGCCAGTGTCAATGGAGAGAAAGCAGACTTGACGTTTCAAGTCCAGTGATTTTTCTTGGCTTCAAGCGCTTTCTGTGATACTGAATTCCACAAATGCCAGGCAATGACCATAACCATGATGTGGAGGTGCCAATGTTGGACTGGCGTGGGCCAAGTTAAAAATCACACAACACCAGGTTATAGTAGAACAGGTTTATTTGAATTGAAATAAACCTGTTGTACTACAACCAGGTGCTGTGATTTTTAACTATGACAATTAAACAAATAGAAACTGATCATTGCTCCTTGACATTCATTAATATTACCATCGCTGAGTTCCCACCGTCAACAACCCAGGGGTTACCATTGACCAGAAACAGAACTTTCTTTTTATTCATTCACATGATGTGGGCGTTGCTGGTTAGGCCAACATTTATTATCCATCCCTAATTACCTGGAGGGCACTTAAGAGTCAACCACATTGCTGTAGCTCTGGAGTCAGATGTAGGCCAGACCAGGTGAGGATGGCAGTTTCCCTCCATAAAGGACATTAGTCAATCAGATGGGTTTTTTCTGACAATCAACAAATGTGACATGGTCATCATTAGGCTCTAAATTTCCGCTTTGTACTGAATTCCTGTTCCAACATCTGCCTGAATGGGATCCGAACCTGGATCCCCGGAACATTGCCTGGGTCTCTGGATTAACAGTCAAGCCATAATACCACTAGGGCATCATCTCCCATTCAACACAGATAATAAGAGACAATTTAACCACTGCCACTTGACATTCATTGGTGAGCAGTGCCTACAACAGCAGGTTACAGACTTGGAATTCTGCTGAGAGTAACTTGCCTTCTAACTCCCTAAAGCCTGTCCAAAGCTACAAGACACAAGTCAGGATGGTATAATTGCCTGGGTTACCGCAGTCCTAAGAATACTCAAGAAGCTCAAAACCATTCGGTATAAAGCAGTTGCTTGATTGGCATTTCATCAAAAACTTTCAATTTCACTTTCTTATAGGATTGAGCATAACTCTCCATAGATTGTGGACTTATCAAAACTTTTAAAAGTAAAGGGGTCAGATGGGCTGAGCTCTGGGAAAAATACACAAATACAGAGATGGAACCATTGTTCAGCCTGGAATTCCAGTGTACACCTCCATTCAAAGAGAGCAATCAACCAGTCCTAACATGCCGGACCGGAACTAACTTTCACACTATGGGCTACCCAGCACAGACAATATGGAGGCTACAGAGATACTGAACATTCAACTTCAATCAAAATCTATTTACACATAATCTTAACTATTGGGGAACCAATTGACTTAGAAGGAAACACCAGAAACATAATAGACAACACAGATTGAGGGGAGATAACAGGGCACAGTCTGTATAACTGCCTGCCCTGATCTGACTCAGGGGAGAATCTTTTAAGTTTCTGCAGAAACAGCTTCCCCACGGGCTTTGGAACCAGAAGCTACAGAGTTCGAACAGAAAACCAAGAACAGGGAAGCCAGACCAAGCGCATCATTGGACAAAGAACATCCACGAGGGGTGAAGCCAACCAAGCGCTATCTGAACAAGAGCTTCCAGACATGGCCTGCTGTCCAAATCAAGAGAACCAATGGCAAGAACCTCAGTAACTGGGTGCACTTTAAACCCACCTTTTCCTCAGTGGTGAGCTGAAATTCCTAAGACCCCAAAGTATCCAACCTAACTAGCATGGAGAGGAAGGCAGGTGGTGACAGTGCATGGGACCCCAAGGGTAGGAAGCCTGATTAAAGTTTCCATGATTAAAATTGCTGTTTAGCTTCTAATAGTATTAAACCTGTGTTTAATTTAATAGTGTATTTCATTATTCCCCTTTCTATAATTGACAGTGTTAATTTTACTGTTTCATGTTTTTTACCTGCATTTCTTATTTAATACTTACCTTCTGCATTTAAATAAACACAGAGATTATTTTGCCCTGAAGTACCTATCTACTGCTTTCTTTATTTCACATTCCCTAAATAAGTCCAGTGTTTAGAACCAGGGACCTAAGGATAATTCAAACTACCTAAAATCAGCAAATTACTGATTACAACCGAGCCCCATATACTCTTTACCCCTGATACACAATGTATTAACAACAAGTCACTAAGGTTCCTTTGACAGTACCTTACAAACCTATGGCTCCTACTAGCAGAAGGACAAGGCACCAGATACAAGAGAACTCCACCACCTGCAAGATCCCCTCTAAGCCACACTCCACCCATGCTGGGAATTATATTGCCATCCCTTCACTGTTACTGGGAGAAAACCCTGGGACGCCTTCCATAATAATACTCTGGGTGTACCTACACTGTATAGATGGCTGAGCTTCAAGACAGCAACACATCAGTACTTTCTCAAGCCCAGCCAGTGGCATTCACAGCCCACAAATGAATAAAAAGATTTCTGACTTTAAAAGAAACACAAGAAAGACCTCAATGTGGTGAATAACTCATCAAAATACTGCCATCTGTATGATGACCAGTCCAAACTAAATTAACCAGAAGACCCTTAATTCCTTTTACTAGGGCGTTTACTCAACCTCAGTTTGTGACTGAGTTTGAATGGAATGCTGGCTTAGTACTCTCAAACAAAACCGAATTATTCAGCTCCACAAATTGTGTGTAATATCCTATTGAAGAACACACATAATGCTATCCTTACACTTATCAAATGTTGTAACTATAACTGTTTTATTTAGCTTTGCTATGTGCAAAGCTGAGCAAATCTTAAATCAACTAAATTAGCTGGAATCAGTACCGGCTATCCTGAACAGTAATTTCACCAGCTTCTCGAAGTTAATTAAGTGTTAGAAAGTGTTCCTTAACTTCATATGTTAGCAATGCGGAGATAACATAAGTAGAGGGAAAGAAAGACTAAGACCATAATCAGACAGAGTGGCTGAGTAAAAACTAAATTCATATAATATCACTGTAGGCTCTCAATCAAAATCTTTTTTTTATTCACTCATGGAACATGGAGATCACTGACTAGCCAACATTTATTACCCATCCCTAGTTCCCCATGAGAAGGTGTTGGCGTAGGTAGACCCATAATTCCCTTAGTGAGGAAATTCCAGGATTTTGACCCAACAGCATTAAGGGATTGGTTATATTCTTCCATGACAGGATGGTAAGTGGCTTGGAGGGGAGCTTGCAGGTGGTGGTGTTCCCATTTATTGGCAGCCCTTGACCTTCTCGATTGAAGTGGTCGTGACGTGGAAGGTGCTGTCTAAGAATCTTTAGTGAATTTCTTCAATGCATCGAGTATATAGTACACACTGCTGCTACTGAATGTTGGTGGTGGAGGGAGTGGATGCTTGTGGATGCGATGTCTATCAAACTATGCTTTGTCCTGGATAATGTCAAGCTTCTTGAGTGTTGTTGGAGCTGCACCCAACCAGGCAAGAGGAGAGTATTCCATCATACTCCTGACTTGTGCTTTGTAGAGGTAGACAGACTTTGGGAGTTAGGAGGTGAGTTACTAGCTGCAGCATTCCTAACTTCTGCCCTGTTTTTGTAGCCACTGGTAACCCCAAAGATGTTGATTGCAGGGGATTTAATGATGATAACACCATTGATTGGTTCTTACTGGAGATGGTCATTGCCTGGCATCTGTGTGGTATGAATGGTTCTTGCCACTTGCCAGCCCATGCCTCAATATTGTCCAAATCTTGTTGCATTTGAAAATGGACTGTTCCATATCTGAGGAGTTGTGAATTGTGCTGAACATTGTACAATTGTCAGCAAACATCCCTACTCTGAATTTATGATGGAGGGAGAGTCATTGAGGAAGGTGTTGAAGATGGTTGGGTCTTGGACACTAACCTGAGGAGCTCCAGCAGAGATGCCTTGAAGCTGAGAAGACTGACCTCCAATGACCATGACCATCAATCCATGTGCCAGATATGGCCCCAGCCGATGAGAGTGTGCCCCAATATCCAGTGATTCCAGTTTTGCTGGGGCTTCTTGATGCTATGCTTAGTCAAATGCAGCCTAGATATCACTCTCACCTCACCTCTGTAATTCTGCTCTTTTGTCCATGTTTGGACCAAGGCTATAATGAAATCAAAAGTTGAGTGGCCTTGGCTGAATCCAAACTGGGTGTCAGTGAGTAGTTATTACTGAGTAGATGCTGCTTAGGATGACCTATTAAAGTTTCTTACATTAAAATTCAAACCGTTGTTTGCATCAGTTTTACATTGTACATTAAACATACATTTAATATTTCCCACCCCTTTAATAAAAAGAAATTTACTTGGTTCACTTTCTTAGAGACTGATGATATAAGCAATACACAGTCAATTTCAAAAATAAGGTTAAATTTTCAATCAATTTCTTGATAGGAACTGTGATAACTGTAAGATATATAATATGTAAAACACTCTTTTGTATGGTGAGATAATAATGCACCATAAAGGATTAAGCATCATTAAAATTTGATAACCTGATTATTTATTTCATGGTCCTTTATGGGAGCTTTACTTTTGTGCTGTTCGGTTTCCTATATTGTATCGTGCTAACTATGTATAATTTGGTAGCATGTTCATTTATATATTAAAGGTGTTCCGTTTCCTTCAGTGCTTGCACGCAAAAGTTAAAACTGATACTCCTTTGCAATAATGGGGGAATGCTGCACAGTTTTAGATGCCGTCTTTCAGATGAGAAGGAAAACTGAGCTTATGCATGCCTGTATGAGTGAATTTAAAGTATCCCATGGCAATATTTCAAACAGTAGGGAGTTATTCATTGTGCCCTGGGCAATATTTATTCCCAGTCAACATCACCGAAACAAATTATCTGGTAATTAACACATTGCTGTTTGTGAGAGTTTGCTATCTGTAAATTGGCCGCTGTCTTTCCTAAATTGCACATGTGATTACATTTCACTTCATTGGCTGTAAATCACTTTGAAACATCGAGCACTCATGAAAGCATTGTATAAATGAATGTTTTTCTTGGTATACTATTCCTCTTAGAAGCTTAATATGTGTCAGTAATAGTAACTCAATGCACAAACATTTGATTTCGCACTTATTCTCTCTATAGTCATTGTTGGGAAATGTAAAGCACATAAAGACATGTATGGTGTGAAAAAACAACTTATTATGAAACATTGTACTAGGAAATAAAAATGACATAATACCTTATCATACCTTAGAAAGGTGTGAAAAAGCATGTCCAATTTCAAGAAGATTCCATCATTGATTATTTCTGAAATATAAGGAAGTAAATTGTAATTTATTTACATAGCTATTATCGTAAAAAGTATTTGAGTTCTCTGAAGTGTATGTCCATATGTTTATGTTAGATATTTCTGAACACTTTGTTTATACAATGCTTAGTAGTGAAATTAATTGGTATGTCCAAGGTTTCTGGTATGACCATAGTTATGTTGGTTATAGCACAGATGATAAGGGTTCAAGGGTTGGGGGAAATATACAGGGATTGGCTAAAAGGTAAGAAAGCAAAGACCAGAAACAAATTTGCCATTTTTCATTTGGTGAACTGTTAATAACCAGGTGCTGCAGTGATCATAACTGGGCCCTCAGTTATTTAGCATCTATATTGATTTAGATGTCAGGTCTGAATGTATTGCAGCCAAATTTGCTGGCTAACAAAGCTCAGTGGAAAAGTAAGTTGTGTAAAGGACACAGATGGCTCATTTTATTTGGACACCCAGGCACATAGATCATTAAAATGTATTGCACAAGAAATGATAAATGTTCACCTATACAAAGCATTGGTTAGATCATACCTGGGAGACCGTGAGCAATTCTGAACAACATACCTTCCTGGAAAAACATATTAGCCTCAGAAAAGTTGCAGCATAGGTTTACCAGAATAATGCTTGGAATCCAAGGGTTAATTTATGAAGAGAAAGGTATTCATTCAGAAGATTAAAGGATATTTATCTTGACACTTAACCCTAAAGTAAATAGAAATACCCACACCTCCCCCCTCACTTTCCTCCAAGGCCCCAAGGGATCCTTCCATATTCATCACAAATTCACCTCACCTCCACACACATCATTTACTGCATCCGCTGCATTCGATGTGGCCTCCTCTATATTGGAGAGACAGGCCACCTACTTGCGGACCGTTTCAGAGAATACCTCTGGGACACCCGCACCAACCAACACAACCGCCCCATGGTGGAACTTTAACTCTCCCTCCCACTCTGCCAAGGACATGTAGGTCCTTGGCCTCCTCCATTACCAGACCATGGCAACATGACGCCTGGAGGAAGAGCGCCTCACCTTCCGCCTAGGAACCCTCCAACCACAAGGGATGAATGCAGATTTCTCCAGCTTCCTCATTTCCCCTCCCCCAACCTTATCTCAGTCCCAACCCTTGGACTCAGCACCACCATCTTGACCTGCAATCTTCTTCCCAACCTCTCCACCCCCACCCCCTCTCCGGCCTATCACCCTCATCTTAACCTCCTTCCACCTATCGCATTCCCTACGCCTCTCCCCCAAGTCCCTCCACCCTACCTTTTATCTTAGCCTGCTTGGCACACCTTCCTCATTCCTGAAGAAGGGCTTATGCCCGAAACATTGATTCTCCTGCTCCTTGGATACTGCCTGACCTGCTGCGCTTTTCCAGCAACACATTTTTCAAATAGAAATAAATCCAATCTGCTGGTTTTGGAGTCCAGGACAAACATTTGGATAGATATTTGGAATTCTTTTCTACAATGCCAATTGATGCTACATCAATTGCTAATTTTAAATCTGAGATTAATACATTTGCCCCAAGATATTAGGGATATGGGGCAAAGATGTTATATAGAGTTAGGTTTCAACTCTGCCATCATATCATTGAATTCTGGAGCAGGCTAAAGGGACCAAATAGTCTGCTCCTGTTTCTACATTCTTAATTGATGAGGTGGCCCACAAAATAATTCTACCTGGATGTTACATATGTCCTACAAATCCTGTATGCATATTGTAGGGCCTAACCACAAGCAGACTATGATTTTCACCCATTGAAGACCTTAAACACAATTGTGTTCTGATATCCTTGTCATATTAAAAAGAATTTTTATTTTCTTGTCAATAGTTTTGCACTGGGCCAGATACCAAGCAAACAGTTTTGTTTTAAATGAAAAACAATGCTAACTAATACTGATCAACTAATTTTCTATTTGTGTTGGTTTGCTTGTTTTAATGTTAATCTGCAAAAAATGAAATAACAAGAAATCTTACCAGTCCCAAATGTCAATGTAATAAAGATATGTCAAGTTGGCCTCCCTTCTTGTCCTTGTGCTAATTGGACACATGTGCTCCATTTCAAAAACATAATTTCACAGTTTTCCCATTTGTTTACACTGAGCGAACAGAGGAACTTTCCTTTCAGGGTCAGATCTATTTGTTCGCAACTGGGAAATCTGTCCCTTAGATCAGTCCACCAGAGTTTGAAATTGTAAATTTTCCATTTTGTTATGTCCACATCAATCTTGTCAACTTTTATGTTCAGAAAAATGTTTAAACTGTTTCCAAAGAAATATCATTTTTCTTCCCGCTGTGTTCCCAAAACAAAATGTAACTGCATGACACCAGAAGATAAGGACAATTCTAACATATAAGAAGAGGGAGTTTCAAGGCAAATTCCTCTATTCTCATAGATGGCAAATGGAGAACATGGTGGGCAACAGTGTGACATGATAAATATTTCCAATCATGAGGCTTTCAAATGGCAATGGTGTGAGTTAGCTTCATGAATGGAGACACTTAACATTTCATAGTATTGTGTACAAAGTAATTCATTTATAAAACTCACAGGGCACAAAATTCAACCAGTAAACCCTCAATTCATATTTTACTGATGACATATTAAATGGTGTAGCATGAAGACCAAGCAGGTTAGCTAAAGCTGATCTGTAATGTGAGTTTGCTATTGTATGCTACAAGGGATATATTTATTGCCACAGCCATTATAACTCATACTCCAAGGGGTCTCTAAAATGTAGTCATTATGTTTATACCTTATGCTCATCTGTCAATGTTCAATAGGTTAAGATCATAAATAAAAGGATGTGTTCAATGTTGTACTTTGTGGTTTGATTCCAGAGCAACTGAGAGCATGAATGCTAATTATTACATATTAATGTGAGCCAGATTTTGCATGTTTAGGTTATGAATATTCCTTACTAAATAAATTCCAGTGACTAAATAAATAATCTGAGGAAATTGTCATCATTGCACATGTGCATCCATTGAATGTGCTGACTCTTTTGTGACACTATTTTTGAGGAGCGTTGTCCTAGCAGACAATGCATTACAAATTGAAAGCACCAGCTGGATTGTAACATCCAAGAGCTTTGAGCTCCAGGAAAGTGCTGCTCAGGCAAATGCTCTTGGCCTATCTTCTCTTTTAAGTCATTTTCTAGAGAGTTAATAGGTATCCATAAAATGCTAATGATTGCAATTACACTTAACTTCATAGCATTAAAAAAGCGCGGCAGAAATTTTCCAACTTTCAACAAGATCTTGTCTCCTTAATGTAAGTTTTTTACTTAAATGCAACTACCATATAATCCAAAAGAAAAGAAAAGATCCCAGATGCAATCCTTGGTTTGTGTTGAGTTAGCTGATCTCAGCTTAGATTTCTATGGTGTGGAACTAATTTAACATCCCTAAGTTAAGATAAGAAGAAAAAGTATCAATGCTCATTTTCTCCAACAATACACAATACTATCTGTGGCAAACCAAACTTGAAACTACTGAAGAAACTCAATAGGTCTGGCAGCACCTGTGCAGACAAAGCGAAGTTAATGTTTTGGCCCAGTGACTCTTTCTTCAGAACTTTTGTTTCAGATTTCCACCATCCATAGTTCTTTTTTTGTTTAGTGTGTGTTGCATGTGTGCACAAACTGACAGGAGGACAAAGTAAAATTTAATTATGAGGTCCATATTGCTTTTGCCATCCTGACTAAATATAGAGATTCAGGCCATATTTTAGCTGCTGAAGTAGGAAGCCACTGTTGGAAATTTCCAAATTTTTCTTGAGGAAGATGGAGAGGAGGGGAAATGGGATTAAGTCAGGTGTACCTACCCTAGCAGTAGATCCTTGGTTGCCAGGGGACTGGACAAGTGTTACCCCCGATAGAGTTGTGTCAGGCCTTTTGGCACTCATCTCTCAGACCGCATGACACCCTCACGCTAACTCATAACTTCACAATTCCCACGCCCCTCACATCTGAAAGATGGACCTTTCCTGTCAAAATGCAATTTATGTGTTGATTGAACATCTACAACACAAAGACCATTAGTGTTGTTTTACAACAACTTGGATTTAGTGAATGGAGTGAGCAGCACAACAACCAAAATCTGTTACAACAAATTTAGCAGAAAATTATCAACAACTGATCAAACTTTTGTTCAAAGTTAGCTGAGGGTAAAGGAGAACATCACTAAAAATATGAAAAAATAATCAGAACAGACAGGAAAGCTGAAAGCCAATATACTCAGCTTGATTTTAGTCTATTGAGGAGTTTAAAGCTCTTCCCAAAACATCATTTACATTCCATGATGACGTTTACATTTAGTTAAGTACTGGGTATTGTGTATCTGGGAAATCGTGAGCCTCAGTGTAATGCCAGTTAGGTCATCAATAATGATCACTTTTTGTATAAATTTTAAGTTTTTACTGAAGTATTCTTAATACACATGTTTTATAACACTATGAAACACATGGGTAAACACAACAGTTGTTACATCCTCTTTCACATTAATTATTGCTTTTGTTTAGCAGCACTTTGAGACTTAGCTGTGTAATTTTAATCTATGCCTCTGAAAAGGGAGTAACTTTGCATTGCATTCAAGGTGTTGAATTAAAACTATCACAAACATTGTGTCCCTTTTCTTTGAAAAACCCTTGATTTATTGCTTATTATCATTACCTTATCTAATCAGTTTTCATTATTTTATTTTACATTTCCTACTCCCATTCATATCACAATCAGTCCCCTTTCTATTCGGGTATTTTATGATGTAATTGTTGCAGACATGGTTTTCCCAAAAGGTCAACATACATCCCAGTACATCACACCTGTCTTTTTTTTAACTTTTATCTGTTACATCCAAAATTGGAGTGCAAGTTCATAGCTCCTTGAAAGTGGAGTCGCAGGTAGATAGGATAGTAAAGAAGTCGTTTGGTATGCTTTCCGTTATTGGTCAGAATATTGAGTACAGGAGTTGGGAGGTCATGTTGCAGCTGTACAGGACATTGGTTAGGCCACTGTTGGAATATTGCGTGCAATTCTGGTCTGAAACTTGAAACTGGTCTGGTTATGAAACTTGAAAAGGCTCAGAAAAGATTTACAAGGACGTTGCCAGGGTTGGAGGATTTGAGCTATAGGGAGAGGTTGAATAGGGTAGGGCTGTTTTCCCTGGAGCGTCGGAGGCTGAGGTTTATAAAATCATGAGGAGCATAGATAGGATAAATAGACAAAGTCTTTTCTCTGGGGTGGGAGAGTCCAGAACTAGAGGGCATAGGTTTAGGGTGAGAGGGAAAAGATATAAAAGAGACCCAAGGGGCAACTTTTTCACACAGCGAGTGGTACTGTATGGAATGAGCTGCCAGAGGAAGTGTTAGAGGCTGGTACAATTGCAACATTTAAAAGGCATCTGGATGGGTGTATGAATAGGAAGGATTTGGAGGGTTATGTGCCAAGTGCTGGCAGATGTGACTAGATTGGATTAGGATATCTGGTCAGCTTGGACGAGTTGGACCGAAGGGTCTGTTTCTGTGCTGTACATCTCTATGACTCTATGATTGTAATTTCTGAAAACTGTCCTCTTAACCATTTGTTTTCTTCTAACTAAATTCTGCAAATTTAGCCAATTTGCATTGAGCCTCTGATTCAAAGTTGTTGACAAATATTAGTGGTTCCACTCACCCCCTTTTCCTCCAACAAGTAATAATTGTTTGCAATTTATCTGTTAATATTTTAAATCAATTCCTAACGCTATGATATATTTTTGCCACTTCAAGCTTAAAAAGATGCTTGTATTTATAGAGCACTTCAACAGCCTTATGACTTACCAGTGATTACAAACTACTATATGTTTACTAACATTTGAAGCCATCTCTGTAGAATAGCAACAATGAACTGACATGAGACATAAAGGGATTGTGTCAGAGTAGTGAAACTTCAGAAAGCAGAACCCTGGGAAAAATTTATACCAAAGAATCAATCCTAAATTACCTACTCCAGTTCTTAATTTGTATTGAAAGCTTTTGAAACCAGCAGTTTTAAACAAAAGAAAGAGATAAGAAGTATTCCTTGGCATTAACTAGGATTATGCAACAACTTAGCGACTACATTCCTTTTTTTTATATTTGATTTCAACACTTTGCACAGCTCCCCAGGAAGAAACACACTGTTCTAAATAACACATTAATTATAGGGGCATATTTCAAAAAAAAGATAATACAAATTGCAGAAGACAAGGTTGATATTTTGGCAGGGACTGTAAATTTTATTGGATGAGTGATGCATTAAGACTGTTCCAGCCAGAAAAAATGAGATCATTTATATCAGTCAAGTTCAAAGCATTTCGTTCCATGTTGCTGTTAAAAGAAAAATCAACTTTTCTACTTAAACTGGGCACATTGGAATATAACTTATCGTCATTTCCTTACCTGAATCCTATAGCTGTCAAATTGCCAAATTCTACAGCACTACTGCCATTTAGTTTATTGCTTGCTGTAAACTCTACTTGAGCAAAGCTTCTTTAGTCCAAAGTAAGTTTGCTAATGAGAGCTTTCATTTCTCTAAATTATATACTATGCCAGAGGGTTAGACCTTTATTGTCACTGGTTTAGTCCTTTGGGAGCCCAAAAGGTAAATCCCTCCAGCCACCTACCTACCCTGACATCTTGAGGCCAAGAAGTGGCAATAAACAAGAGTCATGAGGCATCTGACCATCTTTGACTACAAGAATGCTTGTTGTTTAGGAAGCTGTCACCACCTATTAATAATGGGGAATGTGAAACGGAAGGTAATAGTTCTTGGTTGTGTCATAGCAACAGAGGATTAATCCAATTTCCACAGAAATGTTTGAAACCTCCTTTTCAGAACTTCTTCAGTTCTATTATCCATGGAATTAATTGGAATAACCATAGCACTGCTCTGACCAAATCAATCCCAAAGTAACATTGATATCTTGCCTATTTCATATTGCTAGGGTCCAAATAAAATAATTGCTTCAGGCACTTAGTCGTGGGTTCCTGATAAATTAGCAATAGGTCAGACCTGACAGGATTAACTTTAACAATGTTGAGTCATTTTGGGCCATTTTTCAAGAGTTTTACCAAGAAGGGTGGAATTTTCTACTAATGACAATAAATAGGGAGAAAACCCAACTTTCAGATTTTAACATCCTTTTGAACATATATTCCCACTAATTACAGAATTATAATTACATATTGATGTTAAAACTAACCTCACTATGACTGTTTTTAAACCCACTTGGAGGCAGTAAAAGAAAATAAACAAATGACTGGATTCCAGTAACATCCCTATGCTTATTGTTAATTTATTTTAACGAGGAATACAATATCTCTTTGGTTGTTGCTAACTGTATTCTCTATTCATAGTCATACAGCATGGAAACAGACCTTTCAACCTAATAGTCCATACTGACCCTCACTATTCACCTTAACTATGCCCTCATAATTTTACAATGGCACCCCTCAATTTCCTATACTCCAGTGAAAAAGGTCCCAGCCTATCCAGCCTCTCCTTAAAACTCAAAACTTCCATTCTTGGCAACATCCTGGTAAATCTTTTCTGAGTCCTCTCCACCTTAATAATATTCTTCCTATAACAGAGCAACCAGAACTGGACACAGTACTCCAGAAGAAGCCTCACCAACATCCTGTATGACCTCAACATGACGTCTCAACTCCTATACCCATGTTCTGAGCAATGAAAGCAGGCATGCTAATCATCTTAACCACCCTGTTTACCTGTGAAGCAAATTTCAAAGAATTATGTACCCTTAACCTCTGTTCTACACTACTCACAACCCTACCATTAATCGTATTAGGCCTGCCCTTGTTTGTTTTACAAAGATGCAATACCTCACATTTATCCAAATTAAATTCCATCTGCCATGCCTGAACCCATTGACCCAATTGATGAAGATCTCTTTGTACTCTTAGATAATCTTTTTCAATGCTCACTAGACCACAAATGTTGGTGTCATCTACAACTTACTAACCATGCCTCCTATATTTTCATGTACATCATTTATATAAATAACAAACAAACGTGGTCTCAGTATCGATCCCTGTGGAACACCGGTGCTCACAGGCCTCCAGTCTGAAAACAATCCTCCACCACCAAACTGATCAATTTTCTACTCCCCTGTCAACATACAGTTAAAATAAATCCATGGGATAACTGAAAATCTGCACTATTTCACACACAATATCCTGGGAATGTTGTCTAGATTACCAGTTAATTGGATCCGGATACAATGGGAAGTCAAAAGAAGTTTATTTTTCTACTACCTTTCCATTCTTTCTCAAAGCATCATATCATGTCTGCCCTTTAAATCCACAAAAACAAACATTTTCTCTTAGGAATTTAATGCTTGCAAAACACTGTTGGATATACAAATATTTTACTTGGTTGTTATCAATCAATGGCATGGTTTTCCATTCCCTGCTTTGGAGAGATCTTATGGCTTCATCATTAGATATAGAAACTCTCCTTAAAGTAAATTGTCAAAATTGGCAAGCAGTCAGAATCCATAGCTCAAAAGTGAATTGCATTTGCTGCATAACATGATATCAGCATTGGCAAAGAGTTAATCTACAAATTAAAGCTCTAACCTGACAGTCTGGACATCTGTGTTTGATTTGCAAACCCAAGAGTCTCTATGACCTACATATAACATTTCTGCATTGTATATAAACTAAGGCTAAGCCTCATAATTTATGCAATGGAAAACTACTACAAGAAAAATATAGGTTATATTTTACTTAAATAAGACAATCAAGGTGCAAGTTTTCCATTTTGAATAACAAAAACCAAATGAGGTTGTGATTAGTCTATTGACTTGAAGGTTGAGTTTGATTACAATAAGCAGTAAACTTTTGTGATGATTAGTTATGAGTAGTCAGTTCTGGGGTACAATTGACTATTTTAATGGAGCATGAACAGTATGAAAACTGCTCTGATACTAAACGTTTTACAAGACCACAATCTTGTTCTAGCTAAAAGAATCTAGAGGTTCATATAATACAAAACCATAAATATGTTCTCCTTGTACGTTTATCCTTGGAGATGATTAAGTATGTATAAATATCAGAATCAATTTTCCCCTTGAGTAGAAATGACTTTTAGTTTTTTACTTCATTTGAAATAGGACCTCTCAATAAAGACCTGAAAAATTCACCTTAAACAGTTTCACCTGTCTGCAGTCAATGTTGTTCTCATTCGACGTTGTCTTTAGAAATGAATGTTTATGCTATCTTAGTATTTTTTTATTTGCATGCTGCATTATTTGCCTTGTTTTTCATAATAGCAGCAATTGTTTACTTATGCAAGGTTCTTTCTTAAGTGAGTTTAACAGAGCAGAACAAGTATAGGGGAAAGTGGATAGCTCTAACACAGTGTTAGAAGATGACGTGGAGGAAGATTACATACACGGGAACAAGGGATTTGTACATAGTAGGGGCAAAGGATCATATTTGGGAAGATATACTAAATCAAACAATAGAGACAAGGCAAAAGAAGAAGGTATTATACAGGAAATGACAAACAGACGACAGGAAGAGGTAGAGAGCACAAATCTAAGAGTAAGCCCTGAAGACAGAAAATGCTGGAAATCACAGCAGCTGTGAAGAGAGAGCAAGCTGAAGTTTTGAGTCTTCATCAGAGCTTCATTACAGAGCTTTATTGGCTCTGCTGAAGAGTCATCTAGCCTCAAAATGTTAGCTTGCTCTCTCTCCATTGGTGCTGCCTGACCCGCTATGATTTCCAGCATTTTTCATTTTTAATACAGATTCCAGCATCTGCAATAATTTGCTTCTACCTTCTAACAGTAAATCAACAGATAAGCTTACAGGCTACAAAAGGGATTGAAGGATAAACATGAAGCCATAGCATTTAAATTGAAAAGATGAACTGATAGCACAAACAACTAATTAAATGCAATCTGGTAGCCTTTATAGAGACATAGCTGCAGAATGACATGGATTGGTACCTGAGCCTTGAAGTATACAAGACATTTAGGAAGAACAGGAAATTAGGAAAAGTTGGAGGATAACTTTATTGGTTAATGATAGTTTTAGTACATTAGAAAGGGACTAGATTCAGGACACTCTCTGAATAGAGATGAGAATTGATAAAGGCAAGAAGTCACTCATATGAGTGGTGCACAGCCCCCCTAACAGTAACCATTCAGGACAACGGAACCTAAAAGAAGAAACTAGAGGATAACCAAGGGAGATTTTAATTTACATATGGAGTGAGATTCAGATGGATAAATGTAGTCCTGCTGAGGAGCTCATTGAATGTTTTAAGGATAGTTTACTCAAAAAAGCTTTCTCAACATGGTATTGTCCGTCAGGACAGGATTAATTAATGATTTCATAGTGAAGGCCTCCTATGTAATAGTGGCCATGATATGATTGAATTTACCTTCAGTTTGAGGGAGAGAGGAATGGGTTCAGCACTATATTTAAACTTAAAGAAGAAGAACTATGAAAGCATGAGAGCTGGCTGGTTAAAGAGAATTGGCAAATTAGATTAAAGGATGGATCAATAGAAATGCAATGGCAGGTATTTGTGGGGATATTTCAAATGTTCAGAATGAACACATTTCAACAAACCAGGTCCAAGGGACAGACCTCCCATTCATGATTAATTAGAATGGTTAAAAATAGTATCAGAATTCAAAAATAGGATATAATTGTGCAAATACAGATGGCCAATTAAGAGATTGGATAGCACTTTTTTCAAAAAAATGCAAAGAATGACTAAACAGAAAGAGGAAAAATCAGACTATAAGAAAGATATCCAGAAATGTAAAGATAGATAATAAAAGTTTATAAAAATATTTTTAAAAAAGAATTAACAAAGTGAGCATTGATCTTACAGAAAGTCAGGCTGGAGAAGTGATAATGGAAAATAGAGAAATGCCAGGTGCATTGAACAGGTATTTTATATTTGTTTTCACAAAAGAAGCTACAAGTAAGATTCCAAAAACAACTATCAGTAAGGAATTGGAAAGGAGTGAGGAACTCAGACAAACTTTAAACACCAAGCAATTTGCACTTGCCAATTCTCATTTATTCAAAATTGGAGTGAAAAAGAAACCTGGAAACTATAAGCTTAAATGTGACTTTATGACAGGAAGAATAGAAGGGATGAACTCAATTTAAATAGAGAAAGACTGCAGAAAGCTACAAGCATAGAGGGATTTGGGAATCTTCAAGCATAAATTACAAAAATCTAACATACAAGTTCAGCAGTTAAGAGGGAAGGCCTTTCGAATGTTGGCCTTTGTGTGGAAAAGGGGATAGTGTAAAGGAATGGAATTCGAAAATATTCAGACCGCAGCTGAAATATTATGATCAGTTTGGTTTCCTTATCTAAGAAAGCATACGTTAGTTTTGGAGACAGTCCAGAGAAGGTTCACTCATTTGATCCTGGTTACAGAGGAACTGTCTTACAAGGAAATGTGGGGCAGGGTGTCCCTGCAATCATTTGAATTTAGAACAATGAGAGGCAACCTTATTGAAACACATAAATTTCTTAGGGGACTTGACACTAGGAAATAGGCAATTCTGAATTTGGTAATGCGTAATGAAGCAGACTTGATTAGGGAGCTTAAATTGAAGGAACTCTTAGGGGGCAGTGGCAATAATATGATGGAATTTACCCTGTAGTTTGAGAGAGAGAAGTTGGAATCAGATTTAATGGTTTTACAATTGAGTTAATACAACTACAGAGGCATAAAGGAGGAGCTGGCTAGAGTTGATTGGAAGAGGAGCTGAGCAAGAAAGGCAGAGGAGCAGCAAGAACAGGAGTTTCTGGGAGTAATTCAGGAGGCCCAGCAGAAATTCATCGCAAGCAAGAAGAAACACGCTGAATGGATGACAAGTTGAAAATTGTGGTGCTGGAAAAGCACAGCAGGCCAGGCAGTATCTGAGGAGCAGGAGAGTTGACATTTCAAGCATAAGTTCTTCATCAGGAATGCGGATGCTTCCTTGAGTGCTGCCTGACCTGCTGTGCTTTTCCAGTGCCACACTTTTCGACTCTGATCTCCAGCATCTGCAGTCCTCACGTTCTCCTAAATGGAGGACAAGTCAACCATGGCTGACAAATGAAGTCAGGGACAGCATAAAAACAAAAGGACAATAATTCAATGCTGTGAAGCTTAGCGGAAAACCAAAGATTTGAGAAGCCTTTAAAAACTAGCAGAGGCTAAATAAAAGAGCAGTTTGTGGGGTGGGGGGGGAGGGGAGGAGGAAAGATGAAATAGGAGGGTAAGCGTACTAGTAATATATATGAAGAATTGCAAAAGTATTTTTAGGTTTTAAAAAGTAATAGAGGCAAGAGTGAATATTGCACCACTGGGAAATGAGGCTGGAGAAGTAGTAATAGGAAACAAAGAAATGAAATCAATTTTCACAGTACAAGACACCAGCAGCATATCAGAATGTCAAGAGAGTCTGGAGTCAGAGGTGAGTGCAGTGGCCATCTGGGAGGTATTGGGGAAACTGCAAGATATGAAGTTCAATAAATCACCCAGACTGGATGGACAACACCACAGGGTTTTGAAGTAGATCGCTGAGGACATTGTGGAGGCATTGCTGATGACCTTTCAGGATTTACTGGAGTAGGGAGGGTCCCAGGATTGGAAAGTTGCTAATGTAACATCTCTGTTTAAAAAGGGAGTGAGGCAGAAGACAGGGAATTGTGGAGCAGTTAGCCTTCCCTGGTTTGTTGGTAAGATTTTAGAGTCCATTATCAAGGAAGAGATTGTGGAGTACTTAGAAGTGCATGGTAAAATAGGGCTGAATCAGCTCAACTTCATCAAGTGGACTTCATGCCTGACAAATCTGTTAAAATTCTTTGAGCAGGTAACAAGCACATTAGACAAAGACATGGTAGTGGACACAATCTATTTCGATTTCCAGAAGGCCTTTGACAAGGTGTCACACAGAAGACTGATTAACTAGAGCTTGTGTGTGTCTGCGGCAAGGTACTGGTATCGATTGAGGATTGGCTGACTGGCAGAAGGCAGAGAGTGGGGATAAAGGAGTCCTTTTTAGGATTGCAGCTGGTGACCAGTGAAAGTCCATGGGGATCAGTGATTTGGATGAACAATCTGGGGACATTGTTGCTAAGCTTGTAAGTGACACAAAGATAAGTGGAGAGACAGATAGTGTTAAAGAAGGGGGGAGGCTGCAGAAGGACTTGGTCAGGTTAGAACAAGTGGCAAAGAAATGGAAGATGGCATACAAATGGGAAAGTGTCAGGTTAAGCAATTTGGGAGAAAGAATAGAGGTGAAGACTATTTTCTGAATGGGGAAGGGATTCAAAAATCTGAAATACAAAGGGACTTAGGAATCCTAGTTCAGGATTCTCTTAAGGTTAATATGCAGGTCCAGTTGACAGTTAGCAAGGCAAATGCAATATCAGCATTAAGAGGGCTAGAATACATGAGGAGAGATGTAAGAAGAGTCTCCTGACCTGAAACGTTAACTCTGATTTCTCTCCACAGATGCAGCCAGACCTGCTGAGCTTTTCCAATAATTCTGTTTTTGTTTCTGATTACAGCATTAGCAGTGTTTTTAAATTTTTACTTTGGAATATTCTGAGTAGTTTTGAGCCCCGTATCTAAAGAAAGTGTCTTGGCATGGAAGTGGTCGAGATGAGGTTTAATGGAGTAATCCCAGCAATGAAAGGTTAGTCATTTGAGGGGCATTTGAGGAGTCTGGTTGGAGTTTTGAACAATGATGGGAGAGCTCATTGAAACCTCAAGTATACTGAGAGGCCTGAGGATAGAGTGGACATGGAGAAGATGTTTCCACGAGTAGGAGAGGCTAAAATCTGAGGGCACAGCCGTGGATGAGGGGATGACCTTTTAGAACTGAGATGAAGAGGAATTTCTTGAGCCAAAGGGTGAATCTGTGGAACTCATTGCTGCAGAAGTATGTGAAAGCCAGTGATTGAGTGTATTTAATACTCAAGGTAATCTTGATAGGTAGGTTCTTTATTAGTAAGGCTATCAAGGGTTACAGGGAAATGGCAGGAGAATGCAGTTCCAAAACATATTATATGTATTTCTGGTCATCACATTACAGCAAGGAAGTAATTGCTCTGGAGACAGTGCAGAGAAGATTTACTAAAATGTTGCCAGGGCTGGAGAATCGTAGCTATGAGGAGAGATTGGAGACTTGGGGCTGTTTTCCTTGAGGGGTGATATGATTGAGGTATACAAAATTGTGAGGGGTAGAGGTAGAATAGGCAGTAGGAATCTGTCCCTTGGCAGAGAGTTCAAAAACCAGGGGTCACAGATTCAAGCTAAGTGGCAGAAGGGTTATCAGAATGTGAAGAAAAACCTTTACAGGGACAGGGTTTGGGTATCTAGAATTCATTGCCAGAGTTGGTGGTGGAGGCAGAGATCCTAAATTATTTTTTTAAATACCTGGATTTATGCCTTAAGTGTTTTAAATTGTAGAGCTTTGGGCTGTGTGCAGAAAGGTGGGATTAGAAAGAGCACCTGGATGACTTCGGGTCAGCATGAACAAGATGGGCCAAATTGTCCCCTTCTGTGCTGTATCATTTCTATGGTTCTATATCAGCCATGACTGAAGCAGTCTCAATGGGCTGAATGGCCTAATTCTGCTCCAGTATCTTATAGTCACATTTATTGGTTGTACAAATATCCTTACAATTGTGCGTGCACAAATTTTGTCCTTTTACATTACACAGGTATCACTATGAAATATACAAGGTGAAAAATAGATCATGCCTTTTAATGTCTCCCTGCATCCACACAGAGCAGTAATTGGAATAAATGACATAACTTCTTACTTTGAGTTGGTCTTTGCAGAATTGCAGAAATGGAACTAATGTTACAGTAAGCATCTACTCATCTCGCTGGAGCTTTAGCATCTTACCATTACACGAGATGTTTGTTATCTTTATCCTTTCACATCATGAGCAGGTGTTTCCCACACACAGTTTACTTCTGATGGGCTTCCTTTTCCCATGAACACATCGTTTCTCACACCTGTAGTGAAACAAACCAAGCCAAATACAGAAACAGAGTGAGCGCTTTGACAACATTTTGTTAAGTGTCCCAAACACTGCTGGATTTTACGAACACATGAACAAGGAACAAGAGTAGGCCATTTGGCCCTTCAAGCCTGCCCTGCCATTCAATGAAATCACGGCTGATCTGATATTAATCTCATCTCTCCAATCCTGCATATCCCCTATAATCTTTCATCCTCTTGGTAATTAAGAATCTATCAGCCTCTGCCTTAAAATTATTTAAAAATTCTATATCCACTTACTTTTGAGAAAGGGAATTCCAAAGTGTCACAACTCTCAGAGAATAAAAAATGTCCGTATCTCTGTTTAAATGGGCAAACTCTTATTTTTAAACTATGACCCCTAAATCTAGATTCTCCCACTACAGGCAACGTCATTTCCACATCCACCCAGTCAAGTCCCCTCAGGATCTTATACATTTTGATTAAGTCATCTCTGATATGTCTAAACTCCAGAGGATGCAGGTCTAGCCTGTCTAACCCTTCATCATGAGGCAATCCACTCATTCCAATGTATTACTCTACTTCCTTCTCTGAACTATTCTATAAGACCATAAGACATAGGAGTGGAAGTAAGGCCATTCAGCCCATTGAGTCCACTCCGCCATTTAATCATGGCTGATGGTCATTTCAACTTCACTTACCCGCACTCTCTCCGTAGCCCTTAATTCCTTGCCAGATCAAGAATTTATCACTCTCTGCCTTGAAGATATTTAAAGTACTGGCCACCACTGCACTCCGTGGCAATGAATTCCACAGGCCCACCACTCTCTGGCTGAAGAAATGTCTCCTCATTTCTGTTCAAAATTGACCCCCACTAATTCTAAGGCTGTGCCCAAGGGTCCAAGTCTCCCCGCATAATGGAAACAAAATTCCCAGCCTCCACCCTTTCTAAGCCATGCATTATCTTGTAAGTGTCTATTAGACCTCCCCTCAACCTTTTAAACTCTAATGAATACAATACCAGAATCCTCAGCCATACCATTCCAGGGATCATTCGTGTGACTTTCCGCTGGATACACTCCAGTGCCAGTATGTACTTCCTGAGGTGTGGGGCCCAAAACTGGACACAGTATTCTAAATGGGGCCTAACTAGAGCTTTATAAAGTCTCAGAAGCACATTGCTGTTTTTATATTCCAACCCTCTTGAGATAAATGACAACATTGCATTTGCTTTCTTAATCACAGACTCAACCTGCAAATTAACCTTTAGGGAATCCTGGACTAGCACTCCCAGATCCCTTTGTACTTCAGCTTTATGAATTTTGCTCACCATGCAGTTTAAACTTCCAAAGTGCAAGACCTCGCATTTGCTCACGTTGAATTTCATCAGCCATTTCTTGGACCACTCCCCTATACTGTCTAAATCTTTCTGCAGCCTTCCCACCTCATCATTCCAATGCATTAATAACCTTCTGAAAATATGGTGACCAATTCTGTACACAGTATTCCAGATGCTGTTTCACTAATGGCCTCTATAATAGAAGCAAACTCTCCTAATTCCCTCTTATCCAAATTTAATCCGGGTCACTCCACCCACCACACCTCCGCCCCATTGCATGCCCCTCCACCATCAAACTCAATCCATCGGAGCGTGTTAAATTCTACCCTGCAGCTCTACTTACAAAGTGAAGGATCCCGTATGTCTTCTAAACAGTATTCTCAACTTGTCCTGTCATCATTAAAGATCCATGTTGTTTTGTTCCTGCACACCCTTTAAACTTGTAAAATTGGACCATTTGGCTCATAATGCCTCTTCTCATACATCCTACCAAATGAGAATGTACAAAATAGGATTAAGTTCCTTAAGTCTTTTCACCATTCAATAAAGATCACGGTTAAAATTTTACATCAACTTCACTATCCCTTTTGAACTCAATGTTCCCTGCAGGGCCACGCACTGGGAAATTGAAATCTGCACAAGTCACATGATCTTCCATGCTATGGACTGTTGTATACAGACAACATGGATGATATCCTTCCCAGACATCCATGCAGCATGATCCTAACAGCTGCATCCAAACAGCCAATGAATCTCAGGATCATCCACATGGCAGAACAAAGCTTAGCCCTTCTGAACTCATTACCCAACCATGCGAACACCTCCAACTCCAGGCAAGTTGTAAAACCCTGTGACCGTCAAAGCAGGCTGTGGAAAGGGAAAAAAGACAGGTCACATCACCTCCAGCTGTGGACTTCAGTGAAAAGCTGTAGGAACAGAGTCCGGACAGCTGGAGTGTTCATAGTCATCAGTGTTCGGAATATACAGTGTCCAGGAGGCAGAAGGTCTGGGAAGCAGGCAGCCATTCTAAAAGGAAGTAGCAAGTTCCATTTCTCTTTCATGTTTTAAAGATTTGTTTTCTTGATAAGTTTCAAACATGTGCAACAGAAAAACAAATGAATCTTCAAGCTCCTTAAAAATAAATCCTGTGCACATTTCAAAAAGGAACAGCTTTGCAAGATCATCAAAACTGAAATGTCATCTTCAATACACAATATCCAGGTTGCTGAGATGATGTTGTATGCCCAATTGCTCGAATGCAAATGCTAGAGGTGAGTTCAACACTGGGAAAGATGACAGGATTGGAAAGTGGACTACCTGATGTTGCATTTGAGCCAGAAAGTGCACATAGATGTCGTTATTAGTTTACAGAACTAAATAAAAGGTGGAATTTTTCAATGTTCACCAGAAGATCATGAGATGAGGACACAGTTTACACAATGCAAAAAGACCAAACCCAGCACTGTGAGAGATCTCATTTATAATGTCATACTTGCAGAAAAGACGAATGCACGCGTGGTTTCCATGCACAACATTGATGATCATGTGCTGAAGTACTCAGCAAGGAATTGGCGCAGCAAGAATTGCGCCTTAAAATCCACTTGTTCTCCTTTATATACCCTGCTAGTTACAACCTCTAAAAACACTGCTGGATTTGTCAAATACAATTTCCCTTTTGCACAGCCACATTGATTTTGCTAAATTACTGATTTCAGCATTTTCCATTGTCTGATGTCAGGTTAACTTCTCTTATTCATTCATGGGATGTGGACTTCACTGGTTGAGCCATGGTGAGCTGCCTTCTTGAACAATTTTCTGTCCATTCAGTATAGGTAGACTTACAGTGCTGTCTGGGAGGGAATTCCAGGACTTTGACTCCAAAACAGTAAATGAATGACAATATATCTTCAAGTTAGGATGGTGAAAGGTTTGGCATGAAATTTGTAGGTGGTGGTGTTCCCATGTATGTACTGTCTTTTGACTGAAACTGTAAATGAACAACAATGTATTTCCAAGCCAGCTCTTTTATCCTGAATTGTGTTGGAGCTGTATTCATTCAGGCAAGTGGAACTATTCTATGGCATTTCAGACTTGTGCCTTGTAATGATGGACAGGTTTTGGAGAGTCCGGAGGTGAGTTATTTCGTGGCATTCCTTGCCACTGATCTGGTCTTGTAACCACAGTATTTATATAGTTATTCCAGTTCAGTTTCTGGTCAACTCTCATGATTTTGATAGTGGAGACTTTGGTGATAGAAACATCACTGAATTTCAAGGAATGATGGTTAGATTTTCTCGTGTTGGAGATGGTTGTAGCCTAGCATTTCTGTGGCATGACTGTTACTTGCCATTTGCCAACCCAAACCTAGATATTATCTAGGTCTTGCTGCATTTGGACATACTTCAATATCTGAAGAATCACTAATGGTGCTGAACATGTGTGATTATCAGTAAATATCCCCATTTCTGAAACAAACAGAAACAGAAATTGCTGGAGAAACTTAGCAGGTGTGGAAGCATCTGTGGAGGGAAAACAGAATTAACATTTTTCCCATTATATTTCTACTGTCTTGGCCTCTATGGAATCTGTGTTTTCTTTCGTGATCTACTTCCCCTTTACTTACTTACACAAGGTTGCCATATAATTTGTTTTAATGGTCAGTATCTTGTAGGGGTCTGATTGATGTGAGCTCTGCCAAGATCTATGGGAGAATTGGATGAAAAATCTACTGAGGACTATCTCAATGCTGGGAATGGCTCACTTCATCTTTTATGCTTTTGCCAAATTGCCAAATAGGAGGGTTTATAGATTATTAAATGTCCAATAGAAAGTCCAGTTCATGTCAATCATATTCAGTTCCTGCCTTAACAAATGCCGAACCAACTAGACGTTGAAAATTTTTGACTTGGATGTCAGACCAAGTAGCTTGTGCTTCAGCTCATTGCTTGGTCCAATGGACCCTCAAGGTTGGATAAGGGCACCACCGTCTCAAGGCACACTCCACAGGCACCAGTCATACACACTTCACATCCAAGGCATTTGATATGTACCAGCTTCTAAGAACCTTAATGGCACAGCTCTGATACATTTAAAGTACACTTTTGAACTTCATTGCTGCATCATTGATGCACCAGAACTATCATTGTAATGCTACAGGAAGAACACTGCAACCAGAGTCATGTACCCAGCCCATAGAATGGACCAGGCTGCATCTTTGCATCAGTTTCTTGTTCTCTTAGTGCTCACTCACTTGAGCCTACCTCACAGCATCCCAGCCTTGCATTACCTTCCCTTTTGCATTTCATCCCCTCAGCCAGAGATACCAGGCTCATAATACTGCTGCGTATCTTGCAACTTAGCACAGACAAATGAGCAGAAAGCTTGTCATTGTAGTCAGCAGTCCTCAGTCAAGTCAAAGGAGAGACAGCCTTAAGTCAGAGAGTCCTGAAAAATAAGTCCAGGAATATTCAAGGACAATCTCTGATACCAGTAGATGTAGTCAGTCAGCTGCTAGCAGTGGTCAGAGTCAGGAACCTCTCATCATAAGAGCTGAGGAATTAAATGTCAGGGAGCATACTACCCATGTTAACCTTCTGCTCTGTTATGTACATGCTCCCAACATGGAATGAGAGAGAGGAGGGTATTACATGAGGTGAGCGTTTGGTGCTGTTGAGTTGTCCTGAGCGAATCATACGCAGAATTGGTGGTGTCAGGGTCTGGGGTCAGTGAAAGTGGGTGGAATAGACGCTGCAGGAAATAATGAACATGGCAGAGCATGGGCCTCTGTGGAAGTGGGTACAGTAGCAGATATAGAGTGCCTGAGAGGTAGAAGAGAGAAAATGGTGGCTCTTAGGCTGGCAGAACAAATAAAATCATTGACAGTGCTGGCCTTTCTTCCAGACAGTTAAGGCTGCTTGATGTAGGTGGCTTCAGACCTGGACAGCATGGTTTGGTGTGGTGGCTTTGACTGCTAACTCAGGGAGAAAAAGACATCTTGCCTTTGCACCACTCTATCCAGCAGGTCTTCCAAGTCCTTGCCTGCAAAGCAGTGTGTCGTTATCTGTCTATCTGTCATGTCCAGAGAAAGTGACAAGTACCATGCAAGGCAGGTCTGGGTTGACAGCGCTTACCTCATTGTACAACAACCTTTTAAAGATGACATGGTCATGTGGGAAGCTAGTCTTTCAGCAGATGTTCAGGAAATGCCATTTTGTTCTAGGAATGCTGCATGGTAAGATGGGGACAGAATCAGACATGGAGGACACCATGGGGGGTGGGGTATGTAGTTAAGAGTTATGTTGTTAAGAGGCAAGACATTTCAATGGGCCTTGCAGTGAGAGTCCCTCCAAAGAATTCATCACAATTCACAGGTAGCCAATGAAAGTAAGATTCAGCCCCAAATGCCTTATTACTTTATACAGATGTAAGTTTTCTCCTTCTAGCTTTTTGTTCATCTTTTTCTAGTTTCTAAATTTTTCCCAATCCTACTTCCTGTTCCTCTGAGCCAAAAATGTTTCTCAATACTGTGCTTAAATCATACTTTATTACCAGGGCAGCCTCCGCTCCTTCACATTTGCTCTGTCTTTGCAAAGTCCAAATTGTCTTCATTTCTATACAATATGCATTTTGATATAATACAAGAATCTCGATTGGTCAGAGAGTTTGGAATTAAAGGAAGGATCTCTTAAAAAGATATTAAAAGATTATAATCATATAACTAGATGAGTTATGCCCACTGGTGAAAAGTGAATTATGATTACTGTTTATGGAATAGATCATATTACCACAATTACCAGTTAAAACAAGTTTATTGCAGACTATAATTTTTAGATAAAGAAAATAAATACAAATCAAAAATTTGAACAAAAACAAATTTGTTTTGATGAGAATATCCATATTTAAGATTTGAAGGTCAACATTTTGCACATCTCGAGTGCTTATTTTCCTTTTAAGTACTGTGTGAAGAACCATTCATACAAAGGAAGTGATTTCATTCTTTGAACAGGAATTTATTTTCTTGCAACCAGTCCAATTAACAATGCTACCTGCCAAAAACACCACTAAATTCGTAATTTAGACAATTAACTTAAACTTCTGCTGCAGACTGCAACACATCAAAACATAGTTCATATTAGAGTAACAGAAATTTATTCTTTTACGCTCTTAAGTTATTGGATAGCTGACAGATTTACAGTTTTCTGCTATAAGTAGTTACCAAGTTCTTGTGAATACCACCACTATACTGTATGGGGACTGGCATCAACAACAAGAAGGATATTCAGACTTGCTTCTATGAAAAAGCTGTAGATGGCACAACACATTGCCAGACCATGTAATGTTCCAATGTTCAAGAAAAGAAGGTTGTAACTCTCCACGTGAGACATTTCCAATCTTGGTTGTACTGTCAAAATAAGGGAAGGAATAGGAATTCGACAAAGTGATTGCAGTGTTGGCACATGCAGAGACCCAGTCGTAAGTTTCTGGAGGAGTAAGTACAAAAGGGGAAAGAGACATTATCTCATTACGAAAAGAACAGCCTGTGGAATTTTGATATTTCTCCACTTTCCCTCTGTCTTATTAGTTTCACTGGACTGGCAATCACTGCTAACAAACATTGTGCTTTTCCGCAGCATCCAAATTGTGATTTTTCTATAATATACAAAATGGTCAAACCATCCATGCACAAAACAATCTTTTTTCATGTCAGCATTATCGGTTCAATCAGAAGCAATCGACTTGTTTATTACTGCGTAGCTAATTTTTAAAAAATGCGTAATAAACTGGTCCGAAAATAAAATGATGCAAGGGGTCATATTGTGCAGTTAGGAGGAAGTGAGGACTGCAGATGCTGGACTCAGAGTTGAGAGTGTGGCACTGGAATTCCTAATGAAGGGCTTATGCCTGAAACGTCGATTCTCCTACTTCTCAGATGCTGCCTGACCTGTTGTGCTTTTCCAGCACCACACTCTCGATATTGTGGAGTTAGCCTGTTATATCCTTCAGGACCACATTTAAGCTATCTGCCTTCCTTGGCATAGTGCCATGTTCTTTCACTCATTTTTCTCTGTTAAAGGCTGTAAAGCTTTCTAAACTAAAGCTTCAGATTTGCTAAACATGCAGCATGCTTTTATTACAAAACTAGGCACTACGATATATAAGCATCTTAAATCTTTGGCAAAGTATCAAGATGCCTTTCAGGCACTTCAGCATTCACGCTAACTCATGCAATGTGCTGTGCTGTATTAAAATGGTATGAATTTTACAGATCTGATCAAAGAGAACTGAACACATTAAATCCGGTCAAACAATGTACATTGTTTGAGGATCAGATTTTCCTTAGCAAAGGCTTATCTTCCTGTGATGATAATCTGGCTAAGGACTTAGTTCCTCTTCTGGTTTGGTTTTCATGCTTTGACATCTGGGATCAAGAACAAAAATAGTGCTAACACCAGAATCAATTTGTAGAATTCCCATTGCTTTCCTTATTTTGACACAACAATCAAGGTTTTAAACTTGTTACATGGAGAATTACAAACTTCTTTTCTTGAACTTTGGAACATTACATAATGTGCCAATATGTTGTGCCCTGCACAGCATTTTATTTAATAGGAGTAATCCTGAATGTCCTCTTTATTATCAATACCCATCATCAAATAAGAGATTTGTAATGTAACTGCTTGTTACATTGGACTTGTAGGTTTTCTCAAGAAATGTTTCAAAAATTGAAAGCTCAAACATAACAGGGAATCACAGATCCCAGTTATGTAATCAAAATCAAATGGTGCATTTTCAATTTTTTTTCTGCTGTAACATTATTTGAGGTTATGAATGTCTATTACTGTTTCAGTCATAGAACAGCAAAGATTACCACATAACATAATCTGAGTTCATGGTAATGCATAGATATAAACTTGAGTTTTCATTGTTTACATACAATGGACAAAAGATGTTGGATCTTAAGCCAAATCTCTCATGAAAACATTCTAACAGATTTACCTCAGGACAGGCAAGTAAGTAAATCTTAATCTTAGATTTATTTTTCACAGCCATTGCAAAACTGCAAGGTATCAGGTAAATAGATCTTTACAGTTTAGAATACTAAACAACTCTTCTGCACTTTGCAAATCCATTGCACTTTTAATAATACATTTTTTTTGGATTATTTGCCTTAAATGTTATTACGGTTTTATTTCAATATAATTACAAATATGGACTTATTAACATGGTGAAGTTTTGTTTTACCCATTCAGTTACAGAATCATGAAGTCATACAGATGTACGGCACAGATACAGAACCTTCAGTCCAATTCGCCCATGCCAACCAGATATCCTAAATTAATTAATCCCATTTGCCAGCACTTGGCCTATGTCCCTCTAAACTCTTCGTTTTCACATACCCATCCAATGCCTTTTAAATGTTGCAATTGTACCAGCCTTCACCACTTCCTCTGGCAGCTCACTCCATATACACACCACCCTCTGCCCCTTAGGCACCTTTTAATCTTTCCCCTCTCACCCTAAATCTATGCCCTCTAGTTCTGGACTCCCCCACCTCAGGGAAAATACCTTGCCTAGTTATCCTATCCATGCCTGTCAAGATTTTATAAACCTCTATAAGGTCACCCCTCAGCCTCCGACGCTCCAGGGAAAACAGCCCCAACTTATTCAGCCTCTCCTTATAGCTCAAACTCTCCAACCCTGGCACATCCTTGTAAATCTTTTCTGAACCCTTTCAAGTTTCGCAACATCCTTCCTATAGGAGGGAGACAAGTACTGGCACCCAATATTCCAAAAGTGGCCTAACCAATGTTCTGCACAGCCACAACATGACCTCCCAACTCCTATACTCAATGCTCTGACCAATAAAGGAAAGCAAACTAAATGTCTTCTTTATTCTAATAAGTACAGATCCAATCTACACAAAAACAGAGATTGCTGGAAAAACTCAGCAGGTTTGGCAGCATCTGTGGAGAGAAAGTAATGTTAACATTTTGGATTCAGTGACCCTTCTTTAGAACCTGTTGAGCTGCTGAGTTTTTTCAGCAATTTCTCTTTTCCTTTCTGATTTCCAGCATCCACAGTTCTTTTTTTTCCCCCCAATCTACTCAACCTTTCCTCATAAGACAGTTGGTCCATACTTAGTGTTAAAAATGAGGTCTGCAGATGCTGGAGATCACAGCTGCAAATGTGTTGCTGGTCAAAGCACAGCAGGCCAGGCAGCATCTCAGGAATAGAGAATTCGACGTTTCGAGCATAAGCCCTTCATCAGGAATAAGAGAGAGAGAGCCAAGCAGGAGAGGGAGGAAGAGAGCTTCTTCAAGGAAGGCATCCTTGTAAGAGGATTCGCAGTAGGTTAAAATCTTCGAGTAAAAAATGAGGTCTGCAGATGCTGGAGATCACAGCTGCAAATGTGTTGCTGGTCAAGATGCTGCCTGGCCTGCTGTGCTTTGACCAGCAACACATTTGCAGCTGTGATCTCCAGCATCTGCAGACCTCATTTTTTACTCGAAGATTTTAACCTACTGCGAATCCTCTTACAAGGATGCCTTCCTTGAAGAAGCTCTCTTCCTCCCTCTCCTGCTTGGCTCTCTCTCTCTTATTCCTGATGAAGGGCTTATGCTCGAAACGTCGAATTCTCTATTCCTGAGATGCTGCCTGGCCTGCTGTGCTTTGACCAGCACCACATTTGCAGCTGTGATCTCCAGCATCTGCAGACCTCATTTTTTACTCGAAGATTTTAACCTACTGCGAATCCTCTTACAAGGATGCCTTCCTTGAAGAAGCTCTCTTCCTCCCTCTCCTGCTTGGCTCTCTCTCTCTTATTCCTGATGAAGGGCTTATGCTCGAAACGTCGAATTCTCTATTCCTGAGATGCTGCCTGGCCTGCTGTGCTTTGACCAGCAACACATTTGCAGCCATACTTAGTGTTAGCTCAGTGAAACTTCTCTGGCTGTCTCTAATACCTTTGCTTAGATAAGAGACCCAAACTGTTCACAGTATTCCCGCCATGATCTGACTGGTGCCTTGCATAGTTTTAGCAAAACCTTCTGAGTTTTATATTCCATTCCCTTTGAAATAAAGACCAACATTCCATTTGTCTTCCCTCTTACCTGCTGAAGTTGGATGCTAGCTTTTTGTGAATTATGGATGAGAATTCCCAAATCCATTGCATTCTGCAGTCTTTCTCCATTTTAAAAATATGCAGTTTGCATGTTAAGATGCAGTGATGATGTTATGACCATATCTCTTAAAGTTAGGTGAGATACACAACACAACATATCATACCATCTATACCAATCAAATTATTGCTGCATCTTACACTGTACTCTATTTTTTAATGCAATTTTGGGAAATTTATTTGCAGAATTGTGCTGACTTGCTTGATTTTTGTTTGTAAGATATTCAAGAGGCATTTTAGTAAGGCTAAAACTAAGATAGATTGGTTTATGAGACAGTTTTTTGAACTGATGGCATTCAGAGATTGAGGTGTCTATTGGTCACCAATCTGTTTTAGATATTTCTGAAATGAACCATATAAGACAGCATCCCAAAAATTGAAATATGGTTCCTTACTATAGTACTTGGGTTAATCTTGCCTTACGGCAAAAAAGATTCATAAGCCATTAAACTTTTGTCACTCCTGTACTTGACTGGCTCCGAAATTTATTTCTGTCTTTGCTATAATTGAATCCAAGAACAAAATTACTTTTTCATATTTTAGCCGTTCAAGTAAGTGAACATTTATTAATGGTCCATTTGCTGTGAAATATTGTACTTGCTTCCTGTTAAATCTCAACCAGCCTTTCATCAAGATGAAGCTATATAAACTGAATTCTGTTTGTGCTGAATTTAACTTTGCATGTTGCATTTCGGATTAAATAGAAAATGAGAATATAGTAAGTTGATTATACACATCCTGTTGACAATGTGCAATTTATAGGTACCTGTATTTAATTTTATGCTCATTTTTGCAAAGCATTCTCTGTTGTTAATAGGGTGTCATATTTACTGTGTTAGATTGGATCCCCTACAGTGTGGAAACAGAACCTTTGGCCCAACAAGTCCACACCAACTCTCCGAAGAGTAACCCACCCAGACCCGTTCCCCTATATTCACCCCTGACTAATGCACCTAACAATTTAGTATGGCCAATTCACCCGGAGGAAACCCACACAGATACAGGGAGAATGTGCAATCTCCACACAGACAGGCAGGAATTGAACCCAGGTCCTTGGCGCTGTGAGGAAGCAGTGCTAATCACTGAGCCACTGTGCTGCCCCCCAGCATTGACTGGCATAATTCCATCCACAAGTGACAGTATACAAAGTAATGACACATGAAAAGGTGAATGTTATTCATAAACTTGAGTTTGTATCAGTAAAATAATTAATACACTTCTATAAACATTATGGGATAATTTTAAATTTGAACAATAAATATTAATAAATAATGCAACAAAATAATTACTTTATAAAGTGAGATATAATTAGGATTCAGATAGATGCACAATTATGAGTTTAGATTTTATTATTAAGGCTTAGCGACCTTAATCTATCTATTTTTACAAACGTTTTAGATGACTTTATCAATCACTAAGGGATAGAAGTTAACTTGTATTGCCATACAAATACATTTAATAATCCCAGAACACTGGCAAACTAAATTATGAATAACAGCCACCAATATTTGATGGTTAGAAGAAGAATCTCAAGTAAATTGTAATTGAAAAATAAGTAAATAGTAAGTGACCATGATTAAGGGCTTGTTTTTATTACATTTATTCACAAAATATTTAAAGGTAAAGTTGCCATTGTCCTATCATAGGGACATTACAGGGAGACACCTGGTGGTGGTTTATTGTGAGGGTCACCAGACCTCAAGTGACGGGAGAAGTTGAAGAAAGAGAGTCCCACATCCATTGTGGGTGTTGAACCCACACTGTTGGCATTACTCTGCATCACAAACGCCATGCTGTCCAGCCAAATGAGCTAACAAAAACATTAACTGCTTGTTTTGAAAAAGAATGTGATCTGCCCAGACTGAGAAAAAAGATAATGTAGGATCTCTAACTTCTCATCAGCCAAAACTGTCTTCATACAGACAACATGGACATAATGAGGAATGGGTTCCTATCTATTCTAAAGATAACATTGGTAGCTTGAGCCAACTCATTCTTTAGAACAGGAGATCTCATATGCACAGAATGATCCGATTAAATTAACCATTACCACATTATCAAAAAGTCGGATGTCAACAATTTTCAATTAACAGGGCTAATCCCAAAGACACAACAAAATATGACCTGTAGGTGAGTTTTCCAAGTATTCTGTGGGCAGTTGAAGCGTGGGCCTGCCTCAGGCCAGGTCTTAGATTAATCTAAAATTGGTGTTGAAAAATGTGTTGTTGGAAAAACACGGCAGGCCAGGCAGCATCCGAGGAGCAGGAGAATTGACGTTTCGGGCATAAGCCCTTCTTCAGGAATCAGCTTATGCCTGAAATGTTGATTCTCCTGCTCCTCGGATGCTGCCTGGCCTGCTGTGTTTTTCCAGCACCACATTTTTCAACTCTGGTCTCCAGCATCTGCAATCCTCACTTTCTCCTAGTTAATCTAAAAGTGGGGTCAGTTTTCAGAGAGAGTTAATCAGGGATTTCTGATAGTTTAAAAATGTGAGCTGTTTTGTCTCATGAAAAGCAGCAATTTCCCATCGAAGAGCCAGGATTTTAGGTTGCCAGTGTGAAGAGTATCTTGTATTATTGATATGTTAGGTGATGATCTGAAGCCAATACTGGTGGGTTTGGATTGCTTAAGTTCCAACTAACAAAACAAATCATCTTTGTCCAGCTCAGGAAGGCACTCGAATGAGACGAGGACAGAGTAAGTATTTATAAGACTTCCAGAAAGGTCCATCAAGAAATGTAACATAGATGTCAATTTGTGGGAGACTCTGAATTAGAAGAAACTGACATAGATTAAATTCCTGTATGAAGGAACATAATTCTTTGGGAAAACCTCTCTGCAGGAGGAAGTACCAAAAAGGAACCAGAAAAAGGAATACCAGCAATTTCAGGCCAAGGACCAATTCTACCACCTGGAAACACCTGCTAAAAGGAGGTCAGAGACAGCTTTAGGCCTAGGCTCTCAACTGCTGCAGAACTCATGACTAGTGACATGGAATTTCCTTGGTCACCAATCAGACTCGTTAGTAAGTGATTACCAATGACAAAGTTAGTTGTCTATATCATCTGGTTTGATTACATTCAACAAAGTTTGATATTATTCATTAACTCAGTGTGGAAGTTTTCTCTTATAGTATATTTCTGTGTTGAAGCTGAAGCATTTGAACTATATTGTTTAAAGTGAATAATTTGAGACTTTTAATTAGGCAAGCTGAAAAAGTTGAACTTACATAAAATTTCTAAGTTGACTTTTTAAACTGATACCATAGAACCCCTGATAATATATTGTGCTAGTGAATACTGTTAGGTGGAAGTGAATAATGGCACATCCATAAAAAATCCTAATAGGAGAGAGAAATGAGTGTCTTTCATCTATCTTAAGATAACAAGAGGGTGTGAAACAAAGATAGAAGAAATCACTGAATTCCACCTCCCACACGCCACAACCAATCAACATCCTAGGCGTTATTATTGATCAGAAATTCAACTGGATTCACCATATTAACACAGTGGCTACAAAAGCAGGCCAGAAGTTTGGAATATTATGCAAGTAATTCACCTCCTGTCTCCCCAAAGCCTGTCCATTATCTACAAGGCACAGGTTAGGAGTGTGACTGAATACTCCTCATTTGCCTGGATTGGTGCAACTCCAACAACACTCCAAGTTTGACATCAGCCAGGACAAAGCAGCTGATTGATTTGCACCACATCCACAAGCATCCATTCTCTCCACTTTTGACAATTAGTAGCAGCAGTCTGCAATATCCACAAGATGCACTGCAGGAATTCACTGAACAATCCTTAGACAGCATCTTCCGAACTTACATTTCTGTCTGGAAGGACAAGTGCAGCAGATATATAGGAGCACAACCACCTGCAAGTTTATCCTCATCCCACTTACCATCTTGATTTAGAAATATGTGGGCGGCACAGTGGCACAGTGGTTAGCACTGCTGCCTCACAGCGCCAGAGACCCGGGTTCATTTCCCGCAGAGTTTGCACATTCTCCCTGTGTCTGTGTGGGTTTCCTTCGGGTGCTCCGGTTTCCTCCCACAGTCCAAAAATGTGCAGGTTAGGTGAATTGGCCACACTAAATTGCCCGTAGAGTTAGGTGCAGGGATAAATGTAGGGGAATGGGTCTGGGTTGGTGAGCTTCAGTGGGTCGGTGTGGACTTGTTGGGCCAAAGGGCCTGTTTCCACGCTGTAAGTAATCTAATCTAAAAAAATATATATTGCCATACTTTCAGTGTCAAAGTCCTGAAATTCCATCCTTAAAGGCATTGGGGGTCAAGCACGTGGACTGCAGCTGTTCAAGAAGGCAGTTCACCACCACCTTCTCAAGGGCAACTAAGGAGGAGCAATAAATGTTGGCCACACAGAGGTGCCCTCGTCCCATGAGTGCACAAAAATAAACCAGCCTTGATTTTCACTTTATTTCTGATACGATAGGCTTGATTGGTTTTCACAAAAACTCTAATAAAAGTGATCATAGGCTATGATTGGTCGCAATATAAGTGTGTGGTGGGAATGCAGTTTTTCAAGTAATGCTATTGCTTTTCAACAGTCAATCAATATTTCTAGTTCTATTTAAAACTATGATGGTGGGTGATATTGTTCTTGGCGCTCAGGGTACTGTAGTCCAGGGTTGCTAGCCTGTACTGCCTCCTTAAAATATTGCTCATCTATTCTAAACAACAAGTGAAAATAAGTACAAATTTTGGAGACTAATTGGATGGTTATTGCAACTGTTTATGAATCATTACTGCCAGATAAACAAAGGATGAAATGTTTAACTTTCATTCTTCCTTTAATTTAAATTAACTAACAATTGATAAATTGTAATGTCTGGATTAGAATGTCTTCAGAAGTGCTTCCCACTTTTTTTCCGTTTGTGATGTCATTTTAAAGTGATGTGCAAAGCAGGCAAGAGAGATTTGAGAAAAAAACTTTTTTATACATGAGGTAGATAGGGTATGAGAAAAAAAAAGGAGCTTGGCACTGGGTAATAATGTTCATTTGAAAAGCTAGAGCAGGCAGGCATGATGAACTCTTTCTTCCTGTGAAGGATCTGTGACTGTGGCATGGGAGGGGTAATGGTCAGAAACTTGTGACTGATAGTAGGGGCGAGAGATAGATAAATGGACAGGGTGAAGGCCTGTAACTGTAGTCGAAGAGCTGTGACAGTGTTTTGGAAACCATAAGGGAAAGGGTTAGAAATCTATGAGAACGAGGCAGTGGGAGCTGTTTAGTCCTCAGAATTTTAGTTAAAAGCACTTAAGTTTTCCACTGGGTGGTTCACAATAAGGAGACACATTCAAGGGTCGACTAACTAGTGGACAAGTTCACTATAAACAATGACTGCGAGAGATAATGGGGCCACACAGCTGTCAACACTCAGTCAGAACTCCATGGCAGCCATTGCCAAACCTTTGATTGGTGATCCCACTGAGGGTCACAAGCATGAAAGTCTGGCCCACACTTTAACAACACGCATCTTCCAGAATTGGCAAGTTTCCCAGTCTAGTTAGACTGATTAATGAGTTTGCCTTCCAGTCTGGTAGGGAACATTGAAAGAACAGGACACAGGAATAGGTAGGTCCAATTGCCAATCTGGAGGTGAGGATCCAATTCTAGGAGGGACTAAATCCTATAGGATGTTTCTGATTCACTACCCAAGGTGAAGGAATCCAGTTCCAATGGTCTTTGTATGGGCTGGGGAGCTTCAGGAGGCAAAGGTGAACACATTAACAGTCTGGCAAATATTTAATTTCTCCCTAAAACTATTTTCACCTCCATTTAACAGCCAATTATGCCAAGACCTGGGCAAACCAACCTCTCACTGTAAAAATTTGCAAGGCAAATTAACTCAGAGACTGACACCCTCATTTAAAGATGTAAATTGACAACCAAGCTCATCATAGTGGTTTGAATGCCTTTTTCCTTCTTCCATTAAACACAGAAGTGAGCAAGTTGGAGGCAGTCATGCTGGGGGTGGGGTCACACTTCTACATCCTTAGACCTTGTACCTATCCAATGATATTTTGGGTGTACTGCATTGCAACCTATAACATAATCATATCATCTAGAGATTGAGTGATGCACAATCATTTTGCCACTGAGACCAAGGGGGTATTTTCAGCAATGCTTTCAACCACTAATGATTCTTCAATATGCCTATGCTAGTATCTTATGCTGAAATGCTGGCTTAGCCCATGTTTAGCACAAAATGCCATCCTGTTAAGGGGGGTTAAAATCACAATTTTATTTTTCTTATTCATTTGTAGCACTTGGATACTACTAGCTAAGCCAGCAACTATTGCCCATGACTAATTATCATGGAGAAGGTGATGGTGAGCAGCATCCTTGAACCTCTGCATTCCTTATTGTGAAGGAACACCCACAGTGTTAATGGGGATGAATTTCCAGGATTTCGAACCAGTGACAGTGAAGAAATGGTGATACCATTCAAAATCAAGGTAGTGCATTGAAAGTGGACTAGCAGGTTGCGGTGCTCCTAGGTATCTGCTTCTTTGGTCCTTCGGGATGGTACAGAACAGAGGTTTGGAGAGTGCTGCTGAAGGAGGCTTCATGACTTATTGCAATGCTTTCTGTACATGATTTACATTACTGTCACATTATATCAGTGGTAACGGGAGTGAATGGTGAAGATGGTAAATGGTGAGCCAATCAATATAGATGCTTTGACCTGGATGTGTTGGGCTTCCTGCATATTATCGGATGCAGGAAATGAATCTAGGCAAGAGGAGAGTAATCCATCACACTCCTGACCTGTGCCTAGAAAGGCACAAGGGAAACAAGAGGTGATTTGCTTGCCACAGATCCCTGCCTCTGTCTTGCTCTTGTAGCCTCGATATTTAAATGGCTTGTCCAATTCAATTTCTGATTTGTAGTAAACCCTAGAACGTTGATATTAGGGGCATTCAGCGTTGGTAATGTCATTGAATATCTCAGGTTGTTGGGTCAATCCTGTTTTGTTGGAAATGTTCACTGCCCAGCATTTATGTGGCACAAATGTTTTTGGCTATTTGTTGTCCAGATCTTGTTGCAAATGGATTAGGACTGCTTCACTATCTGAGGAGTTGCAAATGGTGCTGAACATTGTGCAGTCATCAGTGAAAACATACACTCTTAACCTTATTATGGAAGGTAGGTCATTGATGAAGCAGCTGTAGCTGGTTGGGCTTAGGGTTAACTTAAGGAATTGCTGCAGAGGTGTCATTCAGCTGAGATAATTGGCCTCCAACAGCCATCTTCATTTGTATTAGCTGTGACTCCATCCAGCAAAGAGTTTTCATCCTGGTTCCTATTGATGCCAGTTTCGGTAAGGCTCCTTGATGTTAAACTTAGTCAAAAGCTTGTCATGGTGCCACGATCAATTTCTGTCACCCCACTTCTGGAGTTTAGCTCTTTTATCTGTGTTTGGATCAACGCATTATGAAGTCAATATCTAAGTGGCCCTGGTGAAAATTAAACCAAACATCAGTGAGCAGGTTATTGTTAAGAAGGTGCTGTTTGATTACACTGTAGATGATACCTTCCAATACTTTGCTAATACTTGAGAGCAGATTGTTAGGCAGTAATTGTCTGGGTTGCATTAGTCCTGCTTATTGCCTACAAGACATACCCAGGCAATTTTCTATATTGTTGAGTTGGAGCCAGTGTTGTAGTTGAAATGGAACAGCTTGGCTACAGGACTCAGCAAGTTTTGGAACTCACATTTTCAGTCGTGTTACTGAGGGCATTAGCCTCAAGCGTTCAGTTTATTAAAAAAAAGTAACACAAAGCTGATCACAGACTTAACATACCACCTTATTGGAAAAGTATTTTGGACATGTAACCGATTACATGATCAGCCATGTTTGGAACCGACTTTAAATATCACACCAGAAGCTTTTCTCAGTCAGGAAGACCATCTTAAAGGCTATCGAACCAGCTGCAAGACAATTATATAGCCAAGATAAACAGCTATACCTCGAAAATAGGAGAAGGATTTTCACCCAAGTTGCTTCCAATTTGGAGAATTCCTGAGAGTTGATCTCCTGGCAATTCAACTGAAAGAAGTCCTACAACCTGCAGAGAATCCTCTGTTTTCCACGTCAACTGAAGCATCAATTAATCAAAACAGTTACAGGCCAGGAATGAAACAAACAGAAACAATTCTAAATTGTGACTGCACAAATTGTTTTTTTCTTCATCTGTATCTAATCCTTTTCTGTGAGTTAGTGCATGTGAGTTGTCATTTTTAAACCTCCAGAGCAAGTATGTCACTTCAGTACTTTTTTTTTCTGAAAAGGGTTGCTGCTGCTGTCATTTAAATTGGGAAACTTTTCATCAAGTCAGGATACTTATATTATTTTCTCCAATCTTTCTCTCTCTGTTGTTCCTCTGTCGCATAAACAATTATGTGTATCATATGAATCCAGGCCTCAGTGAATACCACTGATGGGCTATAGACTCAAGCAAGTGGGCTAAAGTGGTCCGCCCTTTAGCTTGTCCTTTCTTTGTGTGCCAGAAACATTGTCAGGGTGGTGGCTCCCAACATATTACTGAGATCTGGAATTTAGGATGTGGTCTGAACTTCCATGGTACAACAGTTCAAGTATTAGTGTGGTGCACCACTGTACTATGTTGCATAACTGAAACCTGCTTCATATTAATCAGTTGTTCGGATATAGCCAAATATTTGCATTGCATTTTTCACCGTGTTGTTAATCACTATCTTTTATTGCCTTACAACACAATTGAATGTTGAATGTTTTATAAATATTAGGCAATGTGTAACTATTAGAGCAGGGAATTAGTGCATGCGTATGTTATCATAGTAAATATGGCAACAAACAAATTGCGTAATGTGCCCACAGTTACATGTCCAGAGGCTGTAGATAGATGCTGAATCACTGAAGAATAAATCTGGTGTCTGTTAATTTAAAAGGGGAATCAAATACGATCCAAACACTAGCTAATAGACTTAGCTTTAATAAGGCACTGATGGATAGGGCTTTCACTATTGAATGATTTGCCATATTAAGGCTCATAAAATGAACATTGGATTTTAAAAAGCATGATTGCATTGTTATTATCCATGCAACAGAAAAGTGCCTATAACAAGAAATACTGCATTATTAGTTTGTGTCCAACCATGCACAGAAAATATGCAAAATCACCAAATCTTTTTAATAAGGCAAGGGTTAATCAAGAACAGTCAACATGGTTCTGTTATGGGGAAGTTATGCCAGGTCAACTTTATTGAACTTTTCAAAGAGCTAACCAACACGCAGATGAGGATAATGCATTTGACATAGTCTACATGAACTTCAGCAAGGCATTGAATAAGATACCAGCTGAGATGCTGATAGCAGATCCTATGGGATCCAAGAAAATTTGCTAAATGGCAGGAAACAGAAGGTGATGGTCAATGGATGTTTTTGTGACTGGAAACCAGTGTCCAGTGGGATTCCTGAGGGATCAGTATTTAGACCCTTATTTCTTGTGGGTTATGCAAACAAGTTAAATTTGAAAGTAGGAGGGTTGATCAGTAAGTTTGCAGATGACATGAAAATTAGTGTGATGGTAAATAATAAGGAGTACAGTCTTCATTTACAGGAGTTTATGGATGGGTTGGTCAGATGGTCTGATCAGTGGTTAATGAAATTCATCTGGCTAAATGTGAAGTGATGCACTTGGACAGGACCAACAATGTAAGGTGATTCATGGTGAGTGATAAGACCCTGGGAAGCATTCGGATCAGAGCAATCTTGGTGTGCATGTCCACCAGTCCCTGAAGGTAAGCTGACAGGTACAGAGAATGGTAAAGAAGGCATATGGAACATTTGCCTTTATTGGTCAAGTCACAGAATTTAAGAACAATGAGGTTATGTTGGAACGGTATAAAAAGTTGGTTAGGAGACAACAAGATTATTGTGTAGAGTTCTGGAATCCACAATATAATTGGGATGTTATTGTATTGAAGAGAGTGCCGAGGGGGTTTGCCAGAATGTTGCCTGAACTGGAGAGTTTTAGATCTGAAGAGACATTGAATATGTTGGGGCTGTTTTCCCAAGGGGGAGACTAAGTGGGGGAGGGGGGAGCGCAGTCATGCTTGAGGGGTATAAAATTGTGCTGTGCACAGACAGGTTACATTAGATTAGATTAGATTCCCTACAGTGTGGAAACAGGCCCTTCGGCCCAACAAGTCCACACTGACCCTCTGAAGAGTAACCCAGCCAGACCCATTTCCCTCTGATGAATGCACCTAACACTATAGTGTTAGATGGGAAGAAATTTTTCCCCTTGGTGGAGGGATAATGACCAGAGGACATAGATTTAAGATACGGGATAAAAGTTATAAGGAGATTTGAAGAAAATCTTTTTTCACTCAGAGGGTGGTAGGAATTTGGAACTCACTCTCTCTTATGGTGGTAGAGGCAGAAACCCTCATAACATTGAAGAAGTGTTTAGATGTGCACTTGAAACACAAAGGCTATAAGCCAAATGCTGGAAGATTGGCTTAGAATATTTAGATTAGATTAGATTAGACTTACAGTGTGGAAACAGGCCCTTCGGCCCAACAAGTCCACACCGACCCGCCGAAGCGCAATCCACCCATACCCCTACATTTACCCCTTACCTAACACTACGGGCAATTTAGCATGGCCAATTCACCTGACACGCACATCTTTGTGACTGTGGGAGGAAACCGGAGCACCCGGAGGAAACCCACGCAGACACGGGGAGAACGTGCAAACTCCACACAGTCAGTCGCCTGAGTCGGGAATTGAACCTGGGTCTACAGGCGCTGTGAGGCAGCAGTGCTAACCACTGTGCCACCGTGCCGCCCACTAGGTGCTTGTTTGACTAGCATAGATTCGATGGGCTAAACAGCTTTTTTTTTCTGTGCTGTAGAAATCTATGACTCAATGATTGCCCAAAAAATGTCTATCTGGAATTCCCTTGAGACTTTTATTACAGAGTAACTGCAGAGTCCTCAAAGTAACAGTGCAAACGGCAATTAACAGTCACCAGGTGAACATATGTCTTTGCCACAGCAGCTTCCCTCCCCTCTGAAAACAATGTCACAACCACAACTGAAGAACAAAAAACAGTAATATAAGAAAACAGCCACACACACCATAAAGATTCTTTGGAAAGTTCTTTAAATGTTACATTTAACTGTTTAGGAGAGAACATTGATGAACAATCCCAAAACTAGCTCTCAGAACACAACTCATTTAAAAGTGTCCTACCTCAATAATGTGCACAAGCAATGGAGGAAGGTAATATCTGATTACCTGTATTTCTATCCTTTAACTTATTTAGTTGAGGCAGGCTCCAGTCCCAGTTACCAAATGGCCTGACTAGTTTGTGCCATAGGGTTTCACTTCCAAAAGACAAAGCTGATTTTTATTGTTGGTTTAGAGTCGTATCCAGTTGTAGATCATGCTGAGGTGGTTAAATGATCAAAAGTTCACACTGATACAGTAGGGTTGAATTGGCTAGTTGTCGGCATTCATTTCCTTAACCTAGATTTAATGAGCCACACCCAAATTTCCAAGCACTAAGATGTTAATCACTAAGTAAAGGAAGAGACTGGAAATTGGTCCAAACCAGGAATAAATTTAAACATGTCCATCAGGCTCATAGTGTGACACACTTGCGGCTAATGGAAGTTATACACAGGGCTTTATTCTTTGCAGTCAGGAAGAACATACTCACACTGCATGTCTTGCAAATTAAAGAAAGAATTAACCGAATTTTGGTGTTCATTCTGCAGGGAAATCTCTCACAAATCTGAGACAACTTGCCTAGTTTAAATGTGAACAAAGCCCATCAGTTAACTGTTAGTCATCATCTAACTGATGTGTTCCCCATGGCAACATGTCTAACAATCAGAGTCCATTTGCTAACGAGTCAGTGTTCTTTTCTCATACAAGATAAAATATTGTTCACTTTTTACATTAGTGTTGTTGCAAGTATCCTGATGAATGAGATAATTTTTTGCAACATGACTTCTTTCAGCAATCTTCAAGTTTTGTACTCCTGTACATCTACTTGGAATACATTTATTCACAGAGTAAAATATTCCATGACACCATAAAACATTCATGCAGAATTAGGCTATTCAGCCCATCGAGTCTGCTCTGCCATTTCATTATCTCTGATATGTTTCTCAACTTATTCTCTGGCCTTCTCCCATAACCCTTGGTTCCCTTATCAATCAAGAACCTGTCTATCTCATTTGTCTTAAATACACTCAATGACTTTGATCCCAACAGCCTTCTACAGCAGTGAATTCCACAGATTTACAACGCCCTGACTAAAGAAATTCTTCCTTATCTGAGTTTTAAAGGCTTGTCCCTTCACTCTGAGGCTGTGCACTCAGGTGTTAGTCTGTCCTATTAGTGAAAATATTTTCTCCACATCCATCTACCCAGGCCTGTTAGTATTCTGGGAGCTTCAGTTGAGATGACCCCTCATCCTTCTACACTCCATCAAGTACAGATGCAGAGTTGTAACTGCTCCTTGTATGATAAGCCCTTCATCCCTGGAATCATTAAATCCCCTCTAGGCACCTTTTAATGCCTGCACTTCCTTTTCCTTAGATACAAGGCCAAAAACCACTCACAATATTCCAAATGCGGTCGGACGAGGGTCTTATACAGCCTCAGCAGCACATCTCCGCTCATGTATTCTAGCCCTCTTGAAATGAATACTAACACTGCATTTGCCTTCCTATCTGCAATCTGAACCTACATGATAACCTTAAGAGAACCTGGACTAACATTCCCAAGTCTCTTTGTGATTTCTGAAGCATTTCCCCATTTAGAAAATAGTGCATGCCTCTATTCTTCTGACCAAAGTGCATGACCTCACACTTTCTCACATTGTTTTACAGCTGCAACTTCTTGGCCCATTCTCCTAGTCTGTCCAGGCCCTTCTGCAGCCTCCTCACTTCTTTAACACTACCTGCCATCCCACCTACCTTCATATCATCTGCAAACTTAGCAACAATGGCCTCAGTTGTTTCATCCAGATCACGAATGTATGGCATGAATAACTGTGGTCCCACATAGACCCCTGTGGAACTCCATCAGTCACTGGCTGCCATCTTGAAAAAGACCGCTTTATCCCTACTCTCCACCTTCTGTCAGTCAGCCAATACTCTATCCATGCCAGCACCTTGCCCCTAACAATATTGGCTCTTATCTAATTGAGCAGACTCCTGTGTGGCACCTTGTCAAAGGCCATCTGGAAATCCAATTAGATCACATGCACTGGCTCTCTTTAGTCTAGCTTCCTTGTTACCTCGTCAAAGAATTCAAGCAGATTTGTCAGGCATGACCTCCCTTGATAAAGTTGAGCTGACTCACCCCTATTTTATTACATACTTCCAAGTACTCTGCAATCACATAGATAATAAAGAATTTGAAAATCCTACCAATGACTGATGTCTGGCTAATCTGTTTCTTGTCTTCTGCTCCTTTCCTTTTTAAACAGGGGTCTTGCAGTCCTCTGGGATCCTCCCTGACTCCAGTGATTTCTGAAAGATCACCACCAATGTTGCCACAATCTTTTCAGCTATCTCATTCAGAACTCCGAGGTTTAGTCCATCTGGTCTGAGTAATTTATCAGCCTTTAATCTGATAAGTGCTTCCCAAGCACTTTCTCCTCAGTGATGGGCACTGCACTCATCTCTGCCGTTGCAATATTCTTTTATATTACTAGATGGCTTACTTTTATATTTCAATATTCCTCTCTATATTGCTTTTTGATTTATCCTCTGCTGATTTTCAAAGGCTTCCCAATCCTCTGGCTTCCCACTAATTTTCAAAATACTATCTGTTTTATCTTTTGCCTTTATGCTGTCCCTGACCTCCCTTGTTAGGTCGAGCATTTTAACTCCCCCTCCCACTCTGTCAAGGACATGCAAGTCCTGCGCCTTCTCCACCACCAAACCCTAACCATGCCACCCCTAGGAGGAAGATCACTTTCATCTTGGGACTGTCCAACCGCATGGGATGAATGTGGATTTCACCAGCTCCTCATTTCCCCTCCCACAAACTTCCAACTCAGCACTACCCTCTTGAACTGTCCTAACTGTCCATCTCCTGCCATTGCTGTTCCACTGTCTTCCCTGCTTAGCTCCCCTTCCAATCAATTCTCACCAGCTCCTCCCTCATGTCTTTATAGTTATCTTTACTTAATTGTAATACCATTACATCTAATTCCAGCTTCTTCCTCTTGAATTCAAGGTGAATTCGATCATATTATGGTCACTGCCCCCTATGGGTTCATAGAACATAGAACATAGAACAATACCACGTATTCGGCCCTCAATGTTGCGCCATTGTGTGAACTATTCTCAGCTCGTCCCCCTACACTATCCCATCATCATCCATGTGCTTATCCAAGGATTGTTTAAGTCTCCTTAATGTAGCTGAGTTAACATTTACATTACATTACATTAGTGTGGAAACAGGTCCTTTGGCCCAACAAGTCCACACTGATCCGCCACCTACCCAGACCCATTCCCCTACATTTACCCCTTAACCTAACACTATGGGCAATTTAGCTTGGCCAATTCACCTAACCTGCATATTTTTGGACTGTGGGAGGAAACCGGTGCACCCGGAGGAAACTCACGCAGACACAGGGAGAATGTGCAAACTCCACACAGTCAGTCGCCTGAGGCTGGAGTTGAACCCGGGTCTCTGGCGCTGTGAGGCAGCAGTGCTAACCATTGTGCCACCATGCCGTCCACAAACTATGCTGGCAGGTAGGACATTCCACGCCCTTACCACTCTATGAGTGAAGAACCTGCCTCTGACATCTGTCTTAAATCTATCACCCCTCAATTTGTAGCAATGCCCCCTCGTACAAGCTGTTGGCATCATCCTAGGAAAAAGACTTTCACTGTCTACCCTATCTAATCCTCTGATCATATTTTATGTCTCTATCAAATCCCCTCTTAGCCTTCTTCTTTCCAATGAGAACAGACCCAAGTCTCTCAGCCGTTCCTCATAAGACCTTCCCTCCAGACCAGGCAACATTCTGGTAAATCTCCTCTGCACCTTTTTTAATATTTCCACATACCTCCTGAAATATGGTGACCAGAACTGTACACAATATTTCAAGTGCAGCCGCACTAGCGTTTTGTATAATTGCAGCATGATATTCCGGCTGCAGAACTCAGTCCCTCTGCCAATGAAATCTAACACACCGTATGCCTTCTTAACAGCACTATCAACCTGGGTGGCAACTTTCAGGGAGCTATGTACATGGACTCCAAGATCCCTCTGCACATCCACACTACCAAGAATCTTGCCATTGATCCAGTACTCTATCACCTTCTCCCCCACCTTAATCTATCTATTGCAATACCAGCTGTTATTCTTCCCAAAGTGCATCACTTCACATTTTGCTGCATCGAATTCCATTTGCCACCTCTCAGCCCAATTCTGCAGTTTATCCAAGTCCCCCTTCAATCTGTAACATTCTTTCAAACTGTCCACTACTCCACCGACTTTAGTGTCATCTGCAAATTTACTAATCCATCCACCTATGCCTGTGTCTAAGTCATTTTTGAAAATGACTAACAGCAGTGGTCTCAAAACAGATCCTTGTGGCACACCACTAGTAACCGGACTCCAGGCTGAATATTTTCCATCAACCATCACTTGCTGTCTTCTTTCAGAAAGCCAGTTTCTAATCCAAACTGCTAAATCACCCTCAATCCCATGCCTCTGCATTTTGTCCAATAGCCTACCAAGTGGAACCTTATCAAAGGCTTTACTGAAGTCCATGTGTACCATGTCAACTGCCCTACCCTCATCTACATGCTTGGTCACCTTCTCAAAAAACTCAGTGAGGTTTGAGAGACATGACCTGCCCTTGATGAAACCATGTTGACGATCTGAAATGAAATTGTTGCTTGCTGGTTGACTATAAATCTTATCTTTTATATTCGTTTCCAAAACCTTGCCTACAACAGAAGTAAGGCTCATTGGTCTACAATAACCTGGGTCATCTCTAATGCCCTTCTTGAACAAGGGCACAACATTTTCAATCCTCCAGTCCTCTGGTACAAAACCTGTAGACAATGACAACTCAAATATCAAAGTTAAAGACTCTGCTATCTCCTCCCCAGCTTCCCAGAGAATCCTCAGGTAAATCCCATCCGGCCCAGGGGGCTTGTCTACTTTCCCTCCTTCTAGAATTGATAACACCTCTTCATAACTAACTTTGATCCTTTTTAGTCTGATATCTCGTATCTCATTCTTCTCCCTACAATATTCTCCTTTTCCTGAGTGAAAACCGATGAGAAATGTTCGTTTAGCACCTCTCCGATCTCTACAGGGTCCACACTCAACTTCCCACTTCTGTCTTTGATGGGCCCTATTCTTACCCTAGTCATCCCTTTATTCCTCACGTACTTTTAGTGTTCTCCTTTATTCTAAGATTCCTTCACTTTAAGCTCCCTAATCAAATCTGCCTCATTACACAACACCAAATGCAGAACTGCCTGTTCTCTAGCAGATTCTGCCACAAACTGCTCCAAAATACCATCTCGTAGACCTTCCATAAATTCATTTTCTTGGGATCTGATACCAGCTTGATTTTTCCAGTCCACTGCCATATTGAAGTTCCCCATGATCATTGTAATCATGCCTTTCTTAAATGCCTTTTCTATCTCCTGATTTATTTTCTTTCCCACATCCTGAACGTCACTAGGAGGCCTGAGCACAACTCCTATTGGGGCCTTTTTCCCTTTGCGGTTCCTTAATGCTACCCATACAGATTCAATGCCTGCTGATTCTATATCACTTCTTGCTATCATTTTATTTAATTTCTTACTAAGAAAGGTAATCCAGCTCCCTCTGCCCATCTGCCTGTCATTTCGATAGGACGTATATCATTAGACATTTATTTCCCAGCCTTGATCCCCTTGTGATATCTACAAACCTTACCTTACAATTTCAATCTGTGCTGCAAATTCATTTAGCTTGTTTCATGTACTGTGTGTTATTAAGTACAATACCCCCAGTCCTGTGTTGACTGATTCCATCCTGATAGTTGTCCTCTCGTCTGCTGTGCCTGAAGGTGAATTCCTAACCCTTTCTATACCCTCGGTCCTGCTGTGTTCTGGAAGCTTTACTAACCTCTGCTGAGCCCTCCCTGGCTTTAATGTCATGCATAACTTTCCATGCAACTGAACCCACCACCCCCAGTATTTAGTCTAAAGCCCTATCCACAGCCCTACATTTCAGATTCCCCAGGACTTTGGTTCTAGCATGAATCTGGTGGAGCCTCTCCCATCGGAGCAGCTCCCTCCTTCCCAGTCCTGGGGCCAATGTTCCATTCCAGGACCTTATTTCACTCCAACTTGTGTCAGTAATTGTCTCTTTGTATCTCTCAGAAACCCATGTGATCAATGGATGGAGGCCTGCTCTGTTATTCATGTACAGGACTTGCTGCACTCGATCATCGGCAGTATGGCTTTCAAATATACAGGGTCCAAAAGTTCTGGCAGTCCCTTTCTAAGTTTCTCTATCACGATTTCTCTCTCATCTTATAAACCCCACCTTAAAACCTACAATTTTGACAGTCTAAAACAACTTTTTTTTATGTAGCGCAGTGTCTGATTTTGTACTATTGTGTTCCCATACAGTCCCTTTGGACATTTTAAAGCATTAAAGCTTTGATAATGATCAAGTGGTAACTGTTTTAAAGGGGTGCTGTTCTGTTGCAGAAATAAAGCTTTTTATCTGATTTGTGTGTAGGACACAAAGTACGCTGCACTGACAAAATTGCATGACCAAAGACATGGTTCCTGACTAATTTCCAAATTTTAATTTAGAAACAAAGAAGTAGTACAAAGATTTATTGCAAACTTTTGCCCTGCAGCATCTGAAGTAACTTTAACAACTTGACAACCCTTAACCGTCAGTACGACAGATTACAGCAGAATTCACAGAGCAAGCTAACTGACTAATTAGGAGTATACCCACAACACTCAGTTAACAAAGGCAGCGTTTTTAGGTACTAAAAGATGATGCAGGGTTGTTGAGGCATTCAATTAGAACTCAAAATCAAACGTAAGTTTAATAATTGCCCTCATTTTGCCCTAACTACCACTTGTAGCTGCTTTTTTTTTGGTCAATGTTCCTGGGTGGTTTGACATCATCACTCCATCCCCACCCCCACTTATGCCTCCTGATAGAGCAGATGGAGCCTCTAGCCACCCACAATATGGCGTCACATCCCTGCAGTGAAGTCTGGGAGACTTTCTGCTGACATGTTCTGATAGTCTGGATTATTCAGCGTATTCCTCAATAAACTGAACCAGGTGTCTGAGCCTGCTCAATAAAATTTAAAAGCAGTCAAGAAGGCGAAGAGTAGAATTAATCTGTCATGACAGCTGCAGTTTAACTTGGGCAGCGGGGGAAAAGGGGCCTCCCCTCCAGGACACCTAAAGGTCAGCAAGGGCCAAACAGAGCACCCCAACTTGGCTGTGACCTTGCTGGAGTGATTACAGCAAACATCTGGAATGGATTTCCATTTCAGAAGTAATAAAGAAAACACAGAACGAATCAAGCAGAGACTTTGGAGAGATATAGGCTTTGACCCTTTCCAGGCCATGATGCGAGCCACTAAGCATCGGTAACATTCTTTCACTTTGCCTCAACCAGGAGGGTTTAACTAACATCATTACACAACAAATAGATCAGATTTAACAATCTGTTTTCTCTACTGACTTCACTTAAACTGTAATAATTACAAACATATTCCCACTTAAATGATGAAGCATCTCTGGCAGATTTTATATGTGGTGCTACATTTGAGGAAAATTATTGTCTGCTTTGTACGACCTGTAAGATGAAACTCTCACACGATCAGAACATACATCGCCGGCAGGTATCCAGGTCAGGAGAGGAGCAAGTGAAAAAGGGAGACAAGTTCTCGAGTTACACTTTGCTATTTCACTCAAACAAATCTTGCCAGTGAAAGTACTGTGGTTGAAATTATTTCCAGGTTTTAAGAGCTCACAGTTTGACCATGGTCAAGTAGAAATTCTGAGCTTTCTGCTATATTCTTCATTATTATGCTTTAATTTATTGACAGTCACCATGGCAAGAAGTCTTTCAATAATTACTCTAATTCATTTAAAAATTATACTCTCTCCTTTAATTAAGCCATGGGACTGGTTTCATTCACTCCATTCAATAAGCTTGGGTACTGCAGCTGGAACAAGCATCAGATTGCTCTTTGTCTTCATTTAATGTGATGCTGTAGCCACCGTCATTATGGGTTGGTGCTGGAGATGGTCAGGTGGAGTGCCCGCCTGCTTTGGGTCATAACGTAATCAAGGTCCTATAACGTGCAAAGGACTCATTGCAGTTTTCAAGGACAAATGGATGGATGGAAAACTTAGCAAGCTTATATTTTTCCTTGTTGATATGTTTATACAAAAACAAATCATTTTTATTTTCCTTATTCCTAAAAAGTGTTTCCCTGTTTTCTATTGTAGAGTCAGAGCTTACCAACAGCAACATCCTGTAGATTTGCAGTCAACCCTGTCAATGTTTCTGAATAGTTGTAAAAGTAGGAAGACTCAGGAAATAACAACAAATTCCCTGACTGTAAAGTGGTACTTTAGAATATATCACATGTTATGACGAGTGTTTATGTTTGGTAGGAAATACACCCCATCAGATGACAACTCAAATTCTCAACAACTAATCAGTAAAATACTCAGCATTAAACTGTAACTCAATAGTAGCCAGTACAACCAGAATATTTACTGTAATTACTAAGTGTATTAATCTTCTTAGCATATCAATATAATGTTGCTTTCCCTGTTCTAATTTACAATATAAAAATGATCTCTAGTATACAGTGCATTTACTAATCATTTTGGCTATTGCTGATACATTTTGAATCTGCAATGAATTCAGACCAACATTTATTTTTACGATGAAGCCAAAATATAACTCTAGATTCTATTGAAGATACTGACAACAAAATGAAATGAAAGCAACAGCTTTGTTTCTCGTAATTACTGGGAGACCAGTGATTGTACATGCACTCTAATCTCCAGTACCTGGAGAGGGTGAGTTTGTGAAAATGTATTCTTTTTCTGTTACATATGATTACAGGCATGTAACTTGATATACTTCATGGCAGCTAAACACACTTTTAAGAAGAGTTTACTGAAAGTGTAAGAAACACTGCCAAGTTCTTTGAGCCAGCAGTATATACATAATTAGGATACCTGAAGGAAGTTTAACATCTAACTGGGTGTTGCCACATCTGCCAGAGCTTTCTTCTTTGGTTCAAAAGCCACTTAATTAAAGAAACAGAGCACTGCAGACTGATTTAAAATTGCACTGATTATGCACAAAGTGCCAGCTACAATTTATAGAGCACAATATAAATTAACAAAGGCTAACCATAATTGGTGAGAAAAAATGGTTCTTTTGTATTTCTTGAAGAGTATCAGATTAAATAAAAATCCATTCAGACTAGAAAAAACACAGCAGTTTTCATTTTATAATTAACAATTATGCGATTCCTCTCATACAGGATTTTATGGGTGTTGTATTAACTTGTATCAAATACATTGCAAACTAGTGAATATGCACATCTGTTCAGTTGAAAATAATTAGTATACACTATAACCAGCAATTCTGATGATCCTACAAATGGCTAATAGTTGTTCTTGTAGAGGGAAGAGGAGAACTTCTTCAAGGTGGGCATCCTTGGAAGAGGCTTCGCAATGAGGTTATAATTAACTAGGAGAAAGTGAGGATTGCAGATGCTGGAGATCAGCGTCAAAAAATGTGGTGCTGGAAAAGCACAGCTGGTCAGGCAGCATTCGAGGAGCAGGAGAATCATCAGGAATAGCAAATGAAGAGCTTATGCTCGAAACTTCAACTCTCCTACTCCTCAGATGCTGCCTGACCAGCTGTGCTTTTCCCAACACCACACTTTTTGACTCTGATCTACTGTATATGCAGCCCTCACTTTTTCCTAATAGTTGTTCTGCCATTCTTCCATCTTTCTGACAAATAATGGACACCCAATAAGGCCAGTCTCTTTACGTACTGCACGTTTCCTACTGGCTGGAGTGACCAAACCCTGATAGGCAGATTTTGCACTTGTGCCATACATGAAGCTCATTGTGATTTGTTGGTCTTGCTGTTGGCATCTTTTTAAAAGCCACTGGTCATCGTGATGATGCGTGTAAACTCACATTCTACCTGATATGAACAATGGTCCATTTTATACATCGAGGTTTGATATGGTATATTTGAATCAAATAGTCTGGCTGCTTCCTGATAAAGTTATTGATCTGCTTTAATTATGTTAAATAACCTATGAGTGTAAGAAATTTATGCTCACACAGAGCATAATAGTCCTGAGATTTACCCCTTAACTGATGAAAGAGAGTGGCACAGCGGTTCACTTAATCGGGATAAGTATGTGAGGGTAAAGTGAAGTATTCAGAATAAATGGTGATTGATAGTGGTTGTTAGTAGATGGATGTTGGGACAGCAGGGTAATTGAGGAGTGCCTCAGATTTGGTGATTCAGTTAATAAAAAATATATTAACTTACTTTGACTGCTCAGTGGAGGTTATTAAACTCACTGTAATTTAGCATCCCTGGCAAAATGACTTCTAGATCTGACCTCCACAGTTATCTGGTCTTGAGTCTGGAGGGCCTCCAGCATTCCTGCAGATACACAATACCTCTCCTCCTTTCCAGAACTTCCAGCAAAATCTCTAACGTTGCATTTGAAAGCCTTACAGCATGCGTTATTGTACTATTCCTTACTGTTTTCCAGATTCACTTCCTGCATGGATGCCAGCACCTGCTTCAGGTAAAATCTATTTCCCTTTAAGGTACTATCATGATGGTAAAGTATGTATGATTAATCTTTAAAATCTCATTCAATTAACTTAAAAACCTTCATCATTGGGACTGAGAGGAAACAAAGATGAACTGAGACACTTTAAAATGGCCACCAAAGTCACCTGACCCAAAAGTAGACAAACTCACAAGAATATAACAGAATGTCTAATGGACCAATGACCACATCTGGACATCCATCAAACAAACTGGAGGAAAGAATTGCACATTGCTGTTACAAACACACCATCAAAGTAACTCTTGGAAATATGCACAGAAACCAGTATTTCAAGGGATGTTCAAGAGCCTTATGGAACACCACTGAAGAGAAGGTGCTGTCTCAATTTTTCTCTCTTTAAAGAAGTTTGCAGCTGGTTCCCATGGGAACAGCAATGCATACACATCATCTAGAAACTGAGAAGTGTCAATAACAATGCATTTACTATGACTGGCTACATACAACATCAGCTAATCAACATCAACCTCAGGACCTTACACCTGAAAGACAAACTAAACTCCAAACACGGCAACATTCTGTAAATCGTTTCTGAACCTTTCAAGTTTAACAACACTTTCCTATAGCAGGGAGAGCAGAATTGGATGCAGTATTCTTAACATGGCCTCAACAATGTCATGTACAGCCACAACATGACATCCTAATTCCTATCCTCAATGCACTGACCAATGGAGGCAGGTTTGCCAAATATCTTCTTCATCACCCTATCTACCTGTGCCTCCACTTTCAAGGAACTATGCACCTGCACCCCTAGATACCTTTGTCCAGCAACACAGCTAGGACCCTACCATTAATTGTCTAAGTCCTGCCCTGATTTGCCTTACCAATATGCAGCACCTCACATTTATCTAAATTATGCTTGATGAATATCCTGAAACTCTTTTCTCTCATCATTTCTTTATTTTCCTTCAAAAAGAACAGGCAGAGACGTGCACCTGTCTTAATTTCCATGTTCCGAATTCAGATTATAGGTATTAAAATACATCTTCAAGAGTGCATTTTCTGAAAAGCCAGGATGTAACTGCCGGACTACAATTTCAGTATCTACCTCCCATTCTTCACCTTCTCTCAACATCAACACATTCTAAACTCCTGTCCGTATCCTGTACTATGTTCCATAAGGCCCAGGAGTTGAAGTAGACAAATCAGCCCATCCAACTAGCTGCTCCACTATCTCATATGATTATGGCTGATCTCACCTCGACTTCAATTCCACTTCCTGCCTGCATCCCTTGACCATTTAACTCATTACTAATTACAAATCTGTCTATCTCCTTAAATTTTTTTCAGTGTCCACCATACTCTAGGGTAGTGAATTCCACAGATTCATGGCCCTTTGAAGGAATTTCTCCTCATTTCTGTTTTAAAACTGCCAAGCCATGAGCCACACTCATTCTACATTTCCCTGCAAGTGGATTTGGATGTGCTGGTGTTGGACTGGGGTGGACAAAGCTAAAAATCACACAAGACCAGGTTGTAGCCAACAGGTTTATTTGGAAGCACAAGCTTTCGAGGTGCTGCCTCTTCATCAGGTGGTTGTAGAACCTCCTGATGAAGAGGCAGCACTTCGAAACCTAGTGCTTCCAAATAAACCTGTTGGACTATAGCCTGGTGTTGTATGATTTTTAGCTTTGCCTGCAAGAGGAAACATTTTAACTAATCTATTTTGTTAGTCCCCTTCAGCAATGTATATACCTCAATTAGATCTGCTTTCATTCTTCTAAACTCTAAAGAGTTTAGGCCTAAACTGTTCAATCTCTCCTCAACAACCTGTTTCAGGGTAATCAGGGAAAGGTGCTGTCCTAACCAGAATGCCCACATCCACACAGCTGCAGTCTACAGGACCGGTGGCCACTGCTGGTATTGCAGGCAAGACAGGCGGTAACTCAGTGATGAACATTGAGGAAATTAGTTCAGAAACTCTCAGAGCCAGGCTGATAGAGTGGTTGCAAGGCATGTTGGGCATGACATGGGTGGAGAGAGGATGGAACATCAGGAAGCCTCCAATTGCTTCAGACGGTTGGGGATTGGGGTACAGAAAAGAGATAAACTGTTGTGATTTTTCCTCCAGTGGGATATTTTTATCCACTTTGGTATTGTTTAGATTATCCCTGATAATTAAGAAACTTAGCATGGGTATCCTAGGTATCTGCCAGGAAATCATTACAGCTAATTATGCAGAAACATTACACTCAGGCACTTAACTGCTAATATTAATCTATTAGATTAAAATCAACATACATGGTTTTAGTAGTGTGCTATTCTTCAAATGATCCCCATGTAGGATGGAGCACGAGACCTTTATACCCTCAGGACCTGTGTTAAGATATAATAATCATATTATGAACATGTCTGTCAAAGGTATACTGACATATTGACCATGAGATATAACACAGCACGGATCTCCTTTCACTGAGTAGCAACCTGTGGGTTACACATGCTGGCCTTTATGTTGGGCACAGATCTTGCCAGTTCTCTAATCTATTAGAGCAGCAGTAGTATAAGGCTATTAATTGCCTACATTCTGTACACCCACCATACACCACCACCCCCCCCCACCCGCCTCCTCCATCAACTCAACTGCCCTCACGCTGGCCTCCAGAGGTGGGTAGGATTCCAATGGTCCACCCTGTAAATTGCACTCCACACATGTTACCTGACCTGTTGAGTATTTCTAGCACTTTTTCTGTTTCTATTTCAGATTTCCAGCCTCTGCAATACTTTATTTCTGACAAAATAAAAGTTGGTATCTTCTTTGTTTTTGCTTAAATTGTAGAGCTGAGTAATTACAATGAGAATACTGCGAATATATTCCTCCAGTTTTCATGTTTGAAATGATATTAGCTGTTTAACGTGCAGCAACAGGTTAAGAAATGTCACCAACTCTTAAAAAGCCCATTCCATGTGCTTGTGATGTCAGATATGTTTACATTCTTCCCGGCTTCTTATAACTATGGCCAGGATTTTAACAACACCCTATGTGTCAGCTATTATATGTATGCTGTCATGGGTACGGTGAGAACCTCAAAATATCATGGACATTATTATTTTCTTAACTCCATATTGTGTTTTTTTTTTAAAGATGTCTACTACAGCCAAAAAGAAAATCCAAATGTAAATTTAGTTGCTTTCTGGCAAAGCCCTTGTCCATGGAATATTGCACCTGAAGGGTGTCCAGGAAAATCGGTAAGAGAAATGTAGCAAGAATAAATATCAAGGGGGTTGACTATCTCCTCCCTCTTGGCAGAAAACCACATCCTGCAGAATTTTTGTGTTTTGATATTCAAAAATTGTGATTAAAAGTGTCCTGTGAGGGTCACAACGCTGAGGACAGTCACTTAAACAAACCTGTATTGTAGGTAAAGAAATGATAAAGTCTACCTTACACTGAGTGTTGCCACTGTTGAAAAGAATTAGAACAGAAGAATTTCAATCAACTTACAAAGCTGAGAATCTCAATGCCAATGCTATCAGTAACATCCACTGCAACATCCAAAATGTTCAGCTCCCTGCTCTAGCGTGAACAATTCAGACTGATCTGCACATTTTTAAAAAACCTTTATGTTTTGATTTCAGTTCTTATTTGTAAATTGTGCCCATGTGTGTTTACTTATTATGTTTTCTTAAATTTAGTAATTCATAAAGCCTGGCTAAGTTAATTCCTTTTATTACCTCAGTGCATTGGAGTTGGTAGAAAGATTGCAATCTACCAAAGTGGGGTGGGTGGTGGCAGGATCAGGCAAGGAGAGAGAACATGAATAATCAAGGGGAGTCAGATCATTGTTCCTCACCCACAAGCTTAATGGTTTGATATATCCCATCTGGAATTGTAATAAATTGGGCAACTTTGTCTAGAGTTGTAAAGCTCAAATCCCCTTTTATAGTTGGATAGAAATATGCATCATCGAAAATATTTTTACACTGTGTACAATGACACCAAGACAGAATAAAGGGGATGTCCTCTCTATCTTTACTTTTCCTGACCCCAGTGTGTTCATGGTCTTAGTTATTTAAATTGAAAGAAAAATAGGTAAAATATCTGATACCCAAAATAAAAATTATCAAATACATTTTTTTGTAGATACCCTTCCATTGGATTCAAACAAACAAAAGACAATATTCCAGGAAACTTCACAAAACATTATTCCAACTAAAATAGCTTTCACAAAAAGCTTTTAACAATTTTATTTCCATTCTTCAGTAGGAGGCTGTCAACTGTAGAGAAAATGAAAGCTCACACCTGTCAGAGCCAAGTGATAATGAAGGCCAATCTGCAAATTTGATATTTGTGTAAAGGACCATCAACAGTGTAATACATTTTCACAACTCTTATAAACCCAGATTTCTAAACACTTCACTGGTACATTTAAACTACATGTACATAAAATTACACAGTCTGTACAATCCTTTCTCTTCATAAATGAGCAGAAATGCTTGGCATATTTCAACAGTAGCATTAAAGGTCTTTATAGATCTTTACAATTGTTTTCCTCCTGTATGTATCAAGTGACCCCATGAAGTGCTATAAATGAAACAAGACATAAAAGCATGTCAATGCAATTATACAATGATTGGGAAGTAGGGCAAGAGAGAATATAATGTCTTACTTCCTATCACTTCCTTCATTTTTGCTGTTACATGAGTTATGTGATGTATCATATATTCAAATGCTAAATATTTTATTCCCTGTCATAGATAAATATAGCTGAAGCAATGGCTAAAAGCAACACAATTGATGGGCAGCACCGAGATTGTCACATAGACGTTATTGGAGCACAAGGATCAAAATACGCCACTCCGCTGATGTCCACCATGCTACCATCCTACTAAGAGATGGTGATAATACCATTCTGACATCTGAGAATTCACAACATCCAATGAAACAGTTTAGATATTTGGAGAGAAAGTGCAAAGATAGTGCTTATCTCTGCACACACGATTTGATGTAGCAGAGGACATAGAATCAGAGTGTCATGGACATCTGTAGTACAGAAAAAGACCCCTTGGCTCATTGCATCTATGATGGTCAAAAACAAAAACCTAACTATTCTAATTCCATTTTCCAGTACTCGGCCCAAAGCCTTGTATACCTTGCGATCATAAGTACACCCTAAATATTTCTTAAATATTTTGAGTGTTTTTGCCTCTATCACTTTTTCTGATAGTGTCCAAGTTCCTCTGGATGAAAAAGTTTTTCCTCACATCTGTTCTAAACTTTCTGCCCCTTCCCTTAAATCTACATCCCCAGTCTTTGATCCCTCCATCAAGGGGAAAAGATTCTCCCTGTCCACCCAGTGTATGCCACTCATAATTTTAGTACACCTCAATCATGTTCACTCTCAATCTCCTCTGTTCTAAGAATGCTCTGTATCCTGTAACAAATTCTTTAACTTCATACAACATTCATTTGACTTGTCGCTCAAGTACTGCAACTTTGAACACAATGTCATTGGGACAATGAAGATACAAGTTTCTGTGCAGTCCTTTGGATCTGTGCAGCCTTTTGCTCTGTCTCACTCCTGCTGAAAATACAGAAAGACTTTGATGCCCAAGGATTTAAATCTCTGAGGTAATTTCCTATCTATCAATGCCAGCAGGATGTTATTCTCCTGGAAGGGAATAAGTGGAAGACAATAGCGTTGTGTCTATGTTAGTAGCCATGTCTGCAGTTCTCAGATGTTTACCAGCACTACCATCTAGAAGGTCAAGGGCAACAGATACATGAGAATACTGCCACCTGCAAGTTACTCTCCAAATCACGCACCATCCTGACCCAGAAATATATTCCTTCACTCTCACTGCGTCAAAATCCTGAAATTCCCTATCTACCAAGCACTACAGCACTGAATATTGAAAACTGCAGGTAGGATTTGGAAGATGCGTCCAATCTCAAAATTTCCTCCAAACCTCGCAACAACTCCTGAATAATTATAATGCAAGCTATTTTTTTTAACAAGAGACTTTAAAAATGTTTGTGACAGCAATACTGCTCTTCAAAAAAGAATCAAATGTCCCCACTTCACTTCATTTCAATAAACCAGTCACATTTTGGATCTCTAGCCTAGTTTAATATTGTATTCATTAAGTGAGCTGCACCACTTCACACAACTTATGACTTTACTGTGCTCTGTATTTTCTAATTTATTGTAAACCATCCTCATGCCTTTTGTCAAAGTCCTTGGCAGGAGGTGAAAGGTGAATATTCTGCGGCTGAACTGCAGAATATCACTGAGAAAAATTATTAACATGTCCTGAGTAATCCCTTTCCAAAGGCATCTCCGCGTTGAATGATTGTGTCACTCTTACCTAATATATCATAGCAGCATTGCCAGAGAAATGTGGTGTTTGTTATCTAATGGATTTTTGAAATGCTAATGTTTTAATTAATTTGAGATTGAGATAAACTAAAACTTGGAAAATATAAATTCCCTGTCACTGTCTTATCCAACTCTTATCTAAACCACTGTCAGACTTGACATAATCAGCCATCTTGCTGCTAAGTTGTTGAAAGGAGTTGTTAAGTGACAAGACAAGGTTTATGCAAACAATATATTCCTGACAACTTCAAAGGCTTAAAACATCAGAAGGTTGAACAAGTAATCTCCTTTAGGTCAGAATAGATTGTTACCCATAAAAGAAACATTCTGGACCTGTGACATGCCTCAGACTTTTCATGACTCTGGACTGTTATTATAACAATAACTGGCATTTATGTAGCACCTTTAGCAATAATTAAGCACCTTACAGAAATGTTATCAAGCAAATTTTCACACCAAGCCACCTAAGGAAATGTTAGGATTGGTGACCAAAAGCTAGGTCAAAGAGTTAAGTTAATAAGGAGCATGCTAAAGAAAAGTTGAGACAGAAAAGTTCAAGAAAGGAAGTTCAGAACTTAAGGCCTGGACAGCTGAAAGCAAAACTTTCTTTTTCCCATTCTTCCACAGAAACATGAGCAGCATTGGTAAGGTCAGAATTCTCTTGACAGTAGCAATGGATTGCATTCTTGAACCACTAAGTCTGGTTAACGTAGCTATTGGTGCTGTTAGGAGGGAATTCCAGGATGTTAACCAAGACAGAGCAGAGGGTGGGTGTGATACACAAGGACTATTAAGGGTGGATCACAATTCTTGATGAAGAGCTTTTGCCCGAAACGTAGATTTCGCTGCTCCTTGGATGCTGCCTGAACTGCTGTGCTCTTCCAGCACCACTAATCCAGAATCTGGTTTCCAGCATCTGCAGTATTGTTTTTACCTCACAGTTTCTGCTTTACCAGCTGCACTGCCCCATAACCCTATCCATAGGCCGCATTGAATCCACATCTTAACACTGAAATCCAGTCACCATCCTGAATTCGATGGAGTTCCCGGAAATAGCATTCCTATTGTCCACTTCGAGGAAAGCTCTAAATGGAACAGACTGGATTGGTCTTTTCGTGTCACTTTTTCCCCACATGAGCTGGCATCACACTCATGCTTAGCCAATGAGAATCATTTTGTGTGGTTCCACTGCTGGCTGGCTGCATGCTCAGAAGTGGAGAGGAAGAGGGGAGTAACGTGTGACACCTTTTCCTGCTGTTTTTGAGCTTGTAAAAGCTGTGCACCTCTGTTAAAGAGGAGCTGCACTGAATGAAAGGCAACAGCTCCTGATTACCAGTGCTGGAATTGGAAACAAGGGAAATGGAGTTCCTAGTATCATGGAGGGGACTTTGGTGATTGTAATCATGGACATCAAAAGATGAAGAGGCTTGTAGTCCTTCCTCTCCAATATGGAAGTGGGGACCTGGGATACAGATAGTGACAGTAGTTCAGGATCTAGCTGTAATGTAGTATCTCGTCACTATTATCTCAGCTTCTACTGAAGCACAGGCACCAACGTCTTAATGGTATGGTGGAAGCTCAAACTGAGTTGATGAGATTCAGGTTCAGGCAGTTGCCAGTGCTGAAAGACATTTGCAGATTCTCACATCATTCCAGCAACACCAAAGTGAAGATCACTAGATGCTCCATTACTGCCCTGCAGAAGTGATAGTGGCAGTCTGAAGCACAAATCTATTGTCCCCTCGTAGGATAAGTTTGCACACCCATCATTGCCACGTGACCAAGTCGCTGGTCTACACTACAGCTGGCCATGCTGAGCTGCTGCAATTTGTAGCACTTCCTGCTCAAAGCCAAACCAAGGACAACCAAGGTCTCCCCCAGAGAAGTCAACAATCCTTCACAAGCTGCACTGCATCAGGCCAGCCAAAAGTCTCAACATATCAAACAGGAAGAGAATGTACAAGCCAGAAGTATTTCCACATTTACACATATGAATGTGTTTTTGGGTCAAGATGTGTTTACAATAGAATCTTGGCCAAGAAGATGCTGTATTTCAGTATCCCAGATGGATAGTGAGGTGGGGAATGACATAGCCACAGTGGTGAAGAGAAGTTCTTCTCTGAGTAGAGGACACCAAGTAGTCACCCTTTGACACATTGTCTGTAACAAAGGAATCTCAGGTGCATTCATTTTATCTCCTCCAAAGATGTACACCAAAGTCCTGATGGCAATGACTGTGAATGACTGTGTCACTGTGATATCATGTTGTAGAGAACGCAGCAGGCCATTACAAATTTGGAGATTCACCTTTGCATGTATTGCAGTGTACCCTGACACAACAGTCTTGGCAGTAGTGCTCCTCAATGTCCATGATAGTTCCATGGATTTCACTGTAGGCCCAGGCTGCCCATATAACTAGCTGTCAGAGTGAGGGAAAGATTAACAGCAGGTCAAAGATGGGGGGAATCCCTTATCTCCCAGCAGCTACCATCTATGTTTTCTTTAAAGCTGAGAGACTGGCGATGGCAGTGTATCCCAGGATTCCAGGAATTCACTGATCTGATGTAACTGTGATAGTTTTGAAGTATGTGATGTACATACAAACTATCATTAATTCTTGCAGTTCCTGTATTACTCTCCATTAACAAGGAAACCCTCAGAGCAAATATTGTCGCTAGTTCCCTGCACCATTCAGAATCTGGGCACATTTTAAAGTCGCATGTCTCTAATTTTGTTGTGATCTGCTTAAAAAGAACGCATGTACTCTCCTCCCTTCGCAAATCGAATCTTGATCGGCTCCTGCATGCAGCGTTGGATACCTGATGCTACCTGGAATGATCAGATGCTATACAGGACTTTATTATTCTTTCACAGGATGTAGACACTACTGATTAGGCCAGCATTTGTTGCTGTCCCTAATTGCCCTTGAGAAGGTGGAGATGTACTGCTTTATTGAACTGTTGCAATCCATGTTGTGAACACATAACCACAGCACTGTTAGGAGAGATTCTGACCCAGCAACTGTGTAGGAACTGTGAAGGAAATGATTCAGTTCCCAAGTCCTGTATGGTGTTTGGTAATTTGGTTATGGTGATTTGGAGGCAAACTTGTGGGAGGTGGTGTTCCCATATATCTGCTGCTCTTGGTCTTCTAGGTAGTATTGGTTGCCAATTTGGAAGTTCCTGTCAAAGAAACATTGATGTGTTGCTGCAGTGCCACTCAGGAGCAGTGAATAATCTGCTTAATCAAGTTTGCAGATGGGGATCTGATCAAGTGGGCTGCTTTGTTGTGGATTATTGAGTTTCTGGAGTGTAGTTGACAAGTGAAGCATATTCCTTCACATTACTGACATTGTAGATGGTGGACAGACTTTGTCAAGTCAGAAACAGAGGCAGTGCTGTTTTCATCCTGATGTGAGGCTTAAGGTTATATTGAAAGAGATGGCAAATTTAAATGATAACTTCCTTGTTGAATCTAAGTAGCATCATTCTTTATTCCTGATGGAGCTATGAGGTGTTCTTTGAAAACCCATGGTCTTATGACCTTGTGTAATAGGATTTCTTCTTCCTTACAAAACCTGTCCTCCTTGCAGCTTCTGCTCCAATCCTTTATCAAGTTGCAGACTGAGAAAGATGGGCAAATACAGCCATTGCAACCTCTTGCAGTTTGGGTGACTAAATCTTCTGCACTCACAGTTGGATCCTCAAGCTCACTAATAGATCTTCGAAAATGAGCCACAGTACTTATGCAAACTTCTTCACGGCAGAATTAAATGAATAGTGCCTCACGTGCAAGTTGGATATCGAATTACACAAAAAAAGAGATTTCTTAGCAGTGGAACTTATTCGGCTGAAAGTGATGAGCATAGGCATCCAGTGGACCCGTGTAGTACAAGTCCAAAAGCTATTTATCAAAACTGTCTGAATGGCTGAATCAGGCATCTCTCCCACTACAATCAGATGCAGAGCGCTCCCATACTATCCAAATGCCCAGCATGAAGCACCAGACAGGAGGCAGCTGAAGTGGTTGGCAGTCCAGCTGACATCATTTTCAGCATTTCTGCAGCACTGACATCAGAGACATAATAGAACCCTACTTCTGTGTGACACCTTGTTTCCGACTCATGGTCCTACCTGCTGACATGAAATATAGCAAAATTATCAGACAACTTACTTCCCTCATTTGATAAGCATAACACACAAACAAAAACTTAAAGGAAAGGAACAAGGAATATGATAAATCCCTACTACCATTCCCCAATCAATTCCATATTTGACAGTATGAGAGTCATAGAGTCATAGACATGTACAGCATGGAAACAGACCCTTCAGTCCAACTTGTCCATGCCAACCAGATATCCCAACTCAATCTAGTCCCACCTGCCAGCACCATGCACATAACCCTCCAAACTCTTCCTATTCATGTACCTATTGTTAGGAAGCATTATTAAGGTTAGGTTGTGTTAAGAAACTTTATTGTTAGGTAGTGCTCACGTAAGGTAGTATTAGCAAGTCTGGAAATTGTTAGCTAAACTAGGCAGCAGTAGACTATTATGTTACACTAGGAGCAGACTGAAAAGCTGATGGCATAAAGAGGCCCCAGAGAGGGTGAAAAGATAACAGGACATTGGAACCGTGTTAAATTGCACGTAGCTCAAACTGAGGTAACAGAATGTTATCAGCTCGGGACCAATGCCATACGAGTATACCGTATCTTACCAAATAAGGATGTAGCATTGAGATGCAAGGGGCTAAAAGAGCTAGACAAAGAGAAATATAGTTAGAAGGCGCTTTCTCCAGTGAGCTGAAAACCTCACTGTATTTGTGTACGGCTCTCTCTCATTAAAACAGCTTATATTTTGAATCAGATCCAGTGTTTCTCTCCTTCAAACGAACACGGGGACGGTAGCCCGTCCTAACACTATCTAGATGCCTTTTAAATGTTGCAATTGCACTAGCCTCCACCACTTCCTCTGGAAGCTCATCCAATACACATACCACCCTCTGCATGAAAAAGTTGCCTCTTAGGTCTCCTTTATATATTTCCCCTTTCGCCCTAAACCTATGTCCTCTAGTTATGGATTCCCCTGCCCCAGGGAAAAGACTTTGTCTATTTACCCTATCCATGCCCCTCATGATTTTATAAACCTCTATCAGGTCACCACCGCTCAGCCTCCAACGCTCCAGGGAAAACCACCCTACTCTATTCAACCTCTCCCCAGAGCTCAAATCCTCCAAATATGGCAACACCCTTGTAAATCTTTTCTGAACCCTCTCAAGATTCACAACATCCTTCTGCTAAGGAGGAGACCAGACTTTCACGCAATTTTCCAAACGTGACCTCACCAAGGTCCTGTACAGCCACAACATACCTCCCAACTCCTTTACTCAATACTCTGACTGGTAAAGGAAAGCATACCAAACACCTTCTTCACTATCCTATTTACCTGCAACTCCACTTTCAAGGAGCTATGAACCTACACTCCAAGGGCTCTTTGTTCAGCAACACATCCTAGGACCTTACCATTAAGTGTAGAAGTCCTGCTAAGATTGGTTAGGCTACTGGTGGAATATTGTGTGCAATTCTGGTCTCCTTCCTATTTGAAAGATGTTGTGAAACTTGAAAGGGTTCAGAAAAGATTTACAAGGATGTTGCCATGGTTGGAGGATCTGAGCTACAGGGAGAGGCTGAACAGACTGGGGCTATTTTCCCTGGAGCGTCGGAGGCTGAGGTGTGACCTTATAGAGGTTTACAAAATTATGAGGGGCATGGATAGGATAAATAGACAAAGTCTTTTACCTGGGGTCGGGGAGTCCAGAACTAGAGGGCATAGTTCAGGGTGAGAGGCTGGTACAATTGCAACATTTAAGAGACATTTGGGTATATGAATAGGAAGAGTTTAGAGGCATATGGGCCGGGCACTGGCAGGTGGGACTAGATTGGGTTGGGATATCTGGTTGGCATGGACAAGTTGGACTGAAGGGTCTATTTCCATGCTGTACATCTCTATGACTCTATGACCTCAGATTTATCTAAATTAAACTCCATCTGCCATTTCTCAGCCCATTGGCCCATTTGGTCAAGATCCCATTGTAATCTCGGGTAACCTTCTTCGCTGTCCACTACACCTCCAATTTTGGTGTCATCAGCAAACTTACTAACTATTCCTCTTATGCTCGCATCCAAATCATTTATATAAATGATGAAAAGTAGTAGATCCAGCACTGATCCTTGTGGCATTCCACTGGTCACAGGCCTCCAGTCTGAAAAATAACCCACCACCACCCTCTGTCTTCTACCTTTGAGCCAGTTCTGTAACCAAATGGCTAGTTCTTCCTCTATTCTGTGAGAGCTAACCTTGCTAACCAGTCTCCTATGCGGAACCTTGTTGAATGCCTTACTGAAGTCCATATAGGTCACATCTACCACTCTGATCAGGGCATAATCCTCTTTGTTACTTCTTCAAAAATACTCAATCACGTTTGTGAGACATGATTCCCCATCCAAAAAGTTGACTGTCCCTAATCAGTCCTTGCCTTTCCAAATACATGTACATCTTAGTGGGCGGCACGGTGGCACAGTGGTTAGCACTGCTGCCTCACAGCGCCTGAAGACCCGGGTTCAATTCCCGACTCAGGCGACTGACTGTGTGGAGTTTGCACATTCTCCCCGTGTCTGCGTGGGTTTCCTCCGGGTGCTCCGGTTTCCTCCCACAGTCCAAAGATGTGTGGGTCAGGTGAATTGGCCATGCTAAATTGCCCGTAGTGTTAGGTAAGGGGTAATGTAGGGGTATGGGTGGGTTTCGCTTCGGCGGGTCGGTGTGGACTTGTTGGGCCGAAGGGCCTGTTTCCACACTGTAAGTCTAATCTAATCTTGTCCCTCAGGATTCCCTCCAACAACTTGCCCACCATCGACATCAGGCTCACTGGTCTATAGTTCCCTGGCTTGTCCTTACCACCATTCTTAAACAGTGGTACCACGTTGGCCAACCTCCAGTCTTCCGGCACCTCACCTGTGACTATCGATAATACAAATATCTCAGCAAGAAGCCCAGCAATCGCTTCCCTAGCTTCCCACAGAGTTCTCGGGTACACCTGATCAGGTCCTGGGGATTTATCCACTTTTAGCCATTTCAAGACATCCAGCACTTTCTCTTCTGTAATAGGGACACTTTTCAAGATGTCCTCATCTATTTCCCCACATTGTATATCTTCCATGATCTTTATCACAGCAAACTACTCGTTTAATATCTCCCCCATCACTTGAAGCTCCACAAAGGCCGCCTTGCTGATCTTTGAGGGGCCCAATTCTCTTTCTAGTTACCCTTTTGTCCTTAATGTATTTGTAAAACTCCTTTGGATTCTCCTTAACTCTATTTGCCAAAGCTATCTCATGTCCCCTTTTTGCCTTCCTAATTTCCCTCTTAAGTATACTCCTACTGCCTGAATACTCTCTGAATGATTCCCTCGATCTTTTTGATCCATACCTGACAGATGCTCCCTTCTTTTTCTTAACCAAACCCTCAATTTTTTTAGTCATCCAACATTCCCTATACCTACCAGCCTTTCCTTTCACCTTAACAGGAATATATTTGCTCTGGATTCTCATTATCTCATTTCTGAAGGCTTCCCATTTTCCAGCCGCCCTTTTACCTGCAAACATCTGCCACCAATCAGTTTTTGAAAGTTATTGCCTAATACTGTTAAAATTGGCCTTTCTCCAATTTAGAACTTCAACTTTTAGATCTGGTCTATCCTCTTCCATCACTATTTTAAAACTAATAGAATCAGTATTGCTGGATAATTTTATAAATTGACTTGTTTCTGCATCAAAACCTATCTATCTCAAATTGAAATGCAACTATATATGAATACATATTACATGTACACACATGCAAGCTATTAATACAAATCATTGTCTACCTTTCCCACTTGTTATTTAATTATCATTCCATGGGTATTTAGTCCCTCAATACTGCAGAAGGAACTTCAAGCGCATCCATCTTTTCTCATTATTCTCAATTCGATTCAACTCAGTACTATTTTAAATTAGCCAAAGGTGCTGACTAATTCTAGTGCCAAAGATATTTGCTTTCTCTTTTCCCTCCTGCAAAAAGGTTTCAATACACCCGCTGTTATCCCTCAACTATCCATGCTCTGTCTCCACACAAACTAATGTAGGCTAACACATACATAATTGTGCTGCGCTCTTCTAAAGATGGAGTTTAAAGCTGCATTTGTGATTCTTGGTGCTAACATGTAACATCGGCCTGCACTGTTTGGTGCAGTCTTTACAAAAGTCGATACATGAGCAGAAGCTTTCTACAAACTTTTTCTTTAAAATCCTTCCCAAAAACATTCCCAGATGTTATATATACCCCTGATATCCCTGAAAATGTGATGTTGACCCTGAAAATAACATGGCCAGCCTCCTGATTACTGACTGGAAATAGTTCTTTGGAACGTAACTGCCAACAGCCAAACCCTGCAATCAACAATGTTCAATGAAATAAGACCAAAAATGTTGGGAAAATCTCAGCAAGTCCAGGCAGCAGCTGTGAAGAGAAACAATGTTAACATTTCAAACTGATAACCTTTCACCAACCAAGTATAAGATTCAAACAACAATTTAAAGGTGGTGTGATGGCGGTTAACTTAGCTGATTCACAGCACCAGGGACCTAGGCTCAACTCCACAACTGTTTATGTGGAGTTTGCACATTCTCCAAGTGAATGCGTGGGAGTTTGCACATTCTCCAAGTAATGGGAAGTCAATATAGACTAGCAATCAAAGGGCTGCTGGATAAACAGGAGTTGATGTGAGTTAAGACAGAGCTTTGGACACCCTCATACTTACAATGAATAAATAGAATGAGGAAAACTGATCAGGAGGTTATTGGAATCATCCAAATCTGGAGCTAACAAAAACAGAGGAGAATTTCAGCCTCAGATGAGTTGAGGCAGACATGGAACTGGGTGATATTATTGGGGTGAAACTAAGCTATCTTGGGCTCAAAGATACTATCAGTTTGTGAACTGTCTGGGTCAGACTCCAACAGTTGCCATGGAGAAAGATGGATCCACCAGCTTGAGAATCAAAGAATCCCTACAGCATGGAAACAGGCCATTCAGCCCACCGAGTCCACACCAACCCTCTGAATAGCATCCCACCATTCCCACTTCACTAACCTATCCCTATAACCCTGCATTTCCCATGGCTAATCCACCTAGCCTGCACATCCCAGGACACTGTGGGCAATTTAGCATAGCCAATCCCCTAACCTGCACTTCTTTGCAATTCAATAGCTTTAGTCTTCTCATTAATTCACTTGAGGAAACTTCTGCTCATCCATTCCTGAAGGTTGGTTGGGGAATCTGATCATTTAGTAATAACAGAGAGGTCAAAAACATTGGTGATGTGGTAGAGTTGGGTGTCTTCAGTGTAAATGGGGAAACTGAATCTTTCAGATCAGGTCACAAAAGTGCAACATCCAGCTAAAAAACAAGTAGAGTCCAAGGGTGGATTCTGAAGACATGCCTGCAGATAACAGTGTGGAAGCAGCAAGAAAAGCCATTGCAGGAAATTCTCTATGTATGACTGGGGAGATGGGCATGGAAATTAGATTAGATTACTTACAATGTGGACACAGGCCCTTCAGCCCAACAAGTCCACACCGACCCGCTGAAGCACAACCCACCCAGATCCATTCCCCTACATTTACCCCTTTACCTAACACTACGGGCAATTTAGCATAGCCAATTCACCTAACCTGCACATCTTTGGACTGTGGGAGGAAACCAGGGCACCCAGAGGAAACACACGCAGACACAGGGAGAATGTGCAAACTCCACATAGACAGTTGCCCGAGGTGGGAATTGAATCCAGGTCTCTGGTGCTGTGAGGCAGCAGTGCTAACCACTGAGCCACCGTGCCTTCCACATAGAAGGTGGAGAGGTAGTGGAGAAGGAACTGCATCAAAGACTGCAGACAGTGCGTGAAAAATGAGAAGTGATAGTTTCATTTTATTGCAGTCATATTTGTGATTTCAGTATAAGATATTTCCATGCAGTGGCAGTGTGAAAGCCTAACACATTTCTGAAAAATAATAATTTTTTAGTAGCAAGGGTATGGAATGCTTTACCTGCAATGGTAGTAGATCCGTCAACTTTAAGTACATGTGAGTCATCATTGGACGTACATGGAATAGCATAGGTTAGATGGGCTTCAGATTGGTATGACAGATCGATGCAACATCGAGGGTCAAAGGGCCTGTACTGCACTGTAATGTTCTATGTTCTAGGTTCTATGTTCTAAACTAAATAATTGCAAGTTCTTTTCTTCTACCTAACTAGGAAATCTCTTTGTTGGCGCTTGAGGGGAGAATGCCCCTCTATTAGTAGAGCCATGCTGCTTTAACATCATCTCAACTATAACTTTCTAGCAGAGGGAGCCCTAACTTATCATCTCATCAAAGCTATTCAGATTCAATACTGAAATGATGCACTGTCCAACAGGATTCAATTATTTCATAGGGTGTGGGCACCATTGACAAGATTAGCATTTGTTGCCCATCCCAAATTGCTATTGAGCTGAGTGGCTTGCTAGGCCACTTCCAAAACTCACCACATCCCCCACCACCAACATCCTCAGAATCACCATTGACCAGAAACTAAACTGGCCAAGCCACATAAATACTGTGGCCACAATACCACAGTTGAAGTTTTTTGACTTGCCAGAGATTACGCAGAAGTTATAGTCAACGTTATTTTGTAATGGCTACCCAAATGTTGATGCCTGTAATTGCTGGTTCTGAATTGAAAACAAAATGTTGATGTTTATTGGCCTTGTGAACTGAACCGCTTCAGACAAATTTGAAAGATTATCACCTTGTCATTACTTGGGAACTAGTGAGTTTTCCAAATTTGAATCTGTTACTGCTTGTTCTCATGCCATAACCTTCACTGAGTGAAATGTTTTCCTGTTTTGTACCTCTGTGTATAACTTATCTGACTAGCTGCACTAAGTCTGAAAATTCCCGTTAGCTCAGTAGCACAGAAGTACACAGAAAAGAATGCATAAATAGGCACCAGTTGGAGTCAAATCAAAAATGGAAATCAAGAATGTCTCTGATCTATAACCATGTAATATTTTCTTTACTTTTGAAATGTCTTAAAACATATTAATGTGATTTGTTTTATTCTAAACAAACAATCTTGAGGTTTTTAAATCAATGAAAAACATAGAGAATCAATGAAATATGATTCCATATTTTTTGGAATATAAATTTCAAAGTAAACAGCTTCAGTGCAATTTCACTTGCTAGGACGTCAGGTGAATTCCCTACTCTTGTTCAAATAGATCGATTCTGTATGTCCAACTAGAGGAGCAATCCTGGCTAAATTTGACCAACAAAAATTAAATCACAATATTATTTGGAGCTGTTTTCTGAAAATATGTGTGGAACATGTGAGGTACACACTGTTTTGTCTCTCAAATTGTAACCTTGATATATATTGCAGGATCCTGATTTCCTTAACATTTCCATATAGTAAGATATCATCCATTTCAAACAGAGATAAGGACTTTTTGTTTTTCTCAGAGAATTGAGAGTCTTTGAAATTCTCTTTCTCAAAATGCAGTGGATGCAGAACTTTTAATTTTTTTAAAGCAGAGGTAGAGTTTTGACAACCAAGAGTGATGAAAGATTATAGGGGAAATGCAGGAATGTAGAGTTGAGATCAGAGATGATCTTATCAAATGGTGGAGCAGATTCAGAAGATGAAGTAGCCTACTCTTGTTCCTTATTCATCCATTCACCAGAGAAGCATGGAAGATATTGAAGCCTGACAATCAAGAGGGAGGAAAACATCAGTGCGAGGGTGAATGAGTCAGAGGAGGGAGAAAGAGAAGGAGAAAAGCAGAGAAAGTTTGAGACAAGAAGGGATTAGAGCCCAGAAGAAATTAGAGCTCAGGGAGCAACAGAAAGATCAGGCCTGAAGGAAGTTAGAAACCGTGGCTTGTTAATAGTCAAGCCAAGTTGTATGACATCTCGGAGTCTAGGGGTGATGGACATATCAGGCAGCGAGGAGACCAAAACAGGTAGGAGGTTTCCTTGAAGGGCTGGTTGAGGGAAACACTCTTGTTCCTGCTGACTAGTACATAGTTACAAGCTGAAATTAGTTGCTCAAATCCCTATTTAGATTTTTTGGAGCCCTTGGAAACCCTGTTGGCAACTTTTAAATCAAACTTCAATCTACACCATGGGAGCCGGATTTAAATATTTTAATGAAGTGATCTCTAGCATGGAGCACAGACACACCACACAAAAGGATTGAAAGGGATAGCAACCCCCCACTGACTTTTACTGAAACTTTACAGCTAGACATCAGAGTTCCACAGGAGACTCAACATAGGAGATTGAGAGTAAGACCTCACACAAAGCACCAACACTGCAAAGCAATCATTCCCACATCAAACCGATTAGATGAATACATTGGTTACACAGTATAATTGAACTTTGTCTAGAGTAAAGTATCTTTGGGACAGTGCAGGGCAATAAACAATACCAGCATCCATGCCAGCTGAGGAAGTCCAGAGGGCAGTTGAAGATACTTCAATTTTCTCAGCTGCGCAATTCTACAAGTGTGCTTTTGTGGAAAAATTCAGGCAACTAGCTCACCATGTCTTGGATAGGTATGAGAACATTGCTGATCTCTAGTGCTTATCTCAACTGGATGAGATTAGTGGATCACACGTATAAAATAGCAATTTTATAAATCACTACATTAAGCAACAATCCAACTAATTTTATTGCACAAGCCATGTTAATGCATATCCCTATGAAAAAGCCTATCAGCAATTTTATGGACCAGATCTCAGCAGGCAAGAGTCAGATCCTTCAAATTGATGCACAATTCACTGTCAGCATTACAAGAATGGTGGCAGTATTCATGTTTTTATATTAGAAAACAATAAATAGCAATGAATGAGTAACTGGTTCTACAATTCCCAAGATTCAGACAATACGTGACAAGGTCTGCTATCATATCCAATGGATCTTTTCTGTCAATGTAAAGCCTGATGACTTCCTCATAACCAATAAGTACCAGGTGTAAATCTACACCCTTTTCAATTTTAGCTTTGCTTTCCATGTTATTAAATGGTCTTTTTTGGCAAATAAACAATCTTCCTCTGACAGGATTTCCTTCCTGACAAGGGATATTGAAGGGATTGAGTTCAATGCTATTAATTCCTAATTAGAAACATCACATATTTCCAGGGAAGAATGGGAATAGATGGGATGGAATGTTTCTTAGCAAAACTGATATCTCAAGTGCAGTTAAATTTTAGACAAATGGGGACTCTGAATAGTTGTAACTCTGAAGAGTCAGCTTGTACTTTACAGAAATAAAAACAGAAAATGCTGCAAAATAGTCAGGCAGACAGTCAGCATTTGTGGAGAGAGAGTGTTAAGGTTTCAGGCTAATGATCTTTAATTACAACAACAACAGACTCAGTAAGTAACTAAACATCAAATACAACAAGGTGAAGATAAAGTTAAAAATCATACACCAGGTTATATCCACAGGGTTTATTTAAAAGTACAAGCTTTCAGAGTGCTGCTCTTTTGTCAGGTAGCTAGTTGGGCAGGATCATAGGACACAGAATTTATAGTAAAAGATCAAAGTGTCATACAACTGATGTGATGTATTGAACAAACCTAGATTGCTGTTAGGTCTTGTGTGATTTTTAACTTTGTCCACCCCAGTCCAACACCTCCACATCAAATATTAAGTTGTCATAATCCTACCAGACTATAGAGTTGCTCTCTCATTACAGACAGATGACTAGTAATGGTTTAACCTGAGGGTTACCAGCAATGAGAGATTGAGAAGGAGATACTTTCATGATAGCCTCAGCTGGTGTAGGCATTGAACCTATGCTGTTAGGCATCACCTATAATCATAAAGCAGCTGTCCAGCCAACTGAGCTAACCAGCCCCTCAAGCTACAACATTCAGCATGTTGAAGTAATATCCAGTACTGTTCTTCACTGGTAATAATGCAAAATTACAGAAGAGACTGATAATTTTGTTAACCATGGTTTTTTCTTTGCGCCATCAGTAATAAACAATTAAGTTAATATACCACTTTTAAAATAGTGTTCAATTATGCAAAATGGGCCCTGCTGAATAAAGAATCATACAAGCAAAGTTTCTCATTTTGCTCTCTTCCAGGTAGACACAAAAAATACAGGCTTTCAAGACAAACAGCAACTTATACATAGTGCTGGCTGTTTGGCAAAACAAGAGTCAAATTGGACAAGGTATTGCCATGTAGAATGCATGGGGAACAGTAACCCCAAAAATTTTGTATAAACTCGAAAAGGCACGTCAGCTCTGTTTAGAAACATTGAAGCATAGAAAATAGGAGGAAATGTAGGGCATTCAGCCATTCCAGTCTGCTATGCCACTGACTATGATCATGGCTTTTTATCCTGCTCCTGCTTTCTCCCCATACCCCTTGATCCAATGACATTTAAGAACTGTATCTAAACCATTCTTGAAAATATTCAATATTTTAGCCCCAACTGTGTTCTGCATTGATGTCCACAGGCCAAGTAGCCTTTGCACGAACAAATGAGACAAGGTGTGTCATGGGGAATTAATGAGGGAACAGCGACTTTGTCAAATTGAAAAGGTACATATCCTGGACAAATTAATCTTTCCTGCAGAGGAGTAGGCCCTGCATATAATTGTAGGTAGCTACTAGCAAGCACAGGTAAGCCACATTACTTATACAACTGATATTCTTAAATTGGTTGTTAGTATGATTCTTGATGCACACTGGATTGTTCAGTAATTGCTTGCCATTTGCAGTGTCCAACATTAGATGTTATTACTGGGTGGCACGGTGGCATAGCAGTTAGTACTGCTGCCTCACAGCACCAGGGGCTGAGGTTTGATTCTGGCCTTGGGCGACTGCCTGTGTGGGTTTCCTCCCACAGTGCAAAGATGTGTAGGGCAGTTGAATTCGCCATGTTAAATTGCCCATAGTGCTAGGTGCATTAGTCAGAGGGAAATGGATCTGGGTGGGTTACTCTTCGGAGGGTCAGTGTGGACTTGTTGGGCCGAAGGGCCTGTTTCCACAGTGTAGGGAATCTAATCTGGTATTGAGAAGACCTTCCCTCATTTCCCCCTTGAGGCCGAAATGGCAACGTGAGAATCTTGCTATTGAGCAGCAACTACCCTGATTCTATGTATTTGCATCTCTTTGATACCCCAATTTGTCTTATTATATGCCACTTGCAATTCTCCTCTCCTTGCGCGAGAGAGTCCTCAGCACAAATTCCCAATATATGAGTCAGGGCAGGTGCCTGGTGGCTGCAGCTTGCCAGTTGCTTATCACTTCATCATACAAAAAATGTTTTAAACACAATGCCCTGTTGTCCACTTCAAGACTTCCTTGACTCTTCATTTATGCCTGTTGGCAGCAATGAACCTGCAGTGAACTGTCACATCATACCTGCTCTTGGGACTGTCTCTCTCATTACTTCGAGTAAAAAATGAGGTCTGCAGATGCTGGAGATCACAGCTGAAAATGTGTTGCTGGTCAAAGCACAGCAGGCCAGGCAGCATCTCAGGAATAGAGAATTCGACGTTTCGAGCATAAGCCCTTCATCAGGAATGAGAGAGAGTAGCCAAGCAGGCTAAGATAAAAGGTAGGGAGGAGGGACTTGGGGGAGGGGCGATGGAGGTGGGATAGGTGGAAGGAGGTCAAGGTGAGGGTGATAGGCCGGAGTGGGGTGGGGGCGGAGAGGTCAGGAAGAAGATTGCAGGTTAGGAGGGCGGTGCTGAGTTGAGGGAACCGACTGAGACAAGGTGGGGGGAGGGGAAATGAGGAAACTGGAGAAATCTGAATTCATACCTTGTGGTTGGAGGGTTCCCAGGCAGAAGATGAGGCGCTCCTCCTCCAGCCGTCGTGTTGTTATGTTCTGCCGGTGGAGGAGTCCAAGGACCTGCATGTCCTCGGTGGAGTGGGAGGGAGAGTTAAAGTGTTGAGCCACGGGGTGGTTGGGTTGGTTGGTCCGGGCGTCCCTGAGGTGTTCTCTGAAGCGTCCCACAAGTAAGCGGCCTGTCTCACCAATATAGAGGAGGCCACATCGGGTGCAGCGGATGCAACAGATGATGTGTGTGGAGGTACAGGTGAACTTGTGGCGGATATGGAAGGATCCCTTGGGGCCTTGGAGGGAAGTGAGTGTGGAGGTGTGGGAGCAAGTTTTACATTTCCTGCGGTTGCAGGGGAAGGTGCCGGGGGTGGAGGTTGGGTTGGTGGGGGGTGTGGATACATTTCCTGCGGTTGCAGGGGAAGGTGCCGGGGGTGGAGGTTGGGTTGGTGGGGGGTGTGGATACTTCATCCATTCAAAACTTTACTTTGGAATTGGCATCTAGGATTTGAACACTTCTTCCAGGTCAGTTAACATGCAGGGACAATCATGCAGTCATATCTCTCCACAGGATGTATTCTATGGTTGCTTGCTGTCTTAGGGCTCACTTAATTTGCATTCACTTGGTTGCTGCTAGCCTTGGTTTACTTTCTTTTGCTTGCTTAGGGTACAATGTTGAATACAATCTCTGACTTCAGCACACGAGCTGCCAGCCTCTGTTTGCATCAGATTGATGTTTTTAATGGATCGAGTCTTTAAACTGCAATGTGCAGTTACAGGCTGTCAGCCTCTACGGCTTGTATTGCTTTTTAGCACAGAGGGCCATACAGACGGTGAACAGTCAAAGGATGGGTGGGCATGTCACTGTTCAGCACCATCCCACATCAATATCATGCATGAAACATGTGCCAGTAATTAACATGGCAAACTCACTGTATGCAAATAGCAACATGGGAAAGTCAAAAGGCAGCAGTTCTTAGTGAGATGAAGGGGGATGACAGTCCAATGGAGATACAACTACAAGCGATTTGTGTTATTGCAGTCTAGTTGTTTGGTGTGATCAGTCAGGCACTTGTCGCTCTCATAGTCCAGAGATCCAGGTCCATGTAATCCGGTATTGGGCCACTGTCATTCCTGGAAGCCATTACAATACAATACAGTACGTCTATGATGGTGCTGCTGCCAGGCCAGTCTGAGGAGTATGCCATGGTCAGTCCTGGGAGTTTAGTTAATCATGGTCAGGAGGCCTCTGAGAAGACTGTCAATGCAATCATGGTAAGCGAGGGCAATGTGGATGCATTTCATTGCACTGGGTTACTCAAGAAATAGTCATTGAGATAAGGACAAAAGTAGGTAGAAGGTTGAGACCCTAAAGGCAATATGGACTTAGAGTTCCAAAAGGGATGATTCTCACAGACCATGGTCATTCCACCATTATAATGCTATCAAGGCCATGGGAATTTCCAAATCTTGGCTTCAATCAAGCAGAAACATCACAAAACATACATTCATTTCCTCCTGGTCCAAATGTAGGATGACCGTTCTCACCTAGAACTTCAGCACGCTTTGCAATCACAGGCAAAATGAAGGTGGAGGGGCCAAGCACATTTGTAGTATCGTGGGAAGAAGCTTCTGGGAGAATTGTGTATATCTCTCTTCATTATGAATATCTATTGAAATCTTTGATCTGCCCAAAACCAGTTGGTCTTCCAGAACAAGAAGTTAACCCTGATTGAACATTGCAGGCTGACCTTCCAAGGTCCAGAACTATGTGCTGAGGGATGTACTAAAGCTTGGGCCAAGGCATTCTCTGACAGGTGAGTCACTTTCACCTTAGAGCAGGAGATGGAGCTGAGGGTCTCCAGAACTTGCCTCTTCCTGGCAGAGGCTCACTGGGCACTGCATAAGAGAAGAGAGGGATTTAGTTATCTCCAAGAATAAGTGCCAGTGATGCTTAAGAATGAGTTATTACATGTGGTAACAGGTGAATAGCTCAGCACAATGTAATGAAACTTACTAGTCTGGTTGGCCATTGAGATTTCCCCATGTCCACATGAGTGTTTGTGTTCTTCTCCGTCTAATTCAGGATCTTCTTCTCATTCAGACTGAGACTTCTGTCTAATGTCCATTTCCATACCTACCTACCACATAGGCTCAGGACCTGTCAGCCTGGTTATGGGTCAGTCTTGTCTGCAATGAGACAATGGGAGGAATTGATTATAACGGAAGTGGCTGGAAGAGCAATGAACAGTAACGCAGAAGCAGGAGAGATGGTGAGTGGGAAGGGCAAGGGGAAGGAATGGTTACGAGTTTGGGAGGATGAGGAGAGTGAGAGCTGTTGAGAGTAACCAATAGAATGCAGTAGTGAAAGTTACAGTCCATGAGCCTTTGTGAGAAGCATATGCAGTGACAAAGCTGGTACAAGCAGTGGCCCTGTGAGTTTGTGAGGTTAAAGAGAGAAGATGGTGGCTCTTACCTTTGCAGAGCAGAGAAGATCATTGACCTTATTCCTGCAGTATGGCATACCTTTGGACATAGGACAGAGCACTGACACTGAAGCAGACGGCCATCTGAGTCCAGGCTGGCACTTATAGGTGACTGGTATCCTATGGCTCTCTGCAGGAAACAGGGTGACCTACTATGGTTCTGTATTTATTTTTGTCATGTTATGCTTTTATGAAGTGCCTTAGAACATGTTTATATATTAGCAGTGCTTACAAATTTATTGTGTTCCAATTGGCTACTCAGTTGTAAAACAATTATGGATTTTTCCTTTACAATGTAGAAGCTAATGCTCCCCTGCACCATGCTATCCTAGTATTAAGTGTCCCTGCCCGCCAAAGCAGAGCGTGAGCTTTCCTTTCCACTGGTTATGCACCAGAGAATGAGGCCAGATCCTGGCTTGCGCACTCTCAAATGACGTGCACCTGGGCTTTCAATAAGGCACCAGCAGCATCAATGTTGGAAGCTCCAGGCAGTAGCAAGCACTGTTTGCTTCTCCTGCTGTGTGATTCTATGTAAAAGGTACCCAAGACCCCAGTTGCATAAGTAGTGAGGTGAAGAGAGGAAAGTTTCATGAGGAAAGTTACTACAAACCATGACACACCTCATGTTATGAATCTCAACTGACAATACACTTTAGTCATAGAGCCATAAAGATGTACAGCATGGAAACAGGCCCTTCAGTCCAACTCATCCACGCTGATCCGATATCCTAACCCAATCTAGTCCCACCTGCCTGCACCTGGCCCATATTCCTCCAAACCCTTCCTATTCATATATATCCATCCAGATGCCTTTTAAATGTTGCAATTGTACTAGCCTCCAACATTTCCTCTGGTAGCTCATTCCACACACATATCACCCTCTGCGCGAAAAAGTTGTTCCTTAGGTGTCCTTTGTATGTTTCCCCTCTCACCCTAAACCTATGCCCTCTAGTTCTGGACTCCCCCAGCCCAGGTAAAAAATCTTGTCTATTTATCATATCCAAGCTCCTCATTATTATTTTATAAACTTCTATAAGGTCATCCCTCAGCCTCCGATGCTCCAGGGAAAACAGCCACAGCCTATTCAACCTCTGCCTTTAGTTCAAATCCTCCAACCCTGGCAACATCCCTGTAAATCTTTTCTCAACCTTTCAAGTTTCACCATTTCACCAACATTCTTCCGATAGGAAGGAGACCAGAATTGCATGCAATATTCCAAATGTGGCCTAACCAATGTCCTGTACAGTCGCAACATGACCTCCCAACTCCTGTACTCAATACTCTGACCCATAAAGGAAAGCATACCAAATGCCTTCTTCACTATCCTATCTACCTGCGACTCCACTTTCAAGGAGCTCTGAACCAGCACTCCAAGGTCTCTTTGTTCAGCAACACTCTCCAGGACATTAACATTAAGTATAGAAGTCCTGCTAAAATTTGCTTTTCCAAAATACAGCACCTCGCATTTATCTGAATTAAACTCCATCTGCCACTTCGAGGCCCATTGGCCCATCTGATCAAGATGCCGTTGTAATCTGAGGTAACCCTCTTTACTTTCCATTATACCTCCAATTTTGGTGTCATCTGCAAACTTACTAACTATCTTCTTATGCTCACATCCAAACCTCCACTGCCACCCTCTGTCTTCTACCTTTGAGCCAGTTCTATATCGAAATGGATAGTCTCCCAGCAAATTTGAAAATTATTCCCCATATTCTGAATTTGTGAAAAGTTAATAACATACATGACAAAAATAAATAATGGAGTGAATTTCAGCATTATAGTTTCAAAATCTATGTTATTAATTTGGTTGAGAATATATATTTCTCTTGTTGTTTAAGACATTACTTTGAAATTTGACCAGATCGATGACCTTAATTAGTCCTTCACCTGTATTCCTAAATATATACAATTCTCCATAGACCTGAAATCAAGCTTATCCGATTCCTTTCTCTGCAATTTAACAGAAGCATTAACATCTACATTTCAAAGGAAGGATTCATATTTGTTTAACAACTGAGTAGCCACAGCAAATTTGTAAGCGCCTCTAATATATAAAAATGTTCCAAGGCAGTTCATAAAAGCATTACCTGACAAAAATAAATTCTGAACCATACTAGATCATATTTGGTCAAACGAGGATACATCTGTGATAATGGAACAAAGTCGCTCTGCAATGCATTGACTATTAGAAAGGATACAGCTGTGTAGAACAAAGTCTTGAACAAAAATAGAGGGAATATAAACCAAAAAAAAAGGCCAGTGAATTGAGGATACTCTGTAAATAGTTGTGAGTTGAAAGTTCAGCAAACTAGTCAGTTCAGGATATAAGGGCAGCCATTTAAATAAACAACGAGGGCTACACGCAAAGGCAGTAAATGTGCAGTTAATCAATTGGTTACTTCCACTATCAACATACAGAAGGACATGAACAAGAGTGTTATTGACTTGAAGAAAAATACAAGGCAGTCATAGAGAGTCAATATATCAATCTGAACCTGTTATATACCAAAGTATATTGGAGTTGCTAGATATCTTGAGCTAAATACTATTTAGTTTTTCTGGTTTAGTTTAGTTTAGTTTTTCATTTTCTAAAGACCTGTTAAGAGTGCAACACTGTGGATGGGATCTTCTATTCCCAGTGGGAGCAAGTGTGGAGCCAGAAATGGAATCTAATTAGGAAGGTTGGTGTTGTACCTTAACCCTTTCGCCACCCAACTAAATTAACTCCAGACGGGAAAGATGTCATCCTGCCACTGCTGATACTATCCCAGCAGCAGGTGGGTGCTAAAACTATGCATGTCCTTACATTACATTACATTTCTTACTTGTGGGTTCAGTTGCTCTGCCGTCCTGGGGGTCAGCTGAGTGTTATCCCAACAGCAGCCATTAACTCTCTGTGGTGCCATCAAGTACAAGAGGTGTCAGCCTCTGATTGGTCAGCAGCTGTCAGGCGAGGCTTTCACCACTGAGGTCCTGATTCCAATGTGAGATCCACTGATGATAACCCCACTGCTCTATTGGCTTTTAGTTCAACAGGGCTTCCTGAGGAGAGGCAGCATGGATCTTTTGCTAGTTCTCAAGACGGCAGATAAGATGCCCTGAACACAATTGTAATGTTACAGATTTAGTTTTAATGATAAAACAGCATTTATTCTGCAATGATGATAAATCAGAATAAACTAAGTATTTAAATATAACGCAATTTTAAAAATTTTGAAACATATAATAAAAATATAATCCCATTAATTCATATACAGTAATTGCAACAGAAAGAATTTCCTCTCTAATACCTTCTGGCCTTAATTTTACTGGGCCTTCAACCCCCAGTGCTAGGAATCAGATAGTGTCTTCCTGGAGCTTTTATACAACTGAGCTTATATCTTCTCAGCTTCAAATTAACTCTTCATGGTATCAGCCAAACGTTTCCTATTTGGCACCTTTACTAAACTTTTTACACTAAAGTTAACTATTCTTAATAGTTCTAAACAATCTTCTCCTTTCTCAGGTACAACTGCTTTATAGATCCAACCTTAGCTAAGAGGCCCGCATAACTAAGCAAAGATTTTTTTTCAATGGTTTTTCTCCAAGCAATCGGTGTTTCCCCTATTGAAAAAAAATCAATCCCTGACCTCACAAAGTGGAACTGAATGAGTAACTGTTCACTCTATTTGCTGGAAAAATTATCCCAGTGTAAAGAAAAAACTCATTATTTTTCTGGAAGTCATTCTCTCCAATAAGCTTCAAGAATTGCAGATGCTGAAAATCTAAATTAAGACAGGAACTACCACAGAAACTCATCAGGTCTGGCAGTATCTGTAGAGAGAAAAACAGAATGAATATTTCTCAGAATGAAGGGTCACTGAATTTGAAATGCTTATTCTATTTGTCTCTCTACAGTCTTTTACTAACACTGAGAAATCATCGTGTCTTAGAGATACTTACAAGGCAATCATTAGACCCCTTTCAGACACACACGAAAGTCTAATTAAAAGTTAAAAATCCAAACTCAAAAAATAAATGGTATTAAAATATATATGAATCACAAGCCACTTGTCACAAAGAGTATTCACTCTTACACTTCTGTACATAATCCAGCAGAAAAATCATTTATCACAATTAAAAATCTTGGAGAACTACAATTTCAATGAATATAATCCCTACTGTGCAGAAAGAGGCCATTCAGCCCATCAAGTCTGCACTGACACTCCAAATATCACCTCTCACAGACCAGCACCCCCTACCCTATTCCTGTATTTACCCTGACCAATCCACCTAATCTGCACATCCTTGGATACTATGGGGAAATCTTATCGTGGCCAATCCATCTAACCTGCACATCTTTGGACTGTGGTAAGAAACTAGAGCACTCGATGAAAACGTACTTTGAGACAGGGAGAATGTGCAAATCCCACACAGAATGTCACCCAAAACTGGAATCAAACCCACTGCTAACCCACTGAGCCACTGTGCAATAATAATTTATTTTTATTCCTAATAAATGTACAGTTTAGTTGAGCAACCAATCATGGCAACATGGAGGTGGAAGAATTGGAGACAGGAGGTCATGTGATGATCTCTCAAGGAATGCGTCCAATCAAAATGATGGTCTTAACAACAACACTGACACTATACCTCAATGGACATTTCAGGGATTAACGTAATTGACAGAGATGACATAGCTTCCTTATTTTAATGTAATTGTGAATGTTAAAAATGCAATTCATATATACACATTCAGACTGGTATGTGTGATCCTTCAAGTAGTGCTGAGAAATCAAAATAGTGTTAAAAAGGCCTTAATGAGACAATAGAGTACATTTCAAGTCCATTGCCCATCCCACCCATTCCAAGTCAATTGGTAAATCTACTGAGGGAAAGCTGGAAAACTCAGTCCTGATCTAAACATTTGAACAAATTGTGATTTCAAATAATACCATACATTAGTAATGTAGAGCTGGAATATCTGAAGATATATCAAAGAAACAGGTATGTTCCCAGATCATGAAATTGTATAAACTATGGACAGAATCTTCTCAGGCCCTGATCTATGTTGGCAATGGCGAGAAATTTAAGAAAACCAGGTGAGATGTGAAGCAAGGCTCTTCTTTTCCAATATTTCTAATCAAATCCTGAACATTGAGAGAACTCTGCTGCTGGTGAGTGATGAAATGCCTATTAACAGAGATTATCACTCATCACCCTCATTGTTACTTAATCTTGCCTCATTAATATATCCCATTCTCCCAACTGCATTTTAGAAACTAGACACTAAGAATTCCCAACATGAAAGTCTGATCCAGTATCTGTTGACTCAGCTTGCACTACAGGATCTCCATCTTGGACACTCAGCAACAACATAGAACATAGAACTTAAAATGTTATAGCACACTACAGGCCCTTCAGCCCTCAATGTTACGCTGACCTGTAAAATTAATCTGATGTTCATCTAATCTACACTGTTCCATTATTATCCATATATGTGTCCAATGCCCATTTAAATGCCCTTAATATTGGTGAGTCTACTACTGTTGCAGACAGGCCATTCCATGTCCCTACTACTCTGAGTAAAGAAATTATGCCTAATATCTGTCCTAAATCTATCACCACTCAAGGTATGTCCCCTTGTGTTAGCCTTCATCATCCAAGGAAAAAGGCTCTCACTGTCCATCTTATCGGGCCCTCTGACTATCTTATATGTTTCGATTAAGTCACCTCTTAACCTTCTTCTCTCTAATTATCAAAGACTCGCAACAGCTGTTCCTTGAATAAACTCCATATTTCAAGTGTGTCCATCCCCTGCAGTTTCCTTCCTCATCCTATGCATCCTAAATCTTGCCTAATCACATCATAATTGCCTTTTTCCCCAGTTACACCTCTTTCCCTGCAGTATATACCTATCCCTGCCTATTGCTATTGTAAACATAACCGAATGTTTACAAATACGAATGTTTTAGGGCGGCACGGTGGCACAGTGGTTAGCACTGCTGCCTCACAGCACCAGAGACCCGGGTTCAATTCCCGACTCAGGCGACTGACTGTGTGGAGTTTGCACTTTCTCCCCGTGTCTGCGTGGGTTTCCTCCGGGTGCTCCGGTTTCCTCCCACAGTCACAAAGATGTGCGGGTCAGGTGAATTGGCCATGCTAAATTGCCCGTAGTGTTAGGTAAGGGGTAAATGTAAGGGTATGGGTGGATTGCGCTTCGGCGGGTCGGTGTGGACTTGTTGGGCCGAAGGGCCTGTTTCCACACTGTAAGTCTAAGTCTAAGTCTAAGTCTAAGTCTAAGTCTAAGAATTATGATCACTATTGCCAAAGTGCTCACCTACCTCCAAATCTAACCCCTGGCTGGGTTTATTCCCTAGTACCAAATCCAATATGGCATCACCCCATGTTGGCCTGTCTGCATACTGTGTCAGAAAGCCCTCCTGCATGCATTGAACAAAAACTGACCCATCTAAATTACCTGAACTATAGTATTCCCAATCAATTCTGGGGAAGTTAAAGTCCCCTATAACATCTACCCTGTTACTCTTGCTCCTATTGAGAATTATCTTTGCTATCCTTTCCTCTACATCCCTGGAACAATTCAGAGGCTGATAGAAAACCCCAAACAGGATGACCTCTCCTTTCCTGTTTTTAACCTCAACCCAAACTACCTCAGTGGATGAGTCCTCAAATGTTATCTCAACTGCTGTAATACTACTGTTCATTAACAATGCCCTCCCCCCCCCCCCACCCCGCACCCCCAACCAACCTTTTACCATTTTCTCTGTTCTTACTGAAACATCTAAATCCCGGAATCTGCAACAACCATTCCTGTCCCTCCTCTAGCCACGTCTCTGAAATGGCCACATCGAAATCCCAGGTACCAACCCATGCAGCAAATTCACCCACTTTATTCTGGATGCTCCTGGCATTGAAGTATACACAATTCAAACCAACAGACTGATTGCCCGTACCCTCTCGTGACGTTGTAAACCTATCCCTGACCTCACTACCCTCAACTTCCTGTACACTGGAACTACAAGTCAGGTTGCCATCCCCCTGCTGCATTAGTTTAAAACCCCCAGAGTTTAAACATAGAAAGTTTAAACATCTTTGGGTCTATTCCATGGGCAGAAGCTACATGTATCCATGTCAATGAATGTTGGATTCCAATATGTACCTGCCTCACCATAGCGCCATAGAATCATAGAATACCTCCAGAGTGAAAGCAGGCCATTCTGTACACTGAGTTCACACCAACCCTTTGAACAGTCCACCCCACTACTCTATCTCTGTAATCCTGCACTTCCCATTGTTAATCCACGTGGTCAGCACATTCCTGGATACTATGGGCAATTTAGCATGGCCAATCTACCTAACGTGCAAATCTTTGGACTATGGGAGGAAACTGGAGCATCTGGAGGAAACCCAGGCAAACATGGGCAGAATGTGTTAAATCCACAGAGACATGCATCTGTTGGTGGAATTGAACCTAGGTCCATGGTGTTGATAGGCAGCAATGTTAACCACTGAGCTCCTGTGCTGGCCACCATGACACATCTCTAATCTATTACAGTATGGGTCTACACTTCAATATTGCACTTTAGAGCATACCAGCACTTTTCAGTGCAATGATACTGCAGAACATTTTTTGTGCTGTTAAAGCCATCCACCTCACAGACTTGACCAGAGAGCATTGCAGCGCTCCTCACTCACTGACTCATTTTGCACTTAGCTGGATGCCCACAACGTTGCTGCCTTGCCTTGCCTTTTTGTACTTTTCCCCCTCAGCCAGAGCTTAAAGGCTCACAGTAGTTCTGCTTTGCCTTGCAGTTCGGTGCAGACAGAAAGCCAAGGAGATGGTCATGGTTGTCAGTAGTCATCAGTGAAGGGATGGTCAGTTTGCTATATGAAGCCATCCTACCTCAATGTCAAACCCACAACATGAAGCAGTGGCTCACACTCCAGTCAGGGGCTCCCATACAGTTAGTCAAGGGTTTTAGCCAACATCAGTCCAAAGCATGGGTGCATTCAAGGTGAGGTCCTCTCCTTGTAGGACGTACCCTCATAGCTGAGTCTTCCTGCCCTACTGTGAGCTGTTTTCCCTTAGAATGACATAAAGTGAGGAATTTGAGTGAGATGAAAGTGACTGGACAGCTGTTTGTTCTGGTGTAAGTGAGGAAAGATAGTGAGCTGCCCTGGGTGAGTGAGTAGGTAGTGCAGACGCCATGCCAGATGAGTACTCTGGGGGCATTGGTGGGTGAGAGCATGTGAGGGAAGATGCTACATGCAACAGACAGAGTGACGCTTGGCGGGAGGTGGGTGCAGTAGATAGAGTACATGAGGGAGCAGCGTTAAGATTTGGCACTTAACCTGGTGGAGCACAGAGGGGTCCTGTGGCATTGCTGCATATTCCTCCAGGCGGTTGAGACCTCACTAACCCAGGTGGCAACCTTGGACCAGGCTGTAGTGTCTTGTGCTGTGTTCACCTCCGCAATTCCTGGCAGAAGAGGACAGCCTTCCTCTGCTACAAACTATCCACAAGGGACTTCAGGTCTCTGTCTATAAAGTTGAGCGCTAACTTCCCCTTACCTGCCATGTCTAAAACAAATGTCACAATCTGTACAGAGCAGTTCCAGACTGCCAGCACTTGACCAGATGCACTACAAATTTTCAAGATGGCACTAGCGCCAGGGATCCCAGAATATCTTGGCAGTGGCGGGAGTGGGACAATCAGGCTGGCATTGGACAAGAGGGGACACCAGAAGGACGGGGTAGGTAGTAAGCAAGGTGAGTTTGGAACAACTGCATTAGAAAACTCACTAGAGTTCACGGAAAGAAACATCCATGAAACTTGACCAAAAAAGACACCGTCAAAGTATAAAAAAGTTCGTCACTATTTATTTTAACTCGAGTTTTCTTGAGGCTTTTCTTGCCTATTTTTTTCTCACCGGGTTTAAAGTGATTAAAAAAGCACTAAAACACTGAAGTCATTATATATTTCCAATAACAAAAATCTACAATATTTTCATTATATCAGCTGTTGCTCTGTGGGAACACTTCTTTCTCTGGGTCAGAAGGTTCAAGTTCCACTCCAAAAGCTTGAGCCTATAATGTAGGCTGACACTTCAATGCAGCGCAGGATGGGTCGTGGACTGTTGGAGGTGCCATGTTTTGGATGAGATATAAATTGAGACACTATCTGCCCTCTCAGGTAGACTTAAAAGTTCAAATAGCAATGTTCTAAGAAAAGCAAGGGGGCTCCCAATGTCCTATCGCCAAACATCATCAGTCAGGCAACACACAAAGCAAATAATCTAATAGCTGTTTGTGAAAAGTTACTCTATAAATTGGCTGTTGTGTTTCTTACAGCAAAACTGTGGCTGCATTTCTACAGTTCTTCATTAGCTGTGAAACATTTTGAGACATGCTAGGTTTTGAAAAGTGCTATATAAATTCAAATAATTTCTATCTGGTTGAGACTGGTGTTCCTCATTAAATCCTCATTAAAGCTGAACTGATTATGTAGTTTGATTACAGTGCAGCAGGACTGGAACTCATCACATGCACAGCGTGCAACCACAACAGAGAGCTGACCTGGCATGGTTTTGCCAGGTCTGCTAATTTTAATGATGATCATACATTTCCTGCACATATTGGTTAATACACAGGGAGCACATTGTTTATGACTGCAGGACGTAGGGAAAGTCGGCCACTCTTAAAGGGCTGCTGAATGTAATCAAAGCACAGCTGCACACACAAGAAATGTGAAATGCAGTTGCTATCAGTTGAATATGGAAAGAAGAAGGAACAAAAGCAAACAATTCCTCTTGAGGATGCTTTTCTGGGGATTTTACTTTCAGAGGTGCACTGTCAAGTATAAAACATGCTGCTCTAAGTGGGGAAAAGATTAAATGCAGTGTCCCACATTCACAGAAACAGATTGCAATAGAATCTTTATGGATGAAGGAAAATTGCAAAAGTAAGAGTCACCATAATTTGCCGATAATGTTATTTGACATTAGCATCAAAGCCAACAAGAGCTCACTTTTAAATGAATGCAATTTTTCCAAAGTGACACACAGAGCTGTCAGGTAACCTTTATGCTTTTTGATACATGCATTTTCCTCGCCGTACTGCTGTTGGGCAACTTGGACAGGATTGCTGACAGGAATATATGTTTCTAATGTCATCCATAAATCTTGTAAATGAGGACCGCACAATGCCAGTATAAGGTAAATATGTGCAGTTTGTTCATGGATTCGTACGGGGTGGCACACAAGCTGCCCTCTCGGTGACACCATCTCTGTCTCCTCCACTAAAACTCTCTTCAAAAGTGCAATTTACTATGCTTCTGGAAATCTCACCAGGAACATCTTTCTTCTTCTGTTTCATTGAAATGTAGAAAATAGGAGCAGGCATAGGACATTTGGTTGTTTGAATTCATTATGATCATGGCTGATCATCTGACTCAGTAGCCTGTTCCTGCTTTCTCCCCCTTTCCTTTGACCCCTTTAGCTCCAAAGGCCATATCCAACTCCTTCTTGAAGTTATACAATGTTTTGCCTTTGGCTGCTTTCTGAAGTAGCAAAGTCCAGAGGCTCACCATGCTCTGAATGAAGAAATTATTCCTCATCTCAGTTCTAAATGGTTTACCGCATATCCTTAGACTGTGATCCCTGGTTTTGGACTCCCCTGCCATTGGGAACATCCTTCCTGCATCTACCCTCTGTAGCCTTGTTAGAATTTTATAGGTTTCAATGTGAACCCATCTCATTCTTCTGAACTCCTGTGAATAAAATCCTAACCGTGTCAATCTCTCCTCATACATCAGTCTTGCCATCCAGGAATCTGTCTGGTAAATCTTCACTGCACTCCCTCTATAGGAAGAACATCCATCCTTGGATAAAGAGACCAAAACTGCACATAATATTCCAATATTGCCTCAACAATGCCCTATATATCTGCAAAAAAAAATCCATGTTCCTGTATGTGAATCTTCTTGTTATGAAGACTAATATGCCATTTGACTTCCCGACTGCCTGTTGCACTTGCATGCTTACCTTTAGCGACAGGTGTATGAGAATACCTGCATATCGCTGCACATTCTCCACCCTCAATTTATAGCTATTTAAATAATTATCCTCCTTCCTGGTTGTGCAACCAAATGGATAATCTTATATCTATTCATTTTATACTTTATTTGCCATGTGTTTGCCCTCTCCCACTCAGCTTTTCAAAATTGAACTGAAGCCTCTCTGTATCTTTCCTACAGCTCACCCTCCCATCCAATTTTGTGTCATCTGCAAATGTGAAGATATTACATTTAGCTCCTTCATCCAAATCATTGATATATATTGTCATTATCTGAGATTATCGCACTGATCCCTATGGTTTCCCACTCCCCACTGCCTGCCATATCTACCAACCAGTTTCTATCTATCTCAATACACCAGAACCAATCTTATTTGCTTTAGTTTATAAGAAACTTTATGAAAAGCCTTCTGAAAGTCCAAACAAACCACATCCACTGGCTCCTCTTCATCTACTCCACTAGTTACAATCATCTTTGAATTACAGTAGATTTGTAAAGCATGACTTCCCTTCCACAAATCCATCTCTGTCTGATTCTGCCACTGTTTTTTTCAAATGCTCAGCTATTAATTCTTTAACAATTGACTCTAGCATTTTCCCCAATACCAATGTCAGGCTGACTCATCCATCATTCCTGGTGTTCTTTTTGTCTTATTTCTTAAATAGGTGGATTAGCTACCATCTAGTCTGTGGGAACTATTCCAAAGTCTATGGAATCTAGGAAGATGACCCCTACCTCATCCACTTACTTAAGTGCTTTACGAACTGGATTATCAAACACTGAGGATTTATCTGCCTTCAATTCCAATAATTTCCCAACACCATTTCCCTACTACTACTGATTCCCTTCATTAATTCCCTCCCACTGAACCCTGTGTTCCCCTAAATTTCTTGCTATGTTATTTATGTCCTGGTTTGTAAACGTAGAACTAAAGGATGTATTTAGTTGGACAACGATTTCTTTGCTTCCCATTATAAAATATCCCCCTTTCCTGAATTCTAAATTGTTCCCAGTCTTCGGATCTGTTTTCTTTTCCTGGTTAATTTGTATGCCTCTTCCTTAGATCTAACATTATCTGACTGCAGGTTGAAGAACTTGCCTTCAATGCTTTCAGTGAAACAATCAAAGGTGCAGAGGCTCTATGCTTCTGCAAGTTGAAGTATATGTAACAGCTTATTTTCATTCAATTCCTACTATTGCCATGAACTACAATTAGTTAACCAGCATTTTGGATTTACCTGATCCAAGCACATGCTGGTTTACACAGATTTTATTGTATCGTATTTGCATTTGGAGCCAAAAGGTTCAGTGGCTTGGTCCATGCAATGAGAAGGTTGTCCTCTGAGGAGATGCTGAGTAACTGGGTCGATATTCTTTGGACTAAATGGAATGAGAGGTTATTGCATTGAACTATCTAAGGTTATGAAGGAGTCTGCCAAGCTAGTTATTGAGATGTTGTTTTCCATGCCTGAGGAACGTGGAACAAAGGGAAACAGTTTTACAATAAGGGTGTGATCATTTAGAACAGAAGAAAGGAGAAATTCATTCACTAAAGGATTGTGAATGTGCAAAACAGGAAAGAAGAATTGAAATCTAGGTTGACCCATGATCACATTGAATGTTGAGCAGGCTCTTTGGGCCGCAAGTTCTTCTCCTGCTCCTATTTCTTAAGTCCTTGAATATGTTAATTTAAATTGAACTCTTTCTTTGTAATCTAGTGCTACTTCAAGGCTCTATTTTCATTATCAAGTAACATACTTCCTTTGGGAATGAGGTCCAATTACACAAAGTGATGTCAATGGATGTTACCTCTGGTCTTACTCCAAGATGTGTTATTTTAACCCATATTACTAGAAATTATCTCAGCTTGAGGCATTGATTTAATTGGAAAGCTGGAGGGTAAACTCACTGATTTTGGAACAAAGTAGAAGAGCTCACAAATGAATTAAGTAACAAACATAAATGCGAAATTATAAAAAAACTTTCTTTTATAAATATTGAATATAAAGGTGGATTTTCAGTACATCAGGAAAATAGTGCTTAATATTGGAAATTACAGCGGTCATGATAAATCTGACTGGTATACAAAAAAGTTTGTTTTTCTGAAAACTCCTAATGGCACTGTGCAGTCATCTCAAAGGGTTTAAAAGGAAGAAAAATAGTTCCCAGTATTGTAACAAATAATTCTGATAAATTGTGTTGTTTTTTGTAATTATGATAAATCTAAAATTAATTTGTAGCTATTTTGTACGTAATATGATGCAGACATCTCAAGCATGCTGTGATACCGAGTGAAACTTGAGCTGTATTTATTATGTATAGCTAAGGGACTGATGAAAACTGCACAATGATATGTTGCAGGCCAAGTTCTACCATTACTAACATCACAAATTTAAATAACTTTCACTACACCATGTCAAAACATTTGAGGTGCGGAGGGAACAAGGGAACAACCATTGTAATTAATTAAAATTGTAAGTTAAAACAAGAAAACATGGAATGTGCTTTTGATGCAAATTCTCAACAAAATGTCTTGGGTTTTGCCAAGCATGGCACGATCACTTATTGTTTCAATCACTTCACTGCTATATTGTTACATCATTGCACGAATAGGTTTATTGACATTTGGCAGTCAATCAGTGTACATGGTCTATCAAAGTATTCTTTAGTTACACACAAGGAACTGGGTTGGAGTTAAATTAACTGCTTAAGATGAATAGATCAACACTGAACACAGCGGCAGTGTCCTCTCTGGAACTGAAATAATTCGAGATGACATTGAATGACTTTGAAGGTTGGGGACAACTAATGCTATAAATCAGAAACAGATTTTCTGCAATGTTTCACAAATCCTGAAATGAAAACGTTGTCATTGCTCTCATAAGATTATTTTATTGAAAACCAGTAAATACCAGTGACTTCAATAAAATCTACATTGTATCTATTGTTGTGTGCCCAGTTTAGATTAGATTCCTTACAGTGTGGAAACAGAGACTTCAGCCCAAAAAGTCCACACGGACCCTCTGAGGAGTAGCCCACCCAGTCCCATTCCCCTCTGAATGATGTACATAACGCTATGGACAATTTAGCACGGCTAATTCACCTGACCTACACATCTTTGGACTTTGGGAGGAAACCCACGTAGACACAGGGAGAACGTGCAAACTTCACACAGACAGTCACCCGAGGCTAGAATCGAACCCGGGTCCCTGGTGCTGTGAGGCAGCAGTGCTAACCACTAAACCACCATGCCACCCCATGGAGTTGTTTGCATAAGACACACACAATCTACAGTATTCCAGCATTTTAACTAACATTAAAGATTCTTCATTGGTTTAGCAAATGTTAATTTTTCAATTATGCCTTGTGCATATCTATATATGATAATTGAGTGTGTGTAGATTATGGGGCTACTCAGGCATTCATAAAAATTTCCATTTGTTCCAAAGATAGGAATAAGTTGTGTCCATTTAGTAGGATGCTATACTCAAAGTGGATATTGCTTGGAGATGTGGTGTAATACTGGATCATGGGATTAGTAGATTTACACCATAGCTTTTAATTGAATCAATACTTAAAACTGAGATCTCATAAACTATTTAGTAATCTTGGTTAAAAACACATTTTAGAGTAAATAAATCATGTTGTACTTACCTGGGTGTCGCATACGAAACAAGGCAAATGAGCTTATAGCACAGATTGAAGTTGACAGTTATGATATTGTTGGCATCATAAAGATTTGGCTGCAAGGGAATCAGGACTTGGAGGTAAATATTCAGGGATAGGTACCCTATCAAAAGCACCCACTGATGGGCAAAGGGGATGGGGTTACCTTGTTAGTAAGAAATGAAATGAAATTGTTAGCAAGATGCGATATAGCCTCAGAAGATATTGAATCTGTATGAGTAGAGTGAGGAACCGCAAAGGAAAAAAGACCCAGATGGGAATTGTGTACAGGCCTCTTAGTAGAAGTCAGGATGTAGAGAAGAAAATAAATCAGAAGATAGAAAAGGCGTATAGGAAAGGCACTATGATAATAATCATGGGGGACTCCAATATGCAGGTAAACTGGAAAAATCAGGTTGGTAGTGGATCCCAAGAAAAGAATTCATGGAATGTCTAAGAGATTTTTTTTAGTAGCAGCTTGTGGTAGAGCGCAGTAAGGAACAGGTAATTTTGTATTTTGTGATGTGCAATAAGGCTGACTTGATTACAGAGCTTAAGGTGAAGGAACCAATAGGGCAATGACCATAATATGAGAGGGAGAAGCTGGAATCAGATGTAATGGAGGAAAGGTAACTACAAGGACATTAGGGAACAGTTGACCAAAATTGATTGGAAGGGAATCCTAGCAGGGAAAACAGTGGAACAGAAAAGCAGGGGTTTCTTGGAGTAATTCAGGAGACACTGCAGAAATTCATACCAAGGAAGAAACATACTAATGGGAGGACGAGGCAACTGTGGCTGACAAGGTAAGTCAAAGACAGTCAAAAAGCATACAATGTGAGGAAGATTAGAGGGAAACCAAAGGACTGGGAAGCCTTTAAAACCCAGTAGAGGACAATTTAAAAAGCCATAAGGGGTAACAAGATGAAATATGAGGGTAAGTGAGCTAGTAATATAAAATAACATCACAAGAGTTTAATTTAGATATAAAAAAGTTAAAAGAGAGGGCATTGGACTGCTGGGAAATTAGGATGAAGAAGTAATAATGGGAACAAAGAATTGGTGGAGGAATTGAGTAGGTACTTTGCATTAGATTTCACAGTGGAAGACATCAGCAGCACACAAGAACTTGAAGAGAGTCAGGGGGTACAGGTGAGTGCAGTGGCCATCATTAAAGAGAAGGTGCAATGGAAGCTGAAATGTCTGAAGGTGGATAAATCATCGGGACTGGATGAACTACACCCCAAGGTTCTGAAGAAGATAGCTAAGGAGATTGTAAAGTTATTGGTCGTGATCTTTCAGGAATCACTGGAGTCAGGGAGAGAACTAGAGGACTGGAAAATTGTGAATATAACACTGGTTTAAAAAGGTAAGGGGGTGAAAGTCAGGATGTTATAGATCGATTAGCCTGTCTTCGGTTGTTGGTAAGATTTTAAGGATGAAATTGTGGAGTGCATGGAACAGCATGGTAAATTAAGGCTGAGTCAGTACGGCTTCATAAAGGGGAGGTCATGTCTGACAAATCTGTTAGAATTCATTCAGGAGGTAATGAGAAAATCAGACAAAAGAGGACCATGGACATGATCTATTTCGATTTTTGGAAGGCCTTTGACAAGGTGCCTACAGGGGACAGTTCTGAGGAAGGGTCATCAGACCTGAAACATTAACTTTGATTTCTCTGCACTGATGCTGCAAGACTTGATGAGTTTTTCCAGCAATTTCTGTTTTTGTTTCTGACTTTTAGATTCCATAGCTCTTTCGGCTTTTGTTTAGAATACGGAGAGTGGTTTTGGGCTTCGTATCTAAGCAAGGATTTGTTGGCATTGGAGGGATTCCAGAGGAGGTTTACAAGAATGATAAGTTCTTGATTAGCAAAGGGATCAAGGGTTAAGGAGAATAGGGTTGAGAAACATTTGAACATAATCGAATGGCGGAGCAGACTCAATGGGCTTAATGGTCTAATTCTGCTCCTAAGTCTTATGGTTTTATATATGTCAAGTTCAACCATTCAACATGGGCAGCATGGTGGCACAGTGGTTAGCACTGCTACCTCACAGCGCCAGGGACCAGGATTTAATTCCCACCTCAGGCAACTGTCTGTGTGGAGTTTGCACATTCTCCCTGTGTCTGCGTGGGTTTCCTCTGGGTGCTCTGGTTTCCTCCCACAGTCCAAAAATGTGCAGGTTAGGTGAATTGGTCATGCTAAATTGCCCATAGTGTTTGGTGAAGGGGTAAATGTAGGGGAATGGGTCTGGGTGGGTTGCTCTTCGGAGGGTTGGTGTGGACTTGTTGGGCTGAAGGGCCTGTTTCCACATTGTAAGTAATCGAGACTAACCAACTGGCTATTTATTTGTTAGGAGTGAGCCTAGACAGTGTTGGAATGGTACACAGTTGTGTGAAGATCTTGGTTAAGTCCAGACTATCTGGCACAGAATTTTCACATACACTTGTGGCAGCAACCTGACATATAGAATCATAGAACCCCTACAGTGCAGATGGAGACCATATGGTAACAACCCTCTGAAAAACATCTCACCCAGATCCAAAATCACACCCATCTCTTGCTCCACTCCCCAACCTTGTAACCCTACATTTACCATGGCCAATCTACCTAACCTGCACATCCCTGGGACACTTTGGGCAATTTAACATGGCCAACCCACCTGACCTGCACATCTTTAGATTGTGGGAGGAAACCAGAGCAACTGGCAGAAATCCAAGCAAACCTGTGGGAAATGTGAAAACTCCACACAGACAGTCACCCAAGGCTGGAATCAAACATGGGTCCTTGGTGCTGTGAGGCAGCAGTGCTAACTACAGTGCCACCCTATGCCTATGCTCCTATGTCTGACACAGAGTTATCAAAGTATTTCTACTGACATTCCATCTGATATTCACTAATTTAACACAGACTGAGAATTGAACCGAATGCTTTCTGTACCAACATGTCCAGTTGTATCAAACCTTGACCTAACATGAAGATTCATTACGTAGGGCCTATGGTTTCTCTTAGCTCCTGTGCAGTATGCAGCACGGAATATTTGGCTTTCAACACCTGATTATAACTTATTTTGTCACTGTAATCATGTACAATTTGATAATTTAGAAAGTTGCACATTATATATTGGATCATTTTAGCAACATATAGGTAACACTGCCACGATCATATTTATTTCTAATATAGATTCCTAAAGATGTAAATATGAGATTCCCTTCTTGAAACTAACTCTTTGCTCCTTTGGGAAGACTTAAACATGAACCAACTAGTATGTTACCTAGTGTGTCCTAGTCATGCGTATTCTCTCTCAGGATGATAATCCATGATAGACAGATCATGCACAACATTGTGGGCTGAAGGGCCTTTTCTGTGCTGAATTGTTCTATGTTCTATTTTCTGATTGTTTCTTTTCCTGGTGCTGACCCACAGCTACCAGATTTATTGGATATGCGTTCATAATTTTCAATGCTGTAATTTGACCTTTTGCTCTCTGGGTTCTGAGATTCAATGATTGTCTTTCAAATGCTCAATAAATGTAGCTATTTTTAAATCCTGAAATCCTACTTAAGGATACGCATTATCTTAATAATTAATTAGCTGCTCTTGATCAAATTTATATGGTTGGATGGAAACACAGTGCTGAAAAATTTTGTCCTTTCCCTGCTATTCTCTTCTGTTTGCCCAAGTCCAACTGAACAAAATTAGTTCAACTCTATTTAACCTGTTTCAAGATATTCCATTCCAAGAATAACGGTGGCTTATAGAATCAGAGTGGGTTACAGCTGGAGATACTAGACATGACCATTTTCAATTTAATCACATTTGGCAGTTTGAATCTATTGCTCGTGTAAACAGCTCCAGTTGAGTATTTGGATCATATCAGGAACTTGGGTAAACTTCAAAACATAGTTGAAATGCCAATCTAAGATTGGAAATCATAACTTAGGTCTGAAAAATTTTTGTAGCTAGAATCCATATAGGATTTAATTTTGAATTAAACTCAGAAAACAGTTCCAGTCCAGTATTAGAAGACTGTTGAATTAGAAAATTAATGATTTTCATTTTTCATAGATTGCAACCCTATGTAGCCATTAATGAAAGTTAAATGTGACTTGAATTACAGGCTAGAACAAATGCTATTTCACTTCTTGGTTTCATAAAGTATAATTTAAGCAATAGGATTTTAATTATTCTTAGCTACAGTTTCCATTTTATTTTTAAAATACTCTGACAGTACATATTTGCATGTTTCTGTAAGAATGTAATCATTTTTTCTCCATACAAAACACACTATTTTGCATTTTTCTTTTCTTTTTTAACATGAGTTCAGAACCACCTCACCTTGTTGTGAAATTATTGAACATCTAAATGAGGTAGGTCATCAATTTTCCCAAGCTCTGCTGTTTGCTACCCAACTAGTCTGACTCACTAATGTAGCATTGTTTGGGTAGATCAGTTACTGGACTGCAATTCTTCCTACTAAACCTGGAACAAATGGTTAAACTCCATCAACAATCCTTGATACACTTCCAGCCATCATCATTTGTCTATACCCAACTTTTGTGAAGATGCTTCATTATTCACATCTTTGAGAATGCATGTTAAAAGGATGTGGACAGTGATTAGTTTAAAGCATTGTGAAAGTATCTGAAATGTTTAACAGACATTGAAACACATTTTTTCAAAGTCACATGTTGGAAATCAGATGGTTTCAGCTAAGTAAAAAATTTTTGTACATAACTGCTAGATTTTTGTCGTAAGGGAAAGTAACTCCATGAGTCAGCTAAACCTAGAATTGTATTTAGGAATGCAGGAGCCAATCAAAGTCTTTTGTTGAGGAAATGCATGACTTTCCCATTAGAGAACACACTGTATGCCAGGAATTTAGTGAAAGATATTAGCGGGTTAATACATATATCCACACCTTTGTATCAGATATCCCCAGACTGTGGTCCAATATCTGGAACAGAAACAGTAGGTGTCATCAACTGTTTACCTGTGGTTGACTTACTCCTGGAAAATGATTTGGCCAGAGCTAAAGTAGTGTACTCGATAGCAATCATAGAAAGGCCAAGTAAAGTCAAGGAGACAAAGCAGTAGCTGGAAAAGATTCTAGGATTTTTTTCATTCATGAGTGCTGACCTGCTCACTAGCCAAACAAGTTCCATTGTCAGGTGTCAAAATGGCACCAGGGATGAATGTTTGGTTATCTTTGGGTATTCGGATAATCCAAGGGAGGTTTAATATATTTAATGAATCTTCTCTGTTCCCGAGTTCTGCAAGGTATCTGACAGTGGCTATTTGCCGCAAAGATTGACTGGCCTCTGGTGTAAGTATTAAGTACTACCTAGATGAAAAACTCTTGAACCTCCATCATTGCCATACCAAAACTGAAGTGAGCAGCATAGATATACATGGCCTTCAATGGATGGCTGACTGTAGTCTCGTTGCTGACTCTACACCAAATTTTCAATGTGCTTTCAACCTCTTCAATTCTGCACACAAGAAACTTATCCTGCACTTGAATGTTGCCATGACAAAACTCATAGGCAACTCAGGCCTGGTCAATCAAATATTTCATCTCCCACATATGTTGCAAGAGAGTCTAGAGTATGTTGACCACTCCCCAGACCTTGATAATCACCATTTTCAAAGTGTCCATGCTGTAGGAAGAATGTTGCTAAACTTGAAAGGGTTCAGAAAAAATCTACAAGGATGTTGCTGGGATGGGAGGGTTTGAGTTATAGGAAGAGGCTGAATAGCCAGGGGCTTTTTTTCCCTGGATAGGTGGGGACTGAGGGGTGACCTTATAAAAGTTTATAAAATCATGAGGGGCATGGATAGGGTGAATAGCCAAGGCCTTTTTCCCAGGACAGGAGAGTCCAAAAGTAAAAGACATAGATTTAAGATAAGAAGGGAAAGATTTAAGAAGGACCCAAGGGGTAACATTTTCACACACAGGGTGGTGGGTGCATGGAATAAGCTGCCAGAGGAGGTGGTGGAGGCGGGTACAATTACAACATTTAGAAGGCATCTGGATGGGTACATGAATAAGAAGGGTTTCAGAGAAATTTGGGCTAAATGCTGGTAAATGGGACTAGATCAGTTTAGGATATCTGGTTGCTGAGGATGAGTTGGAACAAAGGGTCTGCTTCTGCCCTGTACAACTCTATGACTCTATAAGTACCATTGAGACAGTGATCAAACACCAGATCAGTTGTCCCAGATCATTCCTCTACAGGCTACAGCAATGAGTGGACAAAGACCCCTGCGTGTGAACAAAAGTCCTAGAGTACAGAGAGGTTTTCATCACCACACTCCTGTACTACAGTGAGATTGGACTGCGCTTCTGCAACACATAAGAGCAATGGAGATCTTTCATCAGCAGTGCCTCTGCCACATTGTCTGAATTCGATGGAAAGAATGTTAAACAAAAAACAAATGCAAATAAACAAAATGCCTTTTTGAAGGCAACTCTACAAACTCTCATGCAAAAGTATTGCAAAGCCAATCATGATGAACTGCAAAGTGTGTCCGGATGGTTGAACATTATGTCTCCCTCCAAGTCCTGTCTTCTTAACTTTTAAGGATCCAGTATTCTAGTTTAAGACAAAGAAAATGCAACAAAGACGCTCTTAAAACTGTCCTCGAAGTGTAGCAGCAGGGACAAAAATAACTGGTGGACCTTGTTATCTATTGTGCAACTCGTCCATCGAGCTTTATCATGTTTTGATCTTAAAATGCCTTAATGATGGGGCAGAATGAAAGCAGAAAAGGAAAGAAACAGAAATAAAATCTGCACTCCACATTCCACTAACTCATGAGAGAACCTGCCCCACGTGCCCAAGGATCTCTGGGTCCAGAATTGGTATGTTCAGGCAAATGAAGATCCACAGCACAAACTCATAACCTGAGCAGGTGTAAGTCCTGAATTGAGGAGCAGCCAATGAGGGAGAAGAGCAAAAACAAAATTGCTGTCAAAGTGTTCAACTGTAAAAATCATTAGTCAAAGTATTTTAAGTTCTCTGGCTCAGAGACTTCCAACAGTTTGCAGAAGGTTTCTCGTAACGTGTGAAACATCACCAAAAATGTAGTTCCAAAGACAGTTTGCAGGGGACTGATGGATGTCAGATAGACAAACATAATGAGAATAAAATGGGTCTCCTGGACAAGACAAGAATTTTAGATGGGATGTGAAGAAAAATGTTTTACCTATCGGGAGGTGAGAATCTAAAACTCACTGTTTATCAGGGTGTTAAAAGTGGAAACTTCCATAACATTTAAGAAGTATTTAAATGTGCATTTGTGATATCAAGGTATGCATGGCTATAAGTCATGAGTTGGAAAATGGAACTAAAATAGGTGGCTACTTTTGACTGGTACAGACCTGATGGGCTGAAGGGTCTTCTTATCCATGCTGTGCACCTCTATGACTATGAACCTAAGGGAAGCATATGGAGAGATTGAAACAAAACTGGAAAATGTATGATTTCTGACTACAATGAAGTCAGACTATTGGGAGGATAGGTTGGTAGGATTGGGAAGAGTGAAGAAACAGAGCCAACCAAATGGATAGCCTGATTCTTAGAGATGAAGAAAATCATGATTTTCTCACAGTGGCTGCAATAGAAGATGAGGGAGAGATGAGTTAAAAGGGATAACTGTTCATACAGAAAAATGTTAGGAGATTTACTTCCTCTCCAACATGATCTTTGAGTAGAGGGCAGAGTTGGTAAAGGAGTACAAGATCAGATAGTGTTTGATGTAATCCAGCCAGATGTAGTGATGGGTTTGCTAAATCACTTGTGTCTCAGTATGCACCAGTCTGCATTCTATAGACTTGTGGGAGAAAGGTGGAGGTAATATGAGGCAACATAAATATGGCAGTGAGTAAACATTTGCAAGTATTCAATAAACAGCAACTCCAGACAACAACAAAAAAAGCTTCAGGCAAAGTTTCACAACTACTTGTATTTATATCAGCCTTTTAATCGATAGAATAACCCAAGGCAGAATTGAGTATCAAGCAAAGTTTGATGCTGTGCCATGCAAGTAGAAATTAGACAAGATTAGAGTAGTGCTGAAAAAGCACAGCAGGTCAGGCAGCATCCGAGGAGCAGGAAAATCGACATTTCGGGCAAAAGCCATTCATCGGGAAACCATTTCTGATGAAGGGGTTTTGCCCGAAACGTCGATTTTCCAGCTCCTCGGATACTGCCTGACCTGCTGTGCTTTTCCAGCACCACTCTAATCTTGACTCTGATCTCTAGCATCTGCAATCTCCCTTTCGCCTAGTAATTTAGATAGCTGAGTTTGGTCAGAGGTCAGCTTTAAGAGGTCTCTTATCTTAGCTTCATGTATTCCAACAAAGATGGTTTCTAAATTAGTCTTATTGATAGCATTGCCCAAATCTGTTCATACCACCATGTGCAGTGAGGCTGTTTTCAGAGATTAGTTTTGGTACTTTTGTGAAAATGAACTTATTATGTCTATCCTATTTACATACATTACAGCTAATGGAACATAGTGTCAACTGTTAAGTTTTATAGAAGATCAATTTGGTCCAATCCTTTTGGAGCATCATTGACACAGTTGACCATTTCACCACATTTAATGCTTTATAACACTCAACATCTTTATTAATTGAGCAATAAGAAGGAAATTGCTACTCTAGTATCGTCATGTGAATTATACTGTAATGTTTGCAAACATGTTAATACTGCATAATGCAGACTTAACATTCATAATGTCAATTACAACAGGGGAGTGGAAATAGCTCCCCAGTTCTTCGGTGAAATCAGAGTATAGTGTAAAACAATTTATTTTCACTTAAGAAATGAAAGTTTAAGTACAGATCTGATAAGCAGTAACTAAAATCTCTGTTGGCATGCAGTTGTAAAATGCCTAAATAATGTGACTGAGTGGTAACAAAGCAAGGTTTTGTGTTCACTGTGCTTCCTCAGTATAAATCTGTGAACTTGCAGAAACCAATGAAAGAACTGAGATTTGGTCCAACAAAAATGTGATTTTGGCCAGAGAAAGACAGTTCATGTCTGTGGGGAGTGATATCATGTCTGGAAATGAACCAAGTTGATGCTTCAAAGCAGAATTTTGCTTTGAAGCCTACTGTAACAGATGCAGCCCAAAGACCTAAAGATATATTTATGGTCTGAGATTTAATGGCACTAAGCTGGGGTTCAATGTATTGGTTGGATTTGGTAAGTGCTTTGTACCTATTCAATTTCTGAGCCATGGCTTGTTTAAAAATATGATGGCACCCTGTCCAGTTTTCAGGAACAAAGTGGACAATCAAGCAACCAATATGACACCCAAATGGATATTCAAACTCACTATGAGCCTGAAGTATGATGTCCATCATTTTACAAAAGGGAAAAATAGAAGCTTATCCCTGAAACAAGTATTTGGTTCTTTGCCCATTCAAATAACGGTCTTAAATTCTGTTTGTGCTGGGAGTGGAAATCCCTTCTCCATTAATGTTGCACAAAACGCAGCAAAGCAATGTGAAAATCTTGGTTTTTTGCTCAACACTTGATGGTCATTGATATGATTGTACATATGAAATGTTCAGCTAGACTGTTTTAAGTATGATAGAAGGGTAAGATGTGCTATAGGTCACTCCCACTCAGTACATGCCTTGAAATGATTTGCCATGAACTGCAGTCTGTTGTTAGAAACTATCTAGCCTGAGATACTGAGTAAACTGAAAACAGCTGTCTCCTATGTTAAGTGCTCATCTGTTCCTAGTGTCCAAGATGTCTTTGCATGATGCATGGTATTAGGACTCATTTGCCCTTGAAAATAACCTGTCAGCTTATATTAAGTTCATTTCTGCTCAACCAGGATGAATGAATATTCTCAGATACTTCTTTAAAGCTGTCAGGCCATACTGAACAATGATCACTTGTAAACCTTGCATTCACTCATTTTTGACAGTTGTCAGTTGCAATTGTTCACACTGGCTCAGGCCAAAGTGCAATTAATCAACTTTGAAAATACGTCAATCTCATAGTCCAAAGGATCAGCATCTAGATCAAGATGAATACCTTGGTTTTTGTGTGGGTTGGATATTGGAAACATTGTAAATATCCTTGCAGATTATTGACTGATCCCCTTGTGTCCCATGTGGTCTGTTCTATTGCAGTGGATGTGTTTTGAAGCACATAAATTGTGACTAAACTGAGATCTATGAATACTGTTAGTCCTGCCACTGCTGGACCATTGGTATCTATCATGTAGAAGATTTCAGAAGCATAGTAACACTGCTATCAGATGGATTTTCTTTAATTTGGTTGGTGATTTGAAGACAGAAATTGGCCAAGAAAGGGATTTTTATGCCACAGGTGACCAGAAGTCAGAGAGAGAGAGACATAATGCGATCACAGAATTAGAATTAGGTTTTATTGTCACGGGTACTTGAGTACAGGAATACAGGAGTACCTGTAATAACTGAATAAGTCGCCATTCACTAGTGCCATCTTAGAATACAAAAGACAGGATTAAATAATAGAAACATAAATAAAAGAAACAGCCAAAAGAAAAGGAAATGTCCAGATCACTCTCCCACCACTGCCATGAATCTTTGCTGCCAGAAAAGCAAAGCCACAAGGTCCATCCCACAGTCTGTTCAGATGTCCACAGTCCCTACACACTGCTGTAGTCAGAATACTATCAGGTACCCAAGCCCAGCCATGTCCTGGGGCTGCACCTCCACTGCTGGAACCATCTCACCATTCTTCGGTGCCATCTTGCTTTCCCCAACATTGTCATTACCACCGACGCCCACAGCTACATGGAATGACACTGACATTTTTTACAAACCCACCGACTCCCACAGCTATCTAGATTACACCTCTTCCCACCCTACCTCTTGCAAAAATGCCACCCCGTATTCCCAATTCCTCCGCCTCCACAGTATATCTGCTCCCAGGAGGACCAGTTCCACCATGGAACACACCAGATGGCCTCCTTCTTTAGAGACTGCAATTTCCCTTCCCATGTGGTTAAAGAGGCCCTCCAATGCATCTTGTCCACATCCCGCACTTCCGCCCTCAGACCCCACCCCTCCAACTGTTACAAGGACAGAATGTCCCTGGTTCTCACCTTCCACCCTACCAACCTTTGCATAATGCAAATCATCCACCGCCATTTCCGCCACCTCCAAAAAGACCCCACCACCAGGGATATATTTCCCTCCCCACCCCTTTCTGCCTTCCGCAAAGACCGTTACCTCCGTGACTACCTGGTCAGGTCCACGCCTCACTACAACCCACCCTCCCATCCTGGCACCTTCCCCTGCCACCGCAGGAATTGTAAAACCTGCGCCCACACCTCCTCCCTCACCTCTATCCAAGGCCCTAAAGGAGCCTTCCACATCCAAAGTTTTACCTGCACATTCACTAATATCATTTATTGTATCCGTTGCTCCTGATGCAGCCTCCACTACATTGGGGAGACTGGACGCCTCCTAGCAGAGCACTTTAGGGAACATCTCTAGGACACCCACACCAATCAACCACACCACCCCGTGGCCCAACATTTCAACTCCCCCTTCCACTCTGTCGAGGACATGGAGGTCCTGGGCCTCCTTCACCGCCGCTCCCTCACCACCAGACGCCTGGAGGAAGAATGCCTCATCTTCCTCCTCGGAACACTTCAACCCAAGGGCATCAATGTGGACTTCAACAGTTCCCTCATTTCCCCTTCTCCCACCTCACTCTAGTTCCAAACTTCCAGCTCAGCACTGTCCCCATGACTTGTCCTAGCTGCCTATCTTCTTTTCCACCTATCCACTCCACACTCCCCCCACCCCCGACCTATCACCTTCATCCCCTGCCCCACTCGCCTATTGTACTCTATGCTACTTTCTCCCCACCCCCACCCTCCTCTAGCTTATCTCTCCACCCTTCAGGCTCTCTGCCTTTATTCCTGATGAAGGGCTTTTGCCTGAAACGTCGATTTTACTGCTCCTCAGATGCTGCCTGAACTGGTGTGCTCTTCCAGCACCAGAATCTGGTTTCCAGCATCTGCAGTCATTGTTTTTACCTAGTTGATTTTAACTCTACTGCAAATCCTCTTGCAAGGATGTCTGCCTTGAAGAAGTTTTCCTCCTCTCTCTGCAAGAATCTCAGGGAGTCCCTCTCCCACTGCAACTCCCAGGTCATTTCCTCTGCCCTGAAGCTCTTCAACCATGTCCTGAAACAAACTCACTACAACAGCTACATTTGCTTCCTCAGTGCCTGCCTCCGTAACCAACTCATCCCACATGGACTTCGGACCACCTTTAAACCAGCAAAGTTTGGACCCAAATAGGACAAACAGTACAGACTACAGATACAAAAACACCAGCAACAGTTCTCCTTCAAGATCCTCTGCTCCACACTCGCAGCAATGCATCGGCACCTAACCTCTCTACAGTCTGCCCTGCCTCAGCTGAGGGCCACACTCTCTCAGAATTGCAAAGGGCTCACTCTGTACTACATCCTCAGGAGAATTCATACTCTCAACAAACAGTATTTCAAGGAGCAGTAAAATCGACAAAAGCTCTTCATCAGGAATAAAGGCAGAGAGCCTGAAGAGTGGAGAGAAAAGCTAGAGGAGGGTGGGGGTGGGGAGAAAGTAGGGGAGAGTACAATAGGTGAGTGGGGGAGGGGATGAAGGTGATAGGTCAGGGAGGAGAGGGGAGAGTGGATAGGTGGAAAAGGAGATAGGCAAGTAGGACAAGTCCGGACAAGTCATGGGGACAGTGCTGAGCTGGAAGTTTGAACCTAGGGTGAGGTGGGGGAAGGGGAAATGAGGAAACTGTTGAAGTCCACATTGATGCCCTTGGGTTGAAGTGTTCCAAGGTAGAAGATGAGGCATTCTTCCTCCAGGCGTCTGGTGGTGAGGGAGCGGCGGTGAAGGAGGCCCAAGACCTCCATGTCCTCGGCAGAGTGGGAGGGGGAGTTAAAATGTTGGGCCACAGGGCGGTGCGGTTGATTGATGCGGGTCCAACTTCCAGCTCAGCACTATCCCTATGACTTGTCCGGACTTGTCCTACCTGCCTATATCTCCTCCTTTTCCACCTATCCACTCCACCCTCTCCTCCCTGACCTTCATCCCCTCCCCCACTCACCCATTGTTCTTTAGGCTACTTTCTCCCCAATCCCCCTCCCCACCCCCAGCTTATCTCTCCACGCTTCAGGCTCTCTGCCTTTATTCCTGATGAAGGGCTTTTGCTCGAAACGTCAATTTCGTTGCTCCTTGGATGCTGCCTGAACTGCTGTGCTCTTCCAGCACCACTAATCCAGAATCTGGTTTCCAGAATCTGCAATCATTGTTTTTACCTAAACAGTATTTCAATCCATCTCAAACATCAAAAACTGTAAGTACAACAAACTTTTATCTACCCACCTCCATAACCAGCGCTTCTGAAACATTCCAGTACATTACCCTGGCCTCTGGAACTGCTTGAACGCCATTTGCCATGCGCTGGTGCAGCTGCCACCCCCATGCTGATTGATGATGTCACTTCCGGCCCAATCACGTCCACTCCCACAACCACTTTCGTCCCTCATAATTCCTCATGCGTCACACGTGACATCACTTCCGCCCTTCACACAATCGCTAATGTCACACGCTTAGTGACTTCCGCCACCCCTACTGCCCTGTTTGCCACCACTTCTGCCCCCACCAACGCCACTCACCTGCATTCTGCTGATACGCCCCCCACATATCCCACTGTCACCATTCCCGGCTCCCAGAACCCTGAGGGGAACACCACCCCTGCTCATGATTCCACCCCCATTCCCCCCACCATCACACCCACTCTGGTTACTGGCTCCACCCCACTCCCAGCTCCACACCCACACCAGATCCCAGCTCCCAGCCCTGTTGAGTTTTCACCATCCCTCCAGACCTTTCCCTCAGCAAAGGACTCACCTTCATCCCCCTCCATCCACGCATCAATGAATTTAATACATGCCGTGATGTCGAACACTTCTTCCGCTGCCTCCGCCTCCGAGCTTACTTTCACAATCAGGACTCCCACCCACATTCCGAGGACCCCTTCGCCCACCCCCAACACACTGCATCCACCTGGACACCCCGCGCTGGCCTATTACCTGCCTTTGACCTCTTCATTTCCAACTGCCGCCGGGACATTAACTGCCTCAACCTGTCTACCTCCCTCCCCCACTCCAACCTCTCACCCTCACAACGCGCAGCCCTCCAATTCCTCTGCTCCAATCCCAACGTCACCATCAAGCCAGCAGATAAAGGGGGTGCAGTGGTAGTCTGGCGCACTGACCTCTACACCGCTGAAGCCAAACAGCAACTCGAGGACACCTCTTCCTACCGCCCCCTTGACCATGACCCCAACCCCCATCACCAAACCATCATCTTCCAGACCATACAGAATCTCATCACCTCAGGAGATCTCCCACCCACAGCTTCCAACCTCATAGTCTGGGAACCCCGCACTGCCTGGTTTTACCTCCTTCCCAAGATCCACAAGCCTGACCACCCTGGCCAACCCATTGTCTCAGCATGGTCCTGCCCCACAGAACTCATCTCTACCTACCTCGACACTGTCCTATCCCCCGTAGTCCAGGAACTCCCCACATACATTCGAGACACCACCCACGCCCTCCACCCCCTCCAAGTCTTCCGTTTCCCCGGCACCCAAAGCCTCATCTTCACCATGGATATCCAATTCCTCTACAGCCCCATCCGCCATGACTAGGGCCTCCAAGCCTTCCGCTTTTTCCTCTCCCAACGTCCCCAACAGTACCCTTCCACCGACATTCTCATTCATTTGGCCAAACTGGTCCTCACCCTTAACAATTTCTCCTTTGAATCCTCCCACTTCCTCCAGACCAAGGGGTAGCCATGGGCACACATATGGGCCCCAGCTATGCCTGTCTCTTTGTTGGCTGCGTAGAACAGTCGATCTTCTGTAATTACACCAGCACCACTCCCCACTTCTTCCTCCGCGACATTGATGACTGCATTGGCGCCACCTCATGCTCCCGCAAGGAGGTTGAGCAATTCATCAACTTCACCAACACATTCCACCCTGACCTTAAATTTACCTGGACCATCTCTCTGACACCTCCCTCCACTTCCTGGACCTCTCCATCTCCATTAATGACGACCGACTTGACACTGACATTTTTTACAAACCCACCGACTCCCACAGCTACCTGGATTACACCTCTTCCCATCCTACCTCTTGCAAAAATGCCATCCCGTATTCCCAATTCCTCCTCCTCTGCCATATCTGCTCCCAGGAGGACCAGTTCCATCACAGAACACACCAGATGGCCTCCTTCTTTAGAGACTGCAATTTCCCTTCCCACGTGGTTAAAGATGCATTCTAATGCATCTCGTCCACATCCTGCACCTCCGCCCTCAGACCCCACTCCTCCAACTGTAACAAGGACAGAATGCCCCTGGTTCTCACCTTCCACCCTACCAACCTTCGCATAAACCAAATCATCCGCCGCCATTTCCGCCACCTCCAAAAAGACCCCACCACCAGGGATATATTTCCCTCCCCACCCCTTTCCACTTTCCGCAAAGACCGTTACCTCTGTGACTACCTGGTCAGGTCCACGCCTCACTACAACCCACCCTCCCATCCTGGCACCTTCCCCTGCCACCGCAGGAATTGTAAAACCTGCGCCCACACCTCCTCCCTCACCTCCATCCAAGGCCCTAAAGGAGCCTTCCACATCCATCAAAGTTTTACCTGCACATTCACTAATATCATTTATTGTATCTGTTGCTCCCGATGCGGTCTCCTCTACATTGGGGAGACTGGACACCTCCTAGCAGAGCGCTTTAGGGAACATCTCCGGGTCACCCGCACCAATCAACCACACTGCCCTGTGGCCCAACATTTCAACTCCCCCTCCCACTCTGCCGAGGACATGGAGGTCCTGGGCCTCCTTCACCACTGCTCCCTCACCACCAGACTCCTGGAAGAAGAACACCTCATCTTCCGCCTCAGAACACTTCAACCCCAGGGCATCAATGTAGACTTCAACAGTTTCCTCATTATCCCTTCGCCCACCTCACTCTAGTTCCAAACTTCCAGCTCAGCACTGTCCCCATGACTTGTCCGACATGCCCCATCTTCTTTTCCACCTATCCACTCCATCCTCCCCCGCCCCTGACCTATCACCTTCATCCCCTCCCCCACTCACCTATTGCACTCTATGCTACTTTCTCCCCACCCCCACCCTCCTCTAGCTTATCTCTCCACGCTTCAGGCTGTCTGCCTTTATTCCTGATGAAGGGCTTTTGCCCGAAACATCGATTTTACTGCTCCTCGGATACTGCCTGACCTGCTGTGCTCTTCCAGCATCACTAATCCAGAATCTGGTTTCCAGCATCTGCAGTTATTGTTTTTACCTATGAATCCACAACAGGCCAATCTCAGAAATGCAGCCACCACTGAAGCTGCCAGATCCTGAACTGACCCAAGCTCGAGCTGGGCTCATCACGCCAAAGCAGCTGGCTTTTTTCTTCCATATCACTGGACTTGTAATTCAGAGCTCAGAAAATGCTCTGGGATGAGTCCAAATCTCAAAATGGCAGTTAGTAATTAAGAAATATGAAATTTAAAGCTAATTGTGTGGCTATGAGGCTATCGACACTCATTTAAACAAAAACATCTGGCCTACTAAGATCCTTCAGGGAAGGAAATCTGCCTTTTTCCCTCCAGTCTGGCCTATGTGTAACTGAGGGTCTGGACAGCAACCCGGTTGATTCTGATCTGCCCTCTGCAATGTTTAAGGGTGAGTAGAAATGGGCATTAAATGTCAGAGACCAGAGAAGATTGGTGGATGAGGTCCATACTGACAGATGCTGCTATTTGGAGGCTCCATGCAGGTAGAGCTCAGACAGGTCTAGGGATCCACTCAGTGTGGTTGAGTGTCGGAAGCTCTTGTGAGCCAAGAATGTGACAAGAGGTCAGCAACTCTGTGTTTGTGGCTTTTGGGGCAATGGTAGCCCTTTTGAACAGCAATGTTCTACTCAGAATAGCTAAAGTGGCTGGTACACTGCGATAGAATGCAGTCTTGGGATTCCAAAGGAGAGCAATCTCCAAAAGAATAGATTCAACCACTACGAAATGTGCAGGCTTTCAGGCAGTTAACATTGGATCAGCATTTGAGCAAAATTCAGAGGCTAGATCCTTCCATGTAAAAAAAATGAAATCCTCATGAGATAATCAGAATGTTAAAAAGATTTTGAGACAGTAGTGATTGAATTTTGGGTTGGTTGCTAAAGCAATTATGTAATTTATCTTGATCACATCTGCCACTGAACATGCAGCATAGTAAGTTTGACTACAGTTTGCCTGTTAATTCATAGTTACCTTGCTTCAATTCAGGATTTTGGAATATGAGATAGATATTGTAGATTGTTTGCTTTCTGACTTGGTGAGATTTATTTAATTTGTTTTAAAACATGGAATCTTGTGGTCTTGTTCTCTTAGTAAGCACCCAGGACTCCAAAATTTGGTTTCCTCTTAAGGAAAAGTTATTGATCTTTAATCAGATTATAACTAACTTGAGGATCTGATCTGGGATCATTACAGGATCTGGGTCAGTAAAACAGCTGACAGACAATTGGCAGGAAATGCAACTTGTCAATAATTGAGCAAAATGTCTCACAGTAATCAGCCGGTGAGTGTTGCCTATGTAAAGGCAGGATTAAATGACAGATTCCTAAACAGGAAAGGAATCAGAGGTGCTGTCTATTGCTTTCCTGTCTCCAGGAGGAAGGAGACACTGCGGGAGTCACATTTTGAAACTGTCCATGATCTTCACCTCATAATTCAGAATTGATTGAATATGATGACATTTTCTCTGAGCCTCATGATTTGGAAATAAATATAATTCATTGGAATTTTGACTAGCTTCAGAATGTGACATTAAATTTCATTCCTATCACTTCACCACAATAGAACACTGACACAACCATGGTCACAGGTCAGTGCAAATAGATAGATATTTCTAAACCAATGTCCTTAGTTTTGCACAATGGTCATCCCACATGATACACACATTGATTTCTTTTATCTATTATCGCTATTGAACAAAAGAAAATATGTGTCTTTGTGCTTTGTTTTACAATCATTTCTGTAATACAATTCAAAAATCTATTTGCCCTTGGCTATAATTCAGTCTGCAGCAATAATCATACATTTATTAAATATGATTTCCTTCTGACTATTCTTGTGTCCCTAGTACAAACACAGGAAAGAGCTTCCCACTTGATAATAAATGTTCCCATACATCAGCTCAGTTGTAATAGCATCAGACTAATTGCTTCATCTCATGAAATATCCTGTGAGAAAAGCAGGGAGCATCCCTTTGCAGTACATGAAAAGAATACAATTCAAGGTCATTCAAATAACTTTCCAAAGACTGGAGTCATCAATGATATATTCTTCTTTAGGTCACTGTGGTTTGACAAGAAACATTACTCTTAAGATGTGTTTCATCTTATTAGATCCAAAAACACATTAGAATAGAAGTATGGTCACATTAAGACCAATATGACTACAGACCATGAGAGAAGGGAGTTCAATAGAAACTATTTGAATGCCTTTGTCTTCTTGAAAATAGAATTTTAATGAGCATAAGGGTTGTTAATAAGCTGTACTTTTATTTTGCAGCATTTACTTTTTCTGATATTAATCAGATTTGTGTAAAGGAGTGCATTGTCAGAGATATTTTGAGATTTAATTGAGTCAGGGCAATTAATGCTGGAGATTAAATACCTTGGATCCTATGAGTACCATAATTCCATCTCAAAAGATTTTTTTATGTGCTCTTTAAAACAAAGAAAAAAACAAAGAAAATTTACAGCCCAGGAACAGGCCCTTCAGCCCTCCAAGCCTGAGCCGATCCAAATGTACTGTCTAAACCTGTAGGTCAATTCCTAAGCATGTGTATCCCTCTACTCCCCACCTACTCATGCATTTATCCAGACGCATCTTAAATGAATCTACCGTGCCTGCCTCAACCACCTCTGCTGGCAACATGTTAAAAACGCTCACCACCCTCTGTGTGAAGTACTGGCCGCGTGTATTCCCCTTAAACTTTTCACCTCTCACCTTGAAAGCGTACATAAAATATGATAGGGATGATTTTTCATTTCGCCAACTCAAAACCAAAAGCAAAATTCAGCCATCATCATTGTGAATGGCTGAACTGATACTGATGAAAGCTCATCAACGTGAAATGTTGACTCAATTTCTCACCACAGCTGTTGCATTTTTGCAGCTTTATCTGTTCCCGCCTCAATCTGTCACAGTTTCTGCAAAGGATCATGAGAACATAAGAACTAGCAAGAATAAGCCATCTGGCCCTTCGAGCGTGTCCCACTATTCAATAAGATCATGGTTGATCTTTTTGTGTCCTCTCCTCTCTTACCATATCCTTTAATTCTTCTGCTGTTCAAAAAATGATCTCTCTTAGCTTTAAAAACATTAACTGAGGAAGCCTCAACCACTCACTGGGCAGAGAATTCTATAGATTCTTCTCAAAAGTTTCTTCTCAATTCAGTCCTACATCTGCTCCCCATATTTTGAGGCTATGCCCTCTTATCCTGGTTTCACCTGCCAGTGGAAACATCCTCTCTGATTCTATCTTACCTATTCCCTTCATGATTTTATATATTTCCATAAGAGAAGGAAGATAGTGTGTTGAGAATTGTTTTCTTTTTCTCAATTCATTCACAGGATATGGGCATCACTGACTGGGTCAGAACTCATTACCTATCACTAGTTTATTTCAGTTGTTTTTCTGATGTGGTGGATTCAATCAGCTTGATGAGTAAACTTTGACTCCCAAATATCCATTGAAGTAGATGGACTAAGACAGCTCAGTGTTTTGGCATTCAAAGGCTGCCATCTTGAGATGGTTGGTGGCTGACCAATGAGACATGATCATCTCTGCCAGCATCAGGAACAACTCATAACACCCATTTCTCTACCCAAATCGAGTTAGACTCTTTACTCAAAACTGCTGTTTCCTATTTGTGTTAACATTCTACAACTAAACTTGAGTGTCCTCTCCAGGGTTCAAGACTGGGCAAAATTTATGAGGACAGTAAGCTGCTGAGGTGTCTGTGTTTCCATTTCAACTTCCCGGTTTAGACCAAAGGAATACAAAGCAGTATGTTTGACAGCTTGGTTGCAGGAATTGCCAAAAAGGTGATGTATCTGGATGTCCATCCTCCTATAGGTTCCATTTCAAATTTTTCAATCAGGTTTTACTCCTTTAATCTTCAGCTCTCTGGAAGTAAAGGAGAAAGTGAGGACTGCAGATGCTGGAGATCAGAGCTGAAAATGTGTTGCTGGAAAAGCGCAGCAGGTCAGGCAGCATCCAAGGAACAGGAGATCCGACGTTTCGGGCATAAGCCCTTCTTCAGGAAGTTCTCTGGAAGTAAACCCAGGACAGCGGAGCTTACTTGGTCACAGCTGGGAAATAGGTTCCTGACTGACAGGGTGTGCCTGTATGCTGGTGGGTCTGCACACTGCATGCCTGGGAGCCAAACCTCCTGAAAGTTCTTCTGAAAGCCTACCCTAGAGCCACAGCAGACCCAATTTCCAAGATTGGAACCAGCAGGCACAGCAGAGGACCTGGAGATGGAGAAACTATGTACTGAGAAAGGAGGACTTATTTACACTTTTCTCCCATTGCTGCTAACCAGCAATGTAGGATGAAACCCAGCACACAAAAGCAGAAAGAATGATGACTCGCTTCACCCAAACACATGATGCATCACATCCACCTCTTGGACACGCAATCTGACAGTCATACCCGTTTATCTATATTTCACTAATGGCAATTCATGTTTCAGAGACCCTAAAATCAGCATTTCGTCTTTGTACATAGAGTAATGCAGGATGCAGCTGACATCAGGAATTAAAATTAAAGCTAAAGGGAACCATCTCGAATGATGAGGCATTAAACTAATGTGGTGATAATGGAGAAAAGTACAGGTTGCTCATGGAAAAGTACTAAAATCAGCAGCAATGTAATATAGTGGTGACATAAGTTTAACAGCGCCACCTGCAACCAACACCTTGGCCACATCCCCAGACTTGTAGCTCATAAAAATCTGTGAAATGGTATTTACATGCATTTAGCTGCACCCCTCTAGTAGCTTTTATTTAGCTTCTATGTATACTATTTATGAAAAGCAAAGGTTAACCAGTAGCATATAGTCAATGCAACAGACTTAATTTGGTTACTAAATTTCTAACTTGAATCTCCTTAGGTGTACAAAAGTAACTAAAACAATAGCATGCTTCTAGTAATACCAAATTCAGACTAGCATCCACAATAAAAACATTAAAAATTTGTCTTCTCTCCATGCAATGCCTACAAATCACTTCCATTTAATCTGCAACACAAGACCTACAAAATCAGTTGTCCCTTTTACAAGGTAAAGTCTGGAATTCAGGAAAGTAAGGGAGTCTGTATGGTTGAAACAGAGCTATCAAGTTAGTGCAATAGCAAAATACAACAGATTCTGAAAATCTGAAATGTTGGTTCCATTATTGACAGAGGCAGGAAGGTGGTGAGCAACTCTGGCAGTAAATAGGGAACCCCCACAATTGACCTGAGTCTGCTTTTCCAGCAGCCTGACTGCTATGCTTTTCTAGCATCACACTCTTGACTTTGAAAACCAAGAGTTTGTCATACCTCCCAGCTTTCTGAGTCAAGTTTATACCCACATTGTCACTGTGCCTTTAATCCATGCAGCTTAATTTTGCTTACAAGTTTATTGTAAAACTGTGCCACATATTAGATTAGATTAGACTTACAGTGTGGAAACAGGCCCTTCGGCCCAACAAGTCCACACCGACCCGCCGAAGCGCAACCCACCCATACCCCTACATTTACCCCTTACCTAACACTACGGGCAATTTAGCTTGGCCAATTCACCTGACCCGCACATCTTTGTGACTGTGGGAGGAAACCGGAGCACCCGGAGGAAACCCACGCAGACACGGGGAGAATGTGCAAACTCCACACAGTCAGTCGCCTGAGTCGGGAATTGAACCCGGGTCAACAGGCGCTGTGAGGCAGCAGTGCTAACCACTGTGCCACCGTGCCGCCCTAAACTATATGACCATAGTTCTATCAAATTAGTACAATGGTTTCCTATGCTCCTCTGGATGATATTAATATTTTAGATTAGATTTGACTGGTTTCAGGAGAACACAAGCCATTTGCATTAGATATATTCTACTTACTTTAAAATCAAAATGTACCTGTGCACATGAACAATCAGCCTTAATATTTGAGAATCATAGATTCATAAATATGGGTATCTTCCCATCAAGAGTCTCTGCCTTAGGTCCTGTCAGGGAATGAAGGGAGAAGAGTAGATTTTGTTCTTTAAGAGTTCTTGGTAGACACCATGATACCATGAACTCCCTTCAGGAACTAGAAATAGCAGGGGGAAAAGGCAGCACATTGTGGCAGAGGCCTGTTGCTGAAAAAGGCTCTGGCATCAGTGTCAAAATTGAGTCAGTGTCCCTTGCAAGTTGAGGCAGTGGGGAGTGGGGAGTGGGAAAAGGATGACCTCTGAAACCAACTTGCTTCTTCTTTTAGGTATACAATACCAGTAGCAAACCTGGACCCAAAATGACACGCAAATCTGCTGATCAGGAGGTAGGTATGGCTCCTTAACTGTAAGTGTATCAGCTGTTTCATGATAGCCATGATAGGACAAAGGAAACTCTGACCCACAGAATGCTCTGATACAGGGGTCATGAAGCATGCTGCAATATGATGATACTAATTACTTCAAAGCACTGTTGTGTTGCTCTGAGTCAAAATCCAGAGGACATTGCCACTTTATTCCCCTTTCGAACATTACTATTTAAGAAATATTGTGTGGTCCATATACTTCCTTTATTTCACTTTAATCCATCATGATTGTAATGCCTAGGAATTTGTATTTGCAGAGTTGGCATGTTTGGTAGATTTTGCAACAAAACGTCTTGCACTAAACAGATGAATATCACTTACGCCACATGACTGGGTCTCAAGCCAATCAAAAAAATAAACCACTAACTAAGCAAGAAATTGAACAAAAAAGGGGTGAATTTTAATGCATTGTTTAATTTTGCTTACGATTACATCACGTGGATCATTTTCATTGATCACCAAGCATTAGCAACTTTCCAAACATAGTAGGACAATTTCCTGTGAATCAGTAGTTTATAATTTAATTTATAAATTTTTCATACATTGTGAGCAAGATGTTCCCATTATAATACAATGTCACTGGGAAGGTGATGGTCTAGTGGTATTATCACTGGACTGTTAATCCAGAGACCTGGGTAATGTTCTGAGGGCTTGGTATCGAAGCCTGACATGGCAGATAGTGGAATTTGAATTCAATTTTAAATAAAACTGGAGTTAACACTGACCATGAATCCAATGTTGATTGTCGGGAGAAAAATGTTGATTGTCTGGTTCACTAATGTTCTTTAGGGAAATAAACTGTTTTCCTTACCTGGACTGGCCTACGTGTGCCTTCAGATCACAGCAACATGGTTGACTCCAAACTGCCCTCTGGGCAATTAGAAATGGGCTATAAATGCTGACTTGGCCAGTTATACCCTCATCCTGTGAATGACTAAACACAGTTATCAACATAAGAAGCAATTCTCGTGCTAACTGATTTTTGTTATGATGTTATAAGCTAAGTTACTCAAATCCATCAAAACTGATTTTTTAAATTTGTATTTATTACCCACCTGAATTGTTCTGGAGAAAGCAGTGGAAAGCTGCCTTCTTAAACAGCTGCACCTTGAAGTGCAGGGACACCCAAGCATTCTAGCAAAGGACTTCCAGGATCTTGACCCAATGACACTGAAGGAATAATGTTTTGGTTCCAAACCAGGATAGTATGTGACTTGGACAGGAACTTGTTGGTGGTGATGTTCCGTGCAGCTACTGTTCTTGTCCTTCTAGATGGTTGAGGTGACAGATTTCAAAGGTACTGTTGGAAGAGACCTGGCAAGTTAAGAAATGCATATCATTGGTGGTGCACATTGTGTGTTGGCAATGAACAAAGTCAATGTTAAATTGGTTCGGGTAGCAATAAAGTGGGCAGTTTGGTCTTGGATAGTATCAATTATCTTGATTATTATTGAAACAGCACCTATCCAGGTTAAGTGGGGAGTATTCCATCCCACTCATGACTTGTGCCTTGTAAAAGATAGATAGGCACTGGAGAAATAGGATGTGAATGAATGAATGAATAGCAAGCAAATTAAGGTAGAATTTGGCAGACTTGGTGATACCGGGCCCTCATTGGATTGATAAACAAAATCACCATAGGAGATTTTCAATTGCCACAAGAAGCTTATCTCAGCAAATCTGTCAATGACAGGTCATCTGTCTTGCTGGGAGAGTGCCATATGTTAGCAATTTCAGGGGCTACCATCAACTACTGATGAAAGCAGCCCCAACACTTGCCCTATTCATGATCAACAAATGCCTTGATGTGGTCCTGACAATTGAAGTTAAATCTCCAATTTACCATTTGGAGGAACCTAACACCTTATCATTTGCCTGGTATACAATAACGAAGCTGGGCATATTTAGTAGTGGCTCATGCTTACACTTGTTTACACCCAAAAAAAGAGGTGCAAAGCATGCCAATTTCTATCTCATGAATTTGCAATAAACATTGTTTTAAGTTAAATTTTGTTGATACTCAGGCAGTTAACTCACAACTAAGGACTGTAAACATTCATGTTCCTGTTTATGATCTAAAATTAAATCAGTAAATGTCTCCATTGGGGAAGTAACCAGGAAACTCAAACTTTCAAGTGAGCCATTTTTGTACGATCTTGTTCCTATGATTAAACAATTAAAGGAAATGAGATATGCTATAACATGTTGTAGTGCCAAACAGTCACTACTTAAACTGCTCTTGAGATACCACCAGAATTGCTAGTCTGGAAAATTTCAACACTTCCAGCCTGCTGCACAAAATATTTAATAACAGATGATTCAATTGTTTACCCATTAAATCTATTTATTTTGTATTCGTTGCATTAAAGGGCTATATTAAACAACATCAATCATTGTTTGCACAATGGAAAACAAACATTGATCTTCTATTTCAGACAGCACTCTTCTGTTGTTTTCTCCCAATAGCTTGTACCATATAGAGCCCATTTGATGCAGCTACACACACAATGCTCTTAGGGAAGGCGTTCTAAGATTTTGACCCGACAAATTTATTACTGGAACAGCAATATATTTCCAAGTCAGGATGGTGCGCAGGGGAATTTGCAGATAGTGGTGTTCCCAAGTATCTGTCCTTGTCCTTTGAAGATAGTAATAGTAATGGGTTTGGCAGGTGCTGTCTAAGCAGCCCTGGTGAATTTTTGCTGTGCATCTGGCAGATGATACACAGTTCTTGTTGCTGATAGAGGGCATATTTTTGGGCTTCAGTGACCTCTGTGTCAAGACCCATCAGGATCTTATATATTTTCATCAAGTCCCCTCTTGCTTTCTAAACTCCAGGAAATACAAACCTAGTCTGTCCAACCTTCCCTCAATAGACAACCCACCCTTTCCATATAGTTGTCTAGTAAATTTATTTGAATTGCTTCCAACTTACTTACAGCCTTCCTTAAATAAAGAGGCCAACATTGTTCACACTAATCCAGATGTAGTTTCACCAATGTTCTGTCTAATTGAAGCATAACTTCCTTACTCTTATAAGTTGCAAACCACTGGATACATCTTGCCAACCAGAAAATGACCCAATTATTCCATCTCGCTATTTCCAGTTAACTATCCAATCTTCTACATGCCAATTTGTTACACTGAACCATGAGCTTCTATTTGGATGTTATGAAGCAATTAAGGCAGTTACTGACTTTAGAAGTGTCAGGTAATGAAAATCCGACTTGTACTTCAACAATTTGTGGCATGTCCCAAAATGATGCTTTGGGTGTCCCTTCTATATACTTTCCCTTTGTTCAAGTAGTGCCAGCTTATGATTTCACAGATTCTTTTGAAGCTTTCTCTATTTCTTATAAGACAATCTAACAACTGGTGGTTCCTTCACTGTCACCGAATCAAAATCATGGCTGTATCTAGACTGCAGTGGATGAAGAAGGCAGGTCATCAACTTCTCTGGGGAAATTATAGAAGAGCATTAACTGCTGGCCTAGGCAGTGACACCCAAGTGGACTGAAGGCATAAAATCTAGATCACCATGGAAGGGCAGCAATTGCCAGCTTCTACCTTCACTTAGAACTTGGTGTCCTGTCCATCAGCTAATACTGTACAAAATGTACACTACAATTCAGGACCTTCTGCCTGCAACACAGAGTCATAGAGTTATACAGAGTGAATCAAAACCCTATAGTCCAACTCATCTGTGCCAACCAGAAATCCTAAACTGATATAATCCCATTTGCCAGCATTTGACCCATATTCCTTCCTATTCATGTACCTACCCAGATGCCTTTGAAATGTTGTAACTGTACCTGACTCCATTACCTCTTCTGGCAGCTTGTTCAAACACACACCATCCTCTGCATGAAAAAAATGCCCCTTGGATCCCTTTTAAGTTTTTACTATCTCACCTTAAACCTATGCTCGCGAGGTTTAGACTCTCCTATCTTATTTGCAGTCCTTAGACTTGTGTGGGGGGAGGGGTACAATAAATGGAGGTGTGGAGGATGGGGAAGTGGTTGAGTGGAAGATTGCTCAATAACCATCTTTTATTGAACTGTTGCTGCTTCCAAGTCAAAATATTTTCACTGCAAGAAGTAAAATTTCTAATTAAATTTGTCAGTTTGCCAAAGTTGTAACATTTTCTAAACATTAAAAAAGCTCAAGTCATTTTTCCAACCACTCCTAATAGTGTTTAACAATCGCTAATTGTAAATAGTTGTTCAAGTTCCTAAAAAGAGTATGGCATTACCATTAAACACGAGTTGTATTTAAATTAGATTTCTTAGCGTTTATTTAAAGTTTATTAGTGTTTCTGTAGTTTATTTGAATGTCTAAATAAAGTACTTAGTCAGGAAAAGTTGCATTTAGTAATTACAGATCATGTGAAAGAATTATTTCTAAGTTAAAGAGAAAAACATCTAACTTTACCTCATAGGTGGAGAGGATGGCATTTGGTAAAGGCCTATGCTACATGCTGCCTACTGGTGCAGAGAACCATTAACTTCAAGCACAAGATCATAAGATACAGGAACAGAAATGGATGAAGGTAGTGTTGTGAACGTTGTGTATTTGAATTTTCAGCAATAATTTGATACAACCACACGGCAGGTTGGTTAGCAAATTAGAAATGCTTGGGATTGATGGGTCCTTGGCAGCATGGATTAGAAATTGGTTAAAGGATAGGAAACAGAGGGTCTGTGTAGATTGGCATTTCTCAATTGGAGATGGGTTTGAAGTGATGCTCCCCAGAGATCGGTGCTGTGACCTTTGCTTTTATAGATTTATATAAACAATTTGAAGATGGTGTTGAGGACAAAATCTCTAAATTTGCACATGAGTAAGTCAGCTTTGAGTGAGATGAGGAGAAACATCTTTATTCAGGGAGTTGTTAGGATTTGGAATGAGAGTGGTGAGTGTGGATTCCATCGGAGGTTTCAAAAGAGAGGTAAATTTGAAAGTGATGAAGTTATACGACAATGGAGATCAGGCTGTATTAGCTTGGTAGCTCCTTTGGGAGCCAGCAAAGACATGATGGGTTGAATGGTCTCCTTCTCTATTGTAAAATTCTGTGATTCCATGCTTTTGCCTGTCCTAGCATGTTTATGCTAAATTAACCTTGTGGCATGGCTAATATAAAGCTACTGTCTGTCACTGGGTACACTAGAAACTCTTGAAGAGTGTCTTTGAATAGCTCAGATCATAAGGGTCTGGCTTCAGTCTACAATGGGTAATGGCAGTTAAAGCTGGCTGTTGCATAACTGTGATGAAAGTGACTGTCCTATACATCAAGGCAGCATTTGACTGAGTATGGCTTCAAGAACTTCCAGAAAAATTGCAGCCAATGAAAATCAGAGGAAAAACATCTCTGCTCTCTGGGTGATACTTAACACAAAGGAAGATGGTTGTGGAGGTCAATCAACTCAGCACCAGGATATTACTGCAGGACAGTGTGCTAGGCCCAATGATTTCAGCTACTCCATAATTGACCTTCCTGATGTCAGATGGTCAGACGTGGAGTTGTTCACTGATGATTGTTCAATGCCCAGTACTGTTCGTGACTCCTCAGCTACAGAAGCAGCCTGCGTCTATATGGAACAAGACCCGCCTATCATTCAGGTGTGGCCTGAAAAATTATAAATTATATTCAAACCACACAAGTGTCAGAAATAACCATCTCTAACAAGAGAGAATTTAACCATCTTCAATATTTAGTGGTATTATCATAATTGAAGCCTCCACTATCAACATCCTGGGGGGTTACCACTGACCAGAAGCTGAACTGGATAGCCATAGAGATACAACACCATAAGAGCAACTACAGAGGTTTGGAATCCTGCAGTGAGTAATTCATCTCGACTTTCTTTAGAGCATGTCCACCATCTCAAATCAGGAGAAAGATGGAATACTCTCCACTTGCCTGCTGAGTGTAGCTCCAATCACACTCAAGAAGTGAGATAGCATCCAGGATAAATCTGACTGGTATCCCATTCACGATTTTCAAAATTCACTCCATTCACCAACGGTAGAGAGTATACACCACCCTATAAGATACACCGCAGCAACTCACCAAGGCCCCTTCAACAGCACCTTCCAAGCTCATAATCTATACCCCCTAGAAGAATTAGGGCAGCAGATAAACAGGAACACCACCACCTCCAAGCCACTCACCTTCCTCACTTGGAAATGCATCACTGTTCCTTCACTGTCACTGGATCAAAATCCTAGAACTCCCTTCCTACTGGTACTGTGGGTGTACCTACACCCAAGGATTGTTGCAGCTGAAAAGGTCAGTCACCACCACCATGGTAAGGCACTTAGGGATAGTCAATAAATACTGTCCTTGCCAGCATCCCCACATCACATTAATTAATAAAAGCAAATATTCATGATAGGGTGGGATTGGTGAGAACATGAATAGGTTTGTTCTTTAAGGAGCCACATGGAATCCCATAAGGTGACACCTCCCCCCTCCATGCAGTCAGGTAGAGGACAGATCGTGAAACTGCAAGAACCCCTTTGAGCACCGGTATCAGTGACATTCATTGGGGCAGATGGAGCCTGCCTGAGCATCAGCTGAGTTTTCACTGGAGCCTGGGACATTCTGTGCTCTGAAGCTGAGACATTAGGCACCAGGTCGAGTCTCAGCAGGGCCAGCAGTGCTGTCATAACTTACACACTGAGAGGTCTGGCCTATGGAATTCTCTGCCAAAAAAATGTATTTAAGTCTAAAACATTGAATATTTTCAAAAAGGATTTAGATATAATATGATAATAAGGGAACAAAGAGTGAGGGGGACAATGCAAGAACAGGGTATTGAATTGGATGATCATATTAAATGGCATAGCAGGCTCAAAGGGCCAAATAGACTACTCCTATTTTCTATGTTTCAATGATTTTAAGTTATGTGCGATGCCCAAATTAGGGCCGTAACTCCTCTGAGCTCTATGGCAGTAACAGAAGGTGGTCTGGCATGCCAACCAATGCACTAGTTATCTCCTAAATGAAAACCAAAAGAACTGTGGATGCTATAAATCAGAAACAAAAACATAAGTTGCTGGAAAAGCTCAGCAGGTCTGGGCAGCATCTGTGAAGCAAAATCAGAGTTAATGATTCAGGTCCGGTGACCCTTCCTCAGAACAGACAAGATAAAAGAGTGGAATGGAAATCGAAGAGAGGATTCTGAGGAAGGGTCACTAGACCCGAAACATTAACACTGATTTCTCTTCACAGATGCTGCCAGATCTGCTGAGATTTTCCAGCAACTTCTATTTTTGCACTAGTTGTCTCAGTGTTTATCCTCATCAGACTTCCTATCAACTTTTCATCCTGTCCACTGCAGCAGAATGCATTCCAAGGATACATCCTCAACCCCCAACTGTACTCCCTGTATGACAAATTCTGAAAGAACGCCATCTATACGTTCGCTGACAACATCACCATGGTAGGATGGATATTTAACAACAACGAATCAGAATACAGAAAGGAGACAGAGTGCTTAGTGACCTGATGCAGTGAGAACAACTTCTGTCTCAATGTCGGCAAAACTAAAGAACTGGTCATTGACTTCAGAAGGAAAGGAGGAAAACATGCCCCCATCTACATCAGTGAAAATGAAGTTGAGAGGCTGGAGAGCAACAAATTTCTAGGACTGGTAACAATCTGTCCTGGACTGTCACATAGATGTGATGGTTAAGAAGGTGGCTCAGGAAATTTGGCATGTCCATAAGGACCCTCACTAACTGTTACAGATGCACTGCTAAAAGCATAATGTCCCGGTGCATAATGGCCTGGTATGGCAACTGCTTTGCCCAGGACTGTAAGAAACTACAGAAGATGATGTGCATAGCCCAGGTCCCCCCATCCATGAACTCAACTTACACAGTCCGTTGCCATGGAAAGGCTTTGAACATCATCAAAGACTCATCGCATCCTGGTAATGCTGTCCTGCAACCTTTTCCATCAGGCAGAAGATACAGAAGCTTGAACACACACACACACACACACACACACACACCTGCAGGTTCAGGAACAACATCTTCCCGACTGTTACTAGACTGATGAATGGACTCTGTAGCCTCAAATAATGCTAATCTTGCTAATGTTGATCTTGTCTAGCACACACCTTGTGTGATGTAACCTGTCCAAGCTTTTTACACCCTATAATCTGTATATCTTTGTTTACTATAATCTGCCTGTACTGCTTGTAGACAAAGCTTTTCGCTGTACTCAGGTACACATGACAATAAATCAATCAAATCAAATCAAAGCCCCACACTAGCTCTCTCTTTTTTCCCTGTTGTGGGACTAGCACAATATGTCAGGCAACTCACCACGTGCAGCTGTTGAATCTATACTGGTCTCTAAAGTTCACACAGTGCCTGCATTGGAGCTGGTAGCTAACAAACATTAGATTGAGTGATGGTGCTTCTTTATCAGTGGCATGCTGCTGCTCTTTCTCCCTTCTTCTGATGTAACTGGGCAGATGACAGTTCTTAGGCAACCACAAGCAAAGAAATCTGAAACAGGTTTGTTGGAGCGGGGGGAGTGTATGGCTTAAAGGTGGAAAGCATGAGGTCCTTGGTCACAGCGTTCTGCTAAATGTTTCTCTTCTTTTGTGGGTAAGCTTTCTCTGGAACAGAGTGGGGCAGCATGTCAGTAATTGTGTGGCATTGTATTTGGATGATCTACCTGCCATTGCAATGCAGCTAGAGGGGAGTGTGAGTCTAACTATCATTAGCATGGTGTATGAGGGTGAAGTGAATTGTCTGAATATTAAGCACGAGTCCTAAGTTCCAGAGATTGCTGATGGACAAGTAATGAATGTATGATATACTGATGAGACTGAGAGGTTGGTAGTGTGGTGAGTCTTTGAAGGTGCTTTCACTGGCTTTGACCAGTCCATGAGGCCCCTCAGTTTCCTCCAGCACTGCTGCCATGTTTTATGGACCAGATTTAGGAATTTGAAATCTAGCAGCTTCCATTCCCTTAGAAAGCATTCCATGAAGACTATTTGACTCTCCCAAGAAAACATGGCATCGCTCCTTATATGGAATTCCAAAACTAAAGCTTCAGTGCCTTGGTGCTTTCTGCCTTTGTCTCCAGTTGAGAAGTAACAATCAGCAGCAGCTACCTTTCAGTTTGTCCAGCTCCCCTTTATTAGGAGCACTGGTAGACCCCTGCTGAGCCTGCAACCTGCCAGCAGTGTAGCTGCACATTGAAATCATTAAAATAAGAAAGCGTGCTGTCTGCCTCAAAGGACTAGGTGTGAGTGGATCATGCAGTGATGCAAGCAATGTTTTTAGCCACAGATATTATTGTTACTGTGTCTCCAATAGATCTAATTGAAAAAAAAGTGACATCTTTGGATCCTGCTTCAATGTATTGATCTCTCTCCTCTTGTTCGAATGTGTTTCAGATACTGTTAAAGTGAACAGAAAGAGAAGGCAGAATCAGAGGATCTTACCAGTCCAAAATGGAACTATACAGTCTATCTTAACTCCTCTGGCTCCGAGAGCTGGTTTATGAGCTGAAATGAAGATTTGAATATGTCAAGAGATTTTAAGTCTAAAGTCTGAATTCATTTCTTTAATTCCATGTTTTAGATCTGATTTGTTGAACAGCATTTTATGTTTTGTCTTTTGCTTTATTCATTTATGCCTTTTTTTTACTTCTTTGTCCTCTACAGAAGTTATGGCTGGGTAATGAAACAAACAGGTAGCCGAGTCTAATCCATTAGCAATTCCACTCATTACATAAAGTTTGCTGCTGGGAGGTCTTGCCTTGCATCTTTGCTCTCCAGTTGGTACTTCTCCCAGTGGATTACAGTGGAAATATCTGTCAGTCAGTCTCAAATTTCTTACAAAATTAACATTTGCTGTCCATTTTACAATGCTGCTTTTTACATGCTGTAATATTTCCAATGTGTCTAAGTTTTTAAATATAGACATTAGACGGTGCACACTCACTTATCTGTCAGTAAGTGTGCTGAGTGTGTGCCATTTTGTATGCATCAGTCCTTCAGCTATTTCATATGTCACGGATGCTGCAGGCACAATGAAGAGTCTAAAACTGAGGCAACTCCCAATACTTCCCTTTCCTGTCAAAATCTCTTTACTATAACACAATGTACATTGAAAGCTGCGCTACTGTATTTATTTGAATCTCAACGAGCACTCGATTAAAAAAAATGCAGTGAGCAGCCACATTAACTTTACCCACAGTTTGGACTGAATTTAAATCCACATTCATGAATTAATGGGATAAAAGAGGTCTTTTGCATTTCCTCAGAACTTTCGCTTCAGATCTTGGCCCCCATCCAGAAATGTGCTGATGCAAACAGCCCACCACAGGGAATCTGAGGAAGCTTGGGCTGGACAGGAACTATGTACCTCTAAAACCTGGGTGGAAATGAGGAGGTGTTGTGCACAGGAAAGGTTATCCTTTTCATTTTAAAATGAACTCTGTCCTGTTTCAGAAGATTATTTTCACCAATGGATGTTTTGCTACAAGTGCATTCCATATTCTGTATAAATTTACAGTCATAAGTCGTTGTTGAACATTTCTTTTCCCATAAATGATCAGGTTTTCATCAAGGAATATCTTCAGTCGCATCTGGAGTTACCAAGGATTCACATTTCTTCGAAAAAACTGAAATTCTTCAATATATTATTAAAATAAATGGTGAGTAGCAAACGGTCCAACAGGAAGGGAAGAGCTCTCACTTCTATTCCTCTGTAACCCCACCTTACTGAATTGGGATGCAACATGATGTTAAACTGTCCTTCCATTGCCTTCGCCTCCATGCCCATTTTTTTGGACAAGAGTCCTCTCTCCATCCCTTATACCTCTTTGCCCACCTCCAGGACTGTCCCTCCACATGGACACCTCCTTCTGGCCACTTACCTGCACTTGACCTATTCTTCGAGAATTGTTGACATGACATTTGTCACTTCGATTTCTCTGTTCCCTCACCCTTTCCAACCTATCTTCCTGTGAACTGACTGCACTCTGTGCACTCAGAATCAACCCTGATTTTGTTATTAAGTCTGCTGATAAGGGTAGTGCTGTTGTAGTCTGGCAGACTGACCTCTACATTGTAGAGGCTGAGTTCCAACTCTCAGATACCTTCTCCTATCTTCTCCTGGACCATAACCCCACCATGGAACATCAGGCCATTGCGTCAACAACGGTCACTAACCTCATTTCTTCTGGTGATCTTCCCCTACACTCCCTTAAAGCTGATTGTCTCCCAACCCCACACAGCTCGCTTCTACCTCCTTCCCAAAAACCCACAAACAGGACTGTCCAGGCAGACCAATTGTTTCTAGGCGAAAGTGGAGATGCTGGAGATTAGAGTCAGGATTAGAGTGATGCTGGAAAAGCACAGCAGGTCAGCCAACATCCAAGGAGCAGGAAAATCGATGTTATGGGTGGGATTCTGAAATTCCTCTGATGCTTTGCATCCGTTTCATAATTTCCAATTTGCAGACTCAACCCACCTCTCCTTTACTATAGATGTGCAATCCCTTTATACGTCCATTCCCCATCAGGATTGTCCCAGGGCTCTCGGCTGTTTCCTGGAAATATAGCCTGAACTGTCCCCATCCACCAACACCCATCTTCGCTTGGCCAACATTGTCCTCACTCTGAAAAATGCCTCTTTTAACTCCTCTTACTTTCTTCAGGTCAGGAAGTAGTCAATGGTACCTGCATGGGCCCAGTTATGCCTTCTCTTTGTGGGTTGCGTGGAACATTCTTTGTTCCAGTCCTATTTCAACACCACCACAACCCTTTCTCTGGCATGTCAATGATATAATCAGGTTATTAATTTTGCTTCCAATTTCCACCCCACTTTCACTTTCATCTGGCCCATCTCTGAGTCCTCCCTTCTCTTCCTCGGCATATCTGTTTCTATTTCTGGGGATAGGCTGGCCATCAATATCCATTACAAACCAATCGACTCCCACAATTATCTTGACTATATATTCTTACACTCTGATTTCTGTAAAGACTCTAATCCTTTCTCCCAGTTCCTTCCTCTCCATCACATCTATGCAGAGGATGAACACTTTGATAAGGAGTCTTTTGAAATGTCCACCTTCTGCCTCAACTGAGGATTTCCCAGCACTGTATTTGACAGGGCCCTCAACTGGGTCCAACCCATCTCCCACAACATAGTCCTCACTCCCTTTCTCCCCTCCCACAACACTGATAGGGTACTCCTTGCCTGCACCTATTCAACCCAACAGCATCCATATCCAGAGGATGATTAACTTTCTTTTCTGCCACTTCCACCAGATACATATTCCCCTCCCCTCCTCTGTCAGCCTTCCAGAGTGACTGTTCCCTCTGAGACACCATGGCCCTCTCCTCCTTCACTTCCAACATCCCTCCACAGCCACTTGGTACCCTCCTCTGTAACTGCAGAATGTGCAACATCTACCCATTCACCTCCTCTCTCCTCAGTATCCAAGGGCCTAAAAACTGATATTGGTATGCACAATATTTGCTGCTCACAACAAAAACAAAGCATAGACTGGGTGACCACTTTGCAGAATGCCTACGCTCTATCTGAAAAAAGACCCTGAGCTTCAATTTGCCTGCTACTTCAATACACCACCTTGTTCCCTGGCCAGCATCTCTGTCTCAGGCTTGCTGCAGTGCTCCAGAAAAACTCAGCACAAGCCGGAAGAACAGCATCTCATTTTCTGCTTGGGGAGTCTGCAACCTTCTCAACTCAATATTGAGTTCAACAATTTTAGGGCTTGATGCACCTACTCCCATGTCCTTACCCTAACCAGCACCACCAAGCCCTGTCAGCACTTTGTCTGTTATTGCACACTCCACATTTTTATTGGCTGATTGTCCCCATGAGAAACTGTTCATCCTCCTAAGCTGACCATTATTCATTCCTTTATCTGTCCAACTGTCCTTCCCTCTTTGGGCTCTACCTCCATCTAACATCTATTCCTTACCCCCTCCCTCCAATGTATCTCCTGCATAAAAAAAACAACTTTTTCCAAGCCATGATAACAGAAATTGCTGGAAAAGCTCAGCAGGTCTGGCAGTATTTGTGGAGAGAAATCAGAGTTAACGTTTGGAGTCCAAAGATGCTGTCAGATCTGCTGAGTTTTTCCAGCAATTTCTAATTATGTTTCTGTTTTCCAGCATCCACGGTTATTTTGATATTTCCTAGATACCATCAGTTTTGAAGAAGGGTCACTGGACCTAAAATATTAACTCTAATCTCTCTCCACAGATACTGCCAGACTTGTTGAGATTTTCCAGCAATTTCTGTTTTTGTTTTGGAAGGGAAGAGGAAGAAGATTGCAATGATAAAATATTGGGAAATCAGAAACAAAAACAAAAGCTCTGGAAAATACACAGTAAACCAAACAGCATCTGGGAAAAGTACATAGCAACAGATTCAGATTTACCTGAAAGATTCACTTTCTTCATCGTTATACTAGCTGACTTTCTAGGCTATTGCAACGTTTTTACTTTTGTTCTTGGTTTCTGACATTACATTCCTCTTATAAATGCACATTATTCCAAAACTGCTTTTATTACAAAATGTCTGTGCATATCAATATCAGTTTTGCACAATGCTAACAATGCTTTGAATTCAGAAACTTCACAAATCTACATTTCTCTGACTATACATCAGAGTTATTGTTTAAATTGGTAAAAATAGATGTTATGATTCTGTAAATAAGAGTATGTAAATATTTTAAATAATTATCATTGGTGCCAACGCAATAATTAATAATAAAAATTGAAAAGAATTTAGGTTTCCCTTATAGCCATCCTGCTCTATTAAATAGAGTACTCACTTACAATTTATAGCTCTCCTCTAATGTTTCTATGGATTTTGCACTGGATACTCTAAAAGAAAACCTTGCAAAATTCAACCCCTATACAATTGTAATTATAAAGCAGTAGCGCGATTTTCCTTATGGCGTAGCTATTGCCAACAGTCGTTTTTAAATATAATTTACTGATCATTGGCCATACACATGATATGAATAAAAATTGCACTGTGGAATTATTTAATAACATACCTAATACAATCAAATCAGCTTTCATATATACACAAATAAAATAATTTCACAGGAAATTAAGAACATGCCTAATTTTTCAGAATGTTTCCACAAGATGCAAATGCAGGATATAAGACCAGCATGCTCATTGAGTAGATTGGCCTTCAGAATTATTGGAACAAAATACACCAAGGGTGTTCAAGCTATTTATATTTGTAGATTGTTTAGGTGTGTGCACTAGAGCTTTGTCTACTTTATAAGTTACTTATGCATTAATGAAAGAAGTTCTTTGCAAACCACACAATTCAAATAGGGCAAACAAGTAAGAATTATCATTCAGGCCCAGAGATGCCCTGAGTAGTGCAAAATTAGTTTTTAACTAAAACAAGCACATATCAACATTTGATGTTTTTCTAATATCTAACCTAGATTTTAGTCATTAATCCTCAAATATTGCTCTTACAGTATTGTACAGGATCAGATATTTTCCGGTTGACTCCAGGACGACACTGAGGAGCGATTATATAATTTCAGACCCTCGGCACATAAGAAAGCTGGAGTATGTTAGAGAGTGATGGAATTTTTAATGGTCTCAAAAAATAAAAGTTCTGTATGCAAATAAAAAGAAATACTAGATTTTTAATGAGCTCCCTTGAGAATATGCTACACAAGCCAGACATTCTCCATTTCGTAGAAATACTTTGCTCGTAGTAGTGGCATTCTTGCTCTGCTAGTAACACACTGTTTTCGTGCTTCAGGTATATAGATGGAGAGTGATAAGAAGAAAACGGAAATTCCTCGAGTTAAACAAATAATAATATGCACACATTACATGATTGAACTTGGCAGTATTTAGGAAGGCCACCCAGTTCTGTTAGTTCAGGCAAAGTAATAATGGTTTGTGCAATCACTTTTGTAAAATTGCTGATAAACATGTTATGTTGGGTCATTGCTAACTTGACCTATTAGGCAATTAAAAAGTGACAATAAAAATCAGTCCATGAAACATGTACACTGCATTAATTCCTATGGTTGGATGAAGGGAGGTTTTCAGCTGCAAGTTTAGCATTCGCCCAGGAATCATGAAAATGTCAGTTCTCTCGAATTTCTGTAGGTTTCGGGCAAAGATCCAGTGGACAATCAGGATAACTCAGTGGAAAACTCAACCAAACATGTTTTGCGTTTATCATTTTTTTTCCTAACATAAAATGTGGGATAATATTCCTGCCATTATTGAATTGCCGTACCGAACCTACCTTTAGTTCATTTACTTATTTACTCAAAAAGATATCTAGCCCCAACCATGTATGCCATACCATATACATCTACAAAAATGTCTAAACCAAATATATGTTCATAGCCCATACCTGCCATACGTAGCATGTAGATCAAACTAAGCACAGACAATACATCACATGCATACCAAACCTCTTTACACACAATATCAGATTTTTTTTATACAGCTGAGGCAAATAAAGCTCATCATCATGTTGATGCCACCCATATGTATCTACCATTGCTTTTACATTAAACCTATTGAGATGTTGTGGTTCTGCTCGCCGAGCTGGAAGTTTTTGCTGCAAATGTTTCGTTCCCTGGCTAGGGAACATCATCAGTGCTGTTGGAGCCTCGTGTGAAGCGCTGCTTTGAAGTTTCTTCCGGTATTTATATTGGTTTGTTCTTGCCGCTTCCGGGTGTCAGTTTCAGCTGCAGTGATTTGTATGTGGGGTCCAGGTCGATGTGTCTGTTGATGGATGTTCTTGCCGCTTCCGGGTGTCAGTTTCAGCTGTAGTGGTTTGTATATGGTGTCCAGGTCAATGTGTCTGTTGATGGAGTTTGGGGATGAATGCCATGCTTCTAGGAATTCTCTGGCTGTTCTCTGTCTGGCTTGTCCTATGATAGTGGTGTTTTCCCAGTCAAATTCGTGTTGCTGGTTGTCTGAGTGTATGGCTAAGAAAGTAAACTATGAAAGTAACCACCCCAACACACACAAACGAAGCTGCATCAGGACACTATTCAAAAGGGCCACAACACACTGCAGTACACCAGAACTGCGAAAAGAGGAAGAGGAACATCTATACAAGGTATTCGCCAAAAACGATACCCACGCAACTTTATCACCAGATGCCTAAGAGATAGACCGAGGAACGAGGACATGCCACAACCAAAAGGACTAGCCACTCTACCATACGTCAGGAGCTTCTCAGAACTGACAGCCAGACTACTGCGACCCTTAGGACTCATAACAGCACACAAGCCAACATCCACGCTCAGACAACAACTCACTAGAACAAAGGACCCAATACCCAGCATGAGCCAAACTAACGTAGTTTACAAAATACCATGCAAGGACTGCACAAAACACTATATAGGACAAACAGGAAGACAGCTAACAATCCGCATCCATGAACATCAGCTAGCCACAAAACGACACGACCAGCTATCACTAGTAGCCATACACTCAGACAACCAGCAACACGAATTTGACTGGGAAAACACCACTATCATAGGACAAGCCAGACAGAGAACAGCCAGAGAATTCCTAGAAGCATGGCATTCATCCCCAAACTCCATCAACAGCCACATTGACCTGGACACCATATACAAACCACTACAGCTGAAACTGACACCCGGAAGCGGCAAGAACAAACCAATATAAATACCGGAAGAAACATCAAAGCAGCGCTTCACACGAGGCTCCAACAGCACTGATGATGTTCCCTAGCCAGGGAACGAAACATTTGCAGCAAAAACTTCCAGCTCGGCGAGCAGAACCACAACAACGGATACCCGAGCTACAAATCTTCAGCCAGATTTTAAACCTATTGAGAGTCTATTCACTCATAAGTTTTCAAATTTACACAATATGTGCAATGGTGCACATATATATCAAATTCACATACCTTTCTTTGTAGATTTATTTTGTATCTCTAACACTGAGAATGTATGGTTATCATATTATTCCCGAGTTTTTGATAGATCCAAACACAAATACACGATTGGACACATAAGTCAAATAGTTACCACAATAAATTCCACAAAGCCATAATCTACAATTTTGGCACTTAAAATTGCAAATATATCTGTCATTTAAAAACAAATTCTCCACCTCTAAGCTTAGTATTTATTGTTTTTCTGTTGAGAGGGGTATGATATGTTATAGGAGAAAGTGAGGACTGCAGATGCTGGAGATCAGAGCTGAAAAATGTGTTGCTGGAAAAGCGCAGCAGGTCAGGCAGCATCCAAGGAGCAGGAGAATCGACGTTTCCTTTCCCTGTAATCTTGCAAATTTAAAGCTCTTGATGTCAAATGTATGAGCTATATTTTTCTATCAGTTTGTACATGTAATGAATTGCACCTAGTCCTGTGGACAATATGTACGATAGTGTGTACATTGGGATTACAGTGAGCTGTTGTCTGTTTCTGATTTCAATACTTGGGCTGGCCTTTATTCAAAAGCTTTCTTATGATTTGATTGAGACTAAGTTAGGGATGGAATTTTCCACTTGATCCCAATGCCTGTGAAATGCTGTACATCATTTATGCACAATTGTATCATTTCTATCACTGGCGACTCCAAACTTTATTGTACTATCTAGCTGAGTTTTCACATTTTTCCAATTGAGCAGGAAGAAATTTCCTTGCAGTTACAGGCAGACATTTCTGATTTGATTTGCCCAAGTCTCTGAATAATTTTGAAATTCTTGTCAAAATGTTCTTTCTTTCTCATCTTGCAGCATTGAAGCAACTCTTTCTAAGAGATTTTATGCGTATGTGAGAAACATGAGAATGACGAGGGTAGGTCTGATCAAGAACAGTAGTGGAAAACTGTGTATTGAGTCGGAAGAGATAGGAGAGGTCTTGAAGGAATACTTTTCTTCAGTATTTACAAATGAGAGGGACCGTATTGTTGAAGAGGAGAGTAAGAAACGGACTGGTAAGCTAGAGGAGATACTTGTTAGGAAGGAAGATGTGTTGGGCATTTTGAAAAACTTGAGGATAAAAAAGTCCCCCGGGCCTGACGGGATATATCCTAGGATTATGTGGGAAACAAGAGAGGAAATTGCAGAGCCGTTGGCAATGATCTTTTCGTCTTCACTGTCAACGGGGGTGGTACCAGGGGACTGGAGAGAGGCGAATGCTGTGCCCTAGTTCAAGAAAGGGAATTAGGATAACCCCGAGAATTATAGGCCAGTTAGTCTGACTTCGGTGGTAGGCAATGTAATGGAAAGGGTACTGAGGGATAGGATTTATGAGTATCTGGAAAGACACTGCTTGATTAGGGACAGCCAGCACGGATTTGTGAGGGGTAGGTCTTGCCTTACAAGTCTTATTGAATTCTTTGAGGAGGTGACCAAGCATGTGGATGAGGGTAGAGCAGTAGATGTAGTGTACATGGATTTTAGTAAGGCATTTGATAAGGTTCCCCATGGTAGGCTTATGCGGAAAGTCAGGAGTGGGATAGTGGGAAATTTGGTCAGTTGGATAGAGAACTGGCTAACCGGTCAAAGTCAGAGAGTGGTGGTAGATGGTAAATATTCAGCCTGGAGCCCAGTTACAAGTGTAGTTCTGCAGGGATCAGTTCTGGGTCCTCTGTTGTTTGTAATTTTTATTAATGACTTGGAAGAGGGAATCGAAGGGTGGGTCAGTAAATTTGCAAACGATACAAAGATTGGTGGAGTTGTGGATAGTGAGGAGGGCTGTTGTCAGCTGCAAAGGGACTTAGATATGATGCAGAGCTGGGCTGAGGAGTGGCTGATGGAATTCAAGTCTGTCAAGTGTGAGGTTGTCCATTTTGGAAGGACAAATAAGAATGCGGAATACAGGGTTAACGGTAGGGTTCTTAGTAATGTGGAGGAGCAGAGGGATCTTGGGGTCTATGTTCATAGATCTTTGAAAGTTGCCACTCAGGTGGATAGAGCTTGTAAAAAGGCCTATGGTGTATTAGCACTCATTAGCAGAGGGATTGAATTCAAGAGTCGTAAGGTGATGTTGCAGCTGTACAGGACCTTGGTAAGGCCACATTTGGAGTACTGTGTGCAGTTCTGGTCGCCTCATTTTAGGAAAGATGTGGAAGCTTTGGAGAGGGTGCAGAGGAGATTTACCAGGATGTTGCCCTGGAATGGAGAATAGGTCATATGAGGATAGGTTGAGGGTGCTAGGCCTTTTCTCATTGGAACAGCGAAGGATGAGGGATGACTTGATACAGGTTTATAAGATGATCAGGGGAATAGATAGAGTAGACAGTCAGACACTTTATCCCCGTGTACGACGGAGTGTTACAAGGGGACATAAAGTTAAGGTGAAGGGTGGAAGGTATAGGGGGGATGTCAGGGGTAGGTTTTTACCCAGAGAGTGGTTGGGGCATGGAATGTGCTGCCTGTGGGAGTGGCAGAGTCAGAATCATTGGTGACCTTTAAGTGGCAATTGGATAGGTACATGGATAGGTGCTTAAGCTAAGACAAATGTGCGGCACAACATCGTGGGCCGAAGGGCCTGTTCTGTGCTGTATTGTTCTATGTTCTAAGATTTAACTGAATACATGCACTTTTACTGAATGAAGTGGTCTGATCCTTCAATATGTAGTCATGATTTGAAGGTGCCAGTGTTGGACAGAGGTGGACAAAGTTAAAAATCACACAACACCAGGTTATAGCCAACAGGTTTATTTGGAAGCACTAGCTTTTGAGGTGCTGCCTCTTCATCAGGTGGTTGTGGAACATGACCATACGACACAGAATTTATAGCAAAAGGGTTACAGGGTACAACTCAGTGACACGGTAACCCTTTTGCTCTAAACTCTGTGTTGTATGGTCATGTTCCACAACCACCCAATGAAGAGGCAGCACCTCGAAAGCTAGTGCTTCCCAACAAACCTGTTGGACTATCACCTGGTGTTGTGTGATTTTTAACTTCTTCATAACTGAGTTTAGTGGTAATTTGATCACTCACATGAAGTTTTTTCACCTTGGATCTTAGTGTTCCATTTGCACAGGCTGAACCTTAAGACACTTTAATCTGTAAGCTGTCAGCCAGCATTAATACAGCTGCTCTGATGACAAGCTCAAATTCTGTTTTAAATAGATTGTCTACAATCTTATTGACTGTTTTGTACCTCCATTAAAGAAGTTAGTTTAGTTTTGTTTTGCTCTTGATCCTTAATTCCTTACACTTTTCAGTTTCAAACAATTTCCATTTATCAGCACATTTTCTCCTAGTGGCACTTTACCTCAGTTTCTTATGATGATGGAAGTGGAGCTGCCTTGCAGCACTTCTTGAAGTGACCTAATCATCCACATTGATGACACTCAGCTATCCCTCAGCTACCCCTTGTGCTGCTTTGATCCATATCTTGAACCATAATATGGACAATATTATCTAACAAAACCCCTTGGTTAAGAAACAAAGTTACAACCTATTGATCTGATAAACATGATACAAGGGGAGAAAAACCACATGATTAAAAAGAACATTAAAAGTGTTTTTTAAACACAAAAAAAACACCAGTTCGCAGAGCAACCTTATATCATCCAGACCCAAAAACCTTCACTTCTGATTAAGAATACATTCTTCATTCTCAAGATTATTAGCAGGGTTGTAGAGCTAAACAAGAGAAAGAAATGTGTATGTAAGAAAGAAACCTGTTTATAGGCTTAAGCAAGCCCAGTACAGAACATAACATCACATTGAGAAAAGATGCCAAGACGTTATGTAACACAATACTCAGAAAAAAAGTTCATCCTCTAATTAGAACATAGAACATAGAACAGTACAGCACAGAACAGGCCCTTCAGCCCACGATGTTGTGCCAACCACTGATCCTCATGTATGCACCCTCAAATTTCTGTGACCATATGCATGTCCAGGAGTCTCTACAATGTCCCCAATGACCCTGCCTCCACAACTGTTGCTGGCAACACATTCCATGCTCTCATGACTCTCTGTGTAAAGAACCCGCCTCTGACATCCCCTCTATATTTTCCTCCAACCAGGTTAAAACTATGACCCCTCATGTTGGTCATTTCTGTCCTGGGAAATAGTCTCTGGCTAGCGACTCTATCTATGCCTCTCATTATCTTATATCCTCAATTAGGTCCCCTCTTCTCCTCCTTTTCTCCAATGAAAAAAATCCAAACTCAGTCAACCTCTGCTCAGAAGATAAGCCCTCCATTCCAGGCAGCATCCTGGTAAACCTCCTCTGAACCTCTCCAAAGCAACCACATCTTTCTTATAATAGGGCGACCAGAACTGGATGCAGTATTCCAAGTGCGGTCTAACCAAAGTTTTATAGAGCTGCAACAAGATCTCACGACTCTTAACCTCAGTCCCCTGTTAATGAAAGCCAAAACACCATATGCTTTCTTAACAACCCTGTCCACTTGGGTAGCCATTTTAAAGGTTCTATGTATCTGCACACCAAGATCCCTCTGTTCCTCCACACTGCCAAGAATCCTATCTTTAATCCTGAACTCAGCTTTCAAATTTGACCTTCCAAAATGCATCACCTCGCATTTATCCAGGTTGAACTCCATCTGCCACCTCTCAGCTCATCTCTGCATCCTGTCAATGTCCCACTGCAGCCTACAATAGCCCTCTATGCTGTCAACGACACCTCCAACCTTTGTGTCGTCTGCAAACTTGCTGACCCATCCTTCAATCCCCTCATCCAAGTCATTAATAAAAATTACAAATGATAGAGGCCCAAGGACAGAGCCCTGGAACACCACTCACCACAGACTTCCAGGCAGAATAGTTTCCTTCTACTACCACTCGCTGTCTTCTGTTGGCCAGCCAATTCTGTATCCAGACAGCTATGTTCCCCTGAATCCCATTCCTCCTGACCTTCTGAATGAGCCTACCATGGGGAACCTTATCAAATGCCTTGCTAAAGTCCATATACACCATATCCACAGCTCAATCCTCATCAATTTTTCTAAGGTTTGTGAGGCATGACCTTCCCCTCACAAAGCTGTGTTGACTGCATTTAATCAAGCCATGCATGTATTGACCATACCAATTGTTACAGAATTATAGAATCTCTACAGTGCAGATGGGGGCCATTTAGGCCTATCAAGTCTTCACTGATCCTCCAAAGAGCATCCTACCTGGACCCAACACCCAAGCCTGTCCCTGGAACCCTGCATGAGGTTTTACCCCATGGCCAATCCGGCTAACCCTGCATCTTTTTGGACTATGGGAGCAAACTGGAGCACCTGGGGGAAACCCAGGCAAATTCATGGAGAATGTGCAAACTCCACCCAATCAACAACACCCATATCTTTTTTGGAATTTCAGCTTCAATGGATTTTATAAAAATATCCACTCCAACATGGTTTATTGTCATCAGAATTCTTAATGGGAGGAAGCCGAAAACTCAGCTTCCTATGCTTCCAAAAAGGTTGACTCCATAGATAAGTGCCAAATACAATAAGAATGTTTCCTGTAAAGAAAACTATTATTGACAGCAGCAAGCTACTAACTATAAAAGACATTACCACACTAACCAGTTGCTAATTGTGTACCTAATGCGGTGACAGAAGATAAGAGGTCTCATTATTTATGGTACAACAATTGATGGACCATCAAAGGTCATTGGAGTGAATTGTATACAAAAATCGTAGAAAATTGTGTCCCAATATAACCGTAGCCAGTTGCTACAGCAGTGGGGTGAACTTAACGGTCAACATCACAATAACATCATTAACAATCCACTCTGGTATGGGATCAAACTTTGAATCGACCATCCACCAACTCGTCAAGCCCAACACATACATGTCCTGGAAGATATATCAAGTCTCCAGATTGATTAAATTGGTAAAATCAGAGACTTAAGAGCAAAATATACAGTAATAAAGCTAGCAATTGGATAATAGGTTAAATAGTGGGAGACAAGGTGGGTGAGTCAGGGCATGTTGTGAAAGGCAGTTGATCTGGAAATATCAACTAAGGGGCATTTGTGTGGCTCCATCCACTGATACATAAGTATCAGTCTCCTGAAGGACATAATCACTTTGCAATTTGCTTGCGTGCAATCCAATCTGAAGTGAAGCTCTATAGTCTGTATATTAGACCTAGCTACTATCTCATAGGCAATAGCAATATCTCTACCAAGTGTTAATGTAGTTAGCTAATCTTTCTCTACTGTAACTTGGTACCTTAATATTATGTAACAAATGACTTTTTGTTACTCAAGGACATGCTTCTTCTGCTGAGCCTTCCATGAGGTTACCCTTCATAATTTAATATGAATAAACTTTGGATATCATTAAAGGAGGAAATTAGTGGCAACTTCCAACCCAGAATGTTCACAAATCTTTTCGAGAAACATTTAGCAAAGATCCCCTTTATAACAAGGTGCCAGCTGAAGGCATCTCTTCCAACAAAAGCCACATCTTAACAATGACAAATCAGTTTTAGCCCCCTGCCTTTAAGCAACGTCTACTCTGAATGCCTCAAAGTTATCGCATGTAAGTAACTGCTCTGAAGTTCAGTTAGTGGTATCATGCATTTAAAGCAATGACATTTTGATCACAGAGGGTTCCCAAGAAGAGCATTGTGTTGAGTAATCAACTAGTCTGATTTAAGTGGTGTCACTGTGAGGGTTTTCTGCTTGACTTCAAATGGTGTCACTGACCTTTTAACAAACAGAAGCAGATGGGATGTCAACCTCATGCCTTGAGAGTCATTTTATGCCGTTGTGTTGCTGTCTTCTAGCCTAGCAATACATACCAGAAATTTGAGCATATATTACATCTTATACTCTAATCATTCATTTTAATGATCAAAACTCCTAAAATAGTTGCATATCCAACTTTTCAATATTTGTTACGTAGAACCGAAACTTTCCATTAGAAGTGCAGTTCCCTTAAATTAACACTATTAGCAATCCAGACAAGAATTAGCCAAAACTTTGAACTCAAGTTCTGGAGTATGAACCCACAGGTCAAGTATTACTAATGGAGCAAAACCTGATCTATGCAGTGAATGTCTGGCCCCTTTAAGATGTCACATTTGTAAAGAAGATTACCATATTAATTCTCTGCAGGTATCTTTTGATGAACAAAAGTTTCCAAGCACCTGTTAATTAAAAAATTTCCCCATCAACATCAATTGTCCATGGGATTTATCGTAATTGGGATTTGTTAATTTAAAAAGACAAAATACAAAGTCAGAATGATATTTTGTACATTACACTGCAAAAATAGTCCTTTGACTGTAAAACAACATAGTGACCTTTTCTGAAACAAATATAGTAAATAATGGAGAAATTCAGCCATTCTGGCAGCATCTGTGGAGAGAAAGCAGAGTTAATATTTCAAGTCTAGCAATCATTCTTCAAAACTGGGCAAATTCCTTGTGGAACACTTGATGCGGCAACAAAAGTAAAGCTGTCAATTAAGAACGATAAGAATGGAAATCCTGTCAGAGAGAGAAGCAGAACTTCTTCAAGATGGGCATAACTGGAGTTAAACTCTATAGTTAAACAAAAGCTCCAGATGCTAGCAACAAAAGCAGAAACTGCTGGAGCAACTCAACAGGTCTGGCAGTATGAATGGAAAGATAGCAGAAGTAATGTTTCAGATCCAGTGACCCTCCTTCAGAACTGTTGTATTTTAGCATTTTATTTTTGCTCATGAAATGTGGATATTAAAGGCGATGCCAACCTTTATTGCCCATCCCTACATGCCCTTGAGAACATGGTGGTGAGCTGCCTTCTTGAAACATTGCTGTCCATTTGGTGTATATATTTCCAAGTGACAATGGTGTGTGGCTCAGAGGAATTTCCAGGTAATGGTATTTCCAAGTCTCCTTGTCCTTCTATATGTTAGAGATCTTGGGTTTGGAATATGCTGCCTAAGAAAGATTATAAATTAGCGTGAAGAATATCATGATAGTTATCATATAAGCTCAAAGGCCTAGGAAATGTGGTAGTCAGGGTCAACAACAGAAACCAAGCAACTTTTAGAAACACTAAAGACAAGACACCAGAGGAAGGCTATCCATACAGAAGAAAATAACGTTACCCCTGGAGATCTAACTTTTTGAGGCATCTTGGACTTTAGCTTAATTTCTTTCCTGAAACTTGTGATTTCTTGATGAATTTGTGTTTATTCTGTCAATATCGTTGATCTGAAGACAGAACAAACACTGCTCGGAAAAGTACATTCATGTCAAATCCATTTCTTCTGCTTAATACCTCCAGGCAAGACATACATCAGATGTAAAACTGCCTCCTTTCCACTCCAGACTCCTTTGAGAAGGGAGGGAGGAAGGTAGGGCAGGGGAGTCTTACCGGCTTTATTGAGAAGAGAGCTGAGATACAGAGAACAATTTTGGGTGTTCAGAAGAGAAAGAGAAAGCCCAGTTAAACAAGAGGGATACAATGAGAGATGGGGAGAGGCCTAGATGCTGGGAGTTGAGAGATCTCATTGAGAAACGGAACCTGTTGAACATGAGATTATGAATTAAGAGCAGATGTAGGCAATTTGGCCCCTCAGTCCAGCACTGCCATTTGATAAGATTGTGGCTTCAACTCTACCTTTTTGTCGATACCCAATTCTGCTTGACTTGCTTATCAATCATTGAGGATGCTGCTGAATAACAGGTTGGGTGACCAGGTTGATTTGGGAGGAAATGTAGTATAATATAGTGTGGAAGCTACTGAATGAAGAAAGAAACAAAACTCTGCAAAGAGAGAGAGAGGAGAGAAAGATGTCTCTGTATCTTCTACAGCATGAAGGTTGGCTGATGTTCTGGCTAATGGTTATATATTTTAAAACATTGGAGGTGAATTAGTCTTGGCTGGGAGCCCAAGGTGGCAATAGTGAATCACAGCTCATTTAAGATGTCACTGACTTCAGTGTAGTGATAATGATGCATAAATTCAGCTGTTGATTCACTCTTTTCATGCTGCACAACTGCTCAAGACCAATGTCACCCTAGTGCAACAACTGACCTACCAGGAGTAACATCACAGGAGATTTATTTTGTTTAAAAACAATCCTGGGCATTAATCATTTAATCTCCACTCTTCCTATTAATTAAAAGATTATATTCTCTGCATCTGTACTACAGTCTACTGGCATGAGGTCGAGTTTAAGCCTCAGTATACACAACACATGGTTTTCAAACATGATAGATTCTGAACTCTAAACTAATGGCAAGAGGCATATTCTCAGCTGCTAACATTTAACTGGGCAGTTGATTCAGGAAGCAATTAGTGGACAAAATCTCTCCACTTTGTAATTAAAGAACTACATTTCATGATTTACCTGCCTTGTGCAGTTATTTAACTTTTTTAAAATACCATTTCTACATCTTACTAGTAAATTCAATAAAGTTGAACTTAGTGCTAAGTTTAGACTGTTTACATTTTTTGGCATTGCTCCCACTTCACACGAACAGCAGATATCCAAACTGACGTTACCAGATGCTTGCACCAGATATAATTTGAAATATGAGATTTCAACCTCAAGATATGTATCATCAAACTACATTTGTTATATTAAACACTGACAGGCTGCATATCTATCATGCTTTTTAGCAATTTTATTTGCTGACAAATGTGAGGTTTTTTTTTACAAAATGTATTGATTGTAAAAAGGCACAAGTCCTGATATTCCAAACAAATATCAGAATGGATTTTAACTGCTGACATGCAACTTATCTATCATAGCACAATCCACTTTTTAAAAATTCAACTCACAAGATGAGAGCTTCACCTGTTAGGTCAATTTCTTTTGCCCAACCCCTAATTGCCCAGAGGGCAATTAAGATTCAACAATATTGCCATGGCTCTGGAGTCACATCTAAGCCAGACCAGGTAAGGATGGCAGTTTCCTTCCCTAAAGGATATTAATGAACTGAATGGGTTTTTCAAAGCAATACCTATATCATTGTTTCCAATGATTTATTTTCCACTGACAAATCTTGCATGTGGTTTTACCCAAAGTAGATCATTTTAGTAATTGTGTTTTTTTTGTGAATCAAAGGCTGACTTTCCTCAACTGTATTAAATGATATAAAATCATAGAATCCATACAGTGTGGAAGCAGGCCATGTGGCCCATCAGGTCCACACCGACCCTTCAAAAAGCATCCCACCCAGACCCACCCTCACTACTCCCTGTAACCCTGCATTTCCTATGGCTAATCCACCTAGCCTGCACATCCCTGAAAACTATGGGCACTTTAGCAGGTCAATCCACCTAACCTCACTTCTTTGGACTGTGGAAGGAAACCAGAGCACCCAGTGGAAATCCACATAGACACAGGGAGATTGTGCAAACTCCACATAGACAGTCGCCCAATTCAAACCTGTTTCCCAGTCGCTGTGAGACAATAGTGCTAACCACTGAGCCACTATGCCGCCCAAACTGGATTCCACCAAACTGGAAAATCATAAGTCCTAAAAAAAAACCCAAAACCACAGACATAACTTTGAACTGTAAAATATGAATAGTCAAACCTCAACACACCATAGAGGGGTGAACCATACAAATGTGTTTGTGTGGTTCCTTGTAGAAGAATGAGATTGCTGAACTTCTGGCTCCTTAGGAGACAGAAAGTAACATTAGCACAAGTAATGATACAAGGTAACTGCCATTGCCTAATGCACTTTAGAGACTGGAAGTGAAATTATCATAAACAATGATTAAAGAAGCATCTTTCACACATGCATCAGTCATAGAGCTAGGTATCCCTTCCAATGAGGAAGGGACTATTTGGTTTTCTGTTACAGAAACAACATGATTCAGCAGGATAACAACAGGATATAAATCATCATAGCCAAGGACAACATCATAACATTGTTATTGCAGTCAGGAGGACAGAGACTAGTTATCTCTAAATTCAGGCCCACAATCCATGCTGGTAATAACCAACAATGTGTGATTATATGTTTTAGCCGAATTGTGGAATGATTTGGACATAGACCATGCTTAAGCTACAGTCAAATCACGGAGGGTTTCAAGCTGTGGTAATTTGTGCAAGTTCCAGTCAATCTTGTTCAGGGAGTTTGTGTTGTGGGTTTTGTGTAAATTCCTGGACAACTCACAGGGCAATGTGTATTGGGAAGTGAATTTTGTGACTACAATAAACAAATAAATCGGAGGTTGAGCCAAGCTCTGTGTTGTGTGCATTTTGTTTTTGCAATTCCTGAAGTCCAAGGACAATTTTAACGGAGAGGATGGGAACTGAAACCACACAGTATATCTTTAAAGCAGCAATTTCCACAGAAATTTTCCCATGCTAATGTCAGTGAGACCAACATGGGCCCATTTATGAATCACCCAAAACTCATTTACTTGGAGTTAAAAATCAGACTGTTTCTGTTATTTTCTGTTGGAAACACGGCAGGAAATCATGGAACCAAATGAAAATTGTTTTCTCTATAGTCAACATTTCCTTATAAAATATTACAATATCAACTTGTTTGCCAAATACCCAGACTTATACAAATTGCATGAAAGATATTTATGTGAGACAAAGTGCATCAAGATAATCAATCTATCAATATGCCTCAATGGAATTTGCTTAGATTCGGTTTGCACTTGAAAACTAATCATAATGCATTTGAGTCTGTATTATGTCTGGGGCTTCTGATGGGGAAGGAGGCAGAAAATGGTGTGTTTAATGCTTGGGAGGGCAGAATCTAGGTCAGTTAGGCTTGGTTCATTTGCCCTATTTATGAAGAAGATCTATTCCTTCTCTATTCCACCACGTAACAGCAGCAGCTTAGCTTCACCAGTCAACTACCCCAGTTCTGTGGAAGGGTCACTCTGATTTCTCTCCACAGATGCTGCTCGACCTGCTGACCTTTTCCAGCAATTTCTGATTTTGTTTGTGGCCCCAATGTTAAAGTCTGCACTGCAAACATATGTGTTATATCTCAAAGTTAGTATCCAATAAATCATGAAGAGGCAAGCTCATAATATCATCACCATAACATGGCAAATGACTTGAAGTCTCAGTATCTATCTGGGCTACCTTAAGTATTAGCGAGTTTTGAGAAGATTTGTAGGACAGGCTAAGGTTCTGGATGTAGGTTTGCTCGCTGAGCTAGGAGGTTTCGTTTTCAGATGTTTCGTCACCATACTGATGATGTTACTTAGTATGGTGACGAAACTTCCGAAAATGAACTTTCCAGCTCAGTGAGCAAACCTACATCCAGCACTTTAAGTATAAGTTTGCTTTATGTTATCAAATAGCTTAGTATCAGCCTAGTCACTGAAGTGTTTGGGATAGTAATGTATGTATATACAAGCAGCTGTAATAAATGTTTTTTTAAATCTTAACGTTCATACTACATTATCCACATCTAGATCATATGTTACCTAAGTATTACCACATCAGGTACAAATACCCTGCTGAAAGCAAGAACTCATAAACAGAGGCAGATTTATTCATTTTACTTTCCAGTGCTTAACTTTACAAAAGCGCATCTTGAAATGAAATGAGTACAATACAACCATGAAGAACTGCACAGCCAAATATCAACATAATGTATTTTCCTTAACCCAGCATGCTCATTTAACTTTACAGTAATTTCACCTAATTCCTTGCAAGCATTGCAAACTGCTTTTTCAGTAAAGTTTGACTTTGAAAACCAAAATTAACATCTCCATTTCAGTCTTAACAATGAAGTTTATCACAGAGCTTCAACTATTTTAGATTCCTATTTCCTCTCTCATAATGTGTGGACATTTTAAGTTTTTACTCTGGGAAAACATGACCAAATATGTGGTCAAAGTAAAACCAATCTTATTCAAAGAGGACAGTATGGATTTCCAGGGATTCCTCTGCTCATGTCCCATGATCTGGATTAGGAGCTGCAGAGGCACTGCACGAAATAGATTGCTCACACTATCTCTACCCTTTTCAGTAGTAGATTTAGCAAGACAAGAAGATTTTGCAAATGTAACCTCAATGAGTTTCTGCACTGCAGCTAGTAGTTGATGCATGCTGCAAGGATGCCAAGAATAGAAGACTAAATATTGAGTCCAATGCCAGGAAATGCAGATCAACTGAAATACTCTGCCTTGGATTGTGTTAGCCTCCTTAGAATGCTTTTAAAATCTCACCCTCTGACAAAGCTTTCAATCACCGCAGAAGACAAGACGTAAGAGCAGGAGTAGGCCATTCTGCCCTTCAAGTCTGCTCTGACATTCAATGAGATCATGACTGACAAGATATTCCTTATCTCCACTTTCCTGCCTATTCCTCAGAACACTTAATTCCCTTCCTGATTAAAAAAACTGTCTCTTTCGACCTTGAATATACTCCACAAACCAGATTTGACAGTCCTCTGCAGCAAAGGGCACAAATTCTTCCTCATCTCCGTCTTAAATGTGCAATCCCATATTCTGAGATTATTCTCTCTGCCCCAGACTCTCCCACAAAGGGAAACAACCTTTCCAAATCTGTCCTGTCAAAGTTTCAATAAGGTCACTTCTCATTCTGCTGAACTCCAATGAGCAAAGAACCAAATTACGCAACCTTTCCTCATAATACAGTCCTTCATATCAGTATCAGCCTCATGAACCTTTTTCTGGATGTCTCCAATGCCAATCAATCTTTCTTTAGATAAAGAGCCCAAAACTAATTCTCAACATTACAGCCTTAATTTGATGAGTGTCTTGTGTAATTTTAGCAAAGCCTCCTATTTTTATACTCAAGTCCCTTTAAAGAAAAGGCTAAATCCATCATAATATCTCCTTATGTACTTTGACATTATGTTTTGTCCCATGATATTGTTCCTGAAACAGGAACAGATAGCTTACATTTATATAATACCATTAGTGCAGTAAGTTATTGTTGTTACTGCACTCATCCAAGTGAATTTTGAGTACATCAAAGCATTCCAAAGTTGAGCTTTGTGAATGACAAATAGACTTTATGGGTCAGACATAAAGTCTTCCATTTCAGAGCATCAAGTTTTAATTCTGTTTTTGCAGTCACAATATTGACATGGCTGGTTCAGTTCTACCTCCTACCAATGGTAAACTCCAAAGATATTGGGCATGAACACTCATAGTGCCATTGAAAACAGGGAGATTTCGTGTTAAGGTAGTCAGCATCCTGAATTTAGATGGCACAAATGTCACTTGCCTTTTGTTAGTCCAAACCTGAGTATTGCCCAATGCATGTTATAAGTCAGCATTAAGAGGAGTTGAGAATGGGATCTAAACACCATAAAACAATTTGTAATATTGCAGCCTTATGCTGGATGGAGGTTAGTTGAAGAAACTGCTGGTTGAGTTGAAGCCACTTTGTTGAGGAATTACATACAAAGATATAAATAAAGAGCAGGAGTAGAGTCAGTAAGATCATGGCTGATCTGATAACTCCACATTCCCACCTATCTTGGATAAGTCTACCAAGAATCTACCTAACTCTACATTAAAAATATTCAAAGACTCCGCTTTGTTGTCTTATGAAGAATAGTTCTAAAGATTCATTATCCACTACGAGAAAATACTTCTCATCTCTGTCTTAAATAGGTTGAACAGTTCATCAACTTTACTAACACCTTCCATCCCGACTTGAAATTCACCTGGACTGTCTCAGACTCCTCCCTCCCCTTCCTAGACCTTTCCATTTCTATCTCGGGCGACCGACTCAACACAGACATCTATTATAAACCGACTGACTCCCACAGCTACCTGGACTACACCTCCTCCCACCCTGCCCCCTGTAAAAACGCCATCCCATATTCCCAATTCCTTCGTCTCCGCCGCATCTGCTCCCAGGAGGACCAATTCCAACACCGCACAGCCCAGATGGCCTCCTTCTTCAAGGACCGCAGATTCCCCCCAGACGTGATCGACGATGCCCTCCACCGCATCTCCTCCACTTCCCGCTCCTCCGCCCTTGAGCCCCGCTCCTCCAACCGCCACCAAGACAGAACCCCACTGGTTCTCACCTACCACCCCACCAACCTGCGCATACAACGTATCATCCGCCGCCATTTCCGCCACCTCCAAACGGACCCCACCACCAAGGATATATTTCCCTCCCCTCCCCTATCAGCGTTCTGCAAGGACCACTCCCTTCGTGACTCCCTTGTCAGATCCACACCCCCCACCAACCCAACCTCCACCCCCGGCACCTTCCCCTGCAACCGCAGGAAATGTAAAACTTGCGCCCACACCTCCACACTCACTTCCCTCCAAGGCCCCAAGGGATCCTTCCATATCCGCCACAAGTTCACCTGTACCTCCACACACATCATCTATTGCATCCGCTGCACCCGATGTGGCCTCCTCTATATTGGTGAGACAGGCCGCTTACTTGCGGAACGCTTCAGAGAACACCTCTGGGCCGCCCGAACCAACCAACCCAATCACCCCGTGGCTCAACACTTTAACTCCCCCTCCCACTCCACCGAGGACATGCAGGTCCTTGGACTCCTCCACCGGCAGAACACAACTACACGACGGCTGGAGGAGGAGCGCCTCATCTTCCGCCTGGGAACCCTCCAACCACAAGGTATGAATTCAGATTTCTCCAGTTTCCTCATTTCCCCTCCCCCCACCTTGTCTCAGTCGGTTCCCTCAACTCAGCACCGCCCTCCTAACCTGCAATCCTCTTCCTGACCTCTCCGCCCCCACCCCACTCCGGCCTAACACCCTCACCTTGACCTCCTTCCACCTATCCCACCTCCATCGCCCCTCCCCCTAGTCCCTCCTCCCTACCTTTTATCTCAGCCTGCTTGGCTCTCTCTCTCTTATTCCTGATGAAGGGCCTATGCTCGAAACGTCGAATTCTCTATTCCTGAGATGCTGCCTAACCTGCTGTGCTTTGACCAGCAACACATTTGCAGCTGTGATCTCCAGCATCTGCAGATCTCATTTTTTACTTAAATAGGAGGCCCTTTATTTTTAAACAACAATCACTGTTGCTACATTCTCTCACAAAAGGAAACATCCTCTTCACATTTATCCCTTCAAGCCCTTTCTAGTTATCTCTTATTCTCCTAAACTCCAGCAAAGTCTAGCCTGTCCTCGTAATACAACTTGCTCATTCCAGATGTTAGTATAGTAAACCTATTCTAACCTGCTTTGAATGGATTTCCATATTTTCTTAAGTAAGGAGACCAATACTCTACACTGTAACCCAGATGTGGTCTCACCAATGCCACTGTAACTGATGAATAACCTTCATAATTCTGTATTCAATTCCTCTCACATTAAATGATAACATTCTAATAGCATTCCTAATTACTTGTCTACTTACAGGAAGTCAAGAGACATGACGTTTTTCTTATAAAATTCAAGCCATTTCTCTTTGCGTTAGGTTTGGCTAAAGTTACTGGAGGGTTTTCTTGTTGAACCCAATGGTCCTCAGCTGCATCATTCCCTGATGCCATACTCATTCCAATACAACCTTGAATTTGAGGGCTAACCACGTCCAGATGAACAATAACTTCCGTTGGTGTTAAATACAGGTTGTAGTAAGCTTGGCAACTAAATGTTTTTGGACTTTCCAAACTGAGCATTAGTGAGCAGACCTTTGATGAGTAGGTGTCACTTGATAGACCACTATTGTAAATGTAACCTCTGCATTATTGTAACAAGATATACCAGGCATTTCTCCACATCATCAGAAAATATCAGCATCATAGTTATGGTGCAATAGTTTGCTGAGGACAGCAGCCATCGCTTATACATTTGCTCTTTAGAAATATGGCCAGAATGTATCACCTTGATAGTACATTCAGTCCCATTTCTGAACCGGTCTCTCATTAGCACACTGATATTGAGCACCCTGAAAGGAAACAGATCAGGATCTTCTGATCAGCATTTTGGGTTGAAGGTGTTTGCAAACATCTCCTTGAGGGTACTACTAAGGGTCAACCCCCTCTGTGTCTTGACACTAAAAATTTGATTCCTGCCTACACATGATCCTCACCTCATAGATTTCCATCCACCCCCTAAAAAGATTTAGTTGTGATCTGTGTTTCTCCACAATCCTGGGACTCCATTTGGGTGCTCTTCCTTCAGTCTTCCTCATGGTGCTGATGATTTCAAACTGCCAGCTTCTGATCGCCTGTCAAGTGCCCACCCTCAGCCTGAATCCAAGCAAGACCCACTGGTGACCTTGTCACTGCCTGATTGGCCAATGGTTCTGCAGCTCTTCTCAAAAGGCAGCTGTATGGATCTTTTGAAAACTATCCAGCTGATAGAGGAGACTCACAACTCCTCAACAAGATTTCATCCTGTGTTGCCAGTCAAATTTTAATCATATTTTCTCAAATGATTAGATGATATAAGCTGGGCCACTAAATTTCATAGATTTGAATCAATTCAATAGTAAAAGAAAAATCTTCAGAGTGCACTGAAAACAAACATTTACTTTCTGTATGGAAAGATATCATAAACAGTCATGTTGAAGAGGCATGCTACTTGGTTAACCGCATCCAGTGAAACTGGCTATTGCTTTTGTTTAAAAAAGTAACATCTGTTCATCTGGCAATGAATGACTTGTTGCTTCAGAATCATGGCAATAAAACAAAAGTACCAGTGCAAACTATTTCTACCTACCAATTAGAAAAACTGAGCAACACAATGCTTTTTTCTTCACATTCAAACGTTCATCAACAATTTTAATGGATCAGGCACAGAAAAATGAGGTAGGCCAATTGATGGTTCATGTTTTTTTTTCTTTTCATTAATATTAATGGTGATGTGTTGAGAAATGGAGAATGAAACTTTTCAACTGATCTGCTTTGTTCATCGCGTACTTCTGCTCAGACCGATAAGAAACAGTTGCAGTGCTTTTAATGATGTGAAATGCAAGGATGTCCATTCTCCTAACTAGCTGCTCCACCACAATCAGAACAAATACGGACCATTGATCATCAAACACCAATGGAAAGGACAATTAATTATTAACTGTCTGCATTGGTGGGAGTACACATTAATAATGGTGCCTGTCTTTCAAGCAACTCATTTAACATACTTACACAAAGATTCACAAGGTTTGTTTATTCAAAATCCAATTCTTAAACTAAGTATAGTAAAATAATCACAATTTTCATCAAAAAGCAGTAAAAAGAATACATTAAACTCCTTTAATTTTAACTTATAAATATCTACCATTAGAAAAAAATTGCCTTCACTTGGCAGCTTGCACATGCCTTCAAGATTATTTCATTTTGCTCTTCTTTTGGGTAAATAAACATATTCTCCCAAAACTTATCAACTTTCTCTTTACTGAATAGCTCTGTTAAACAAATGCATGTCAAACTGCAGAAAAAACAGCCGCCCTGCATTAAATAAGTATAAACAGCATTGAAAATGAATAAACAAAATAATCCCTTAACCATAGAGATGTATCATATTTAATAACTTCCTTTCAGCACCATGTAATCAGTACGCAGTCTTTCAAGCAGTTGGAGTCAAACGTATCATTCGTTAAAACTAAAGGGTGCTTGTATATTATGTGTCTGCTTCTACAACAAACATTAGAACCACTGCATGTTCCAATTGCTTGGCCTTCCTGTTTTCAAATGCAATTATCCACTGCTACAAGGATCCTTTCATAAAGTTTTATCAGCACTTTAATAACTGCAACCATTCTTTGTTGATTGACAGTACATGTTTCAGCAATCCAATTGCTCATTGTATCTTCTAAGCTTGATCAGGAGTAATGTAATATCATATGGCATTTCTTGTACAAACAGGAATGCTGTTTGACTATCACATTCAGGTTTCTCCTTATGAAAGTGTTTTTGATGTTAAAGTATTATCATTAATTCAGAATAAAAGAAATTTGATTGGGATGGATCATCTCTCCAATTGTTGACAAAGAAACCAATGACATGCCCACGAGGCAACATATATCTCTCCGTCCAAAGCTGACAGACAGCATGATGGACCTATAATTGAGGGAAATGGAAAAGAATTACAAGAATTCATAATCGTGTTTTATTCATTGAGAAGTTACTTCTTGTAATCTTTAACTAAGAACTTTCAATTACAAATTAGTTAGATGAGGATGAAGTAGAAAGTTATTCTTTCTGGTTAGGTTTAATGACTTGTTTCAAACATACAAATGAATTAATTTACTTCCATTGATATGTCCTATACTTTGTGGAAAATTCCAATTCTTTCCACATTTCACTCAACAAAATGACCTTGTATCCTGCAAAATCCCACGTAATAATTGTTTTTATGGCTTCCCTTTTCATATGATGGACTTTAGTGAAATGAGAACATCTTTACTTCGGACCCTCAACATTATCATTAAATAGCAGCAATAACTAAAGCTAGCATTTATAAAATGTCTATAACAATGAAAAAAAGCACCAGAAGGCCCTTCACAGAAGCAGTATGAAAAGTAATGGCAGATCAAAAAAGCAGCAATTATTAGCCTAAATTTTAGTCAAAGGTGAATAAGGAGATGGGGAATTTAGGGAAAAATTTCCAGCCCATGGGTTTCTAAGCAGCAGGTTCACAAGGATGAGGTAAAGTGAGAGGTGGTGCATTAAGAGCCAAAGACAGACAAAATGCTATCTGAGAATGGGCTACAGAGTTGAAAATGGACACAGATATGGAGAGGTGAACATGAATTAATTTGAAGATATGGGCAGTGATTTTAATGTTGAAGAAATAGGGAACAAATGAACACCGATTAACAAGGACACATGTGATAGGGGAATGGAACTTGTGGGAACAGATGCAGACAACAAAGTTTTGTATAAAGTGCAACATATGAGGGGGATGTTAGTTTGACAAAGAGCTTTGAATAATAAAAATTGATGGAGATTAAGGCAAAAATAAAAACATCAGCAACAGATCTCAGCTCAGATTATGATCAGTCCATGTTAGCCAGGAGACTGGGCAGTGAAGGAAACAATGCTCAACATCAAGAGGAGACTTCTAAAATTAATCTGAAAGAAATTAAGCCACATCCAAGACTGAACAGTAAAGAATCTGATGGGACACAGTCTTTGAAACATCAGAGAAATGGGGAGAGTTGAGGTTGGACATCATCAGTCTTCATATGTATGTTCTTTTAATGATCTGCTGGAAATCATGATATTTCTGCTAATTTCTGCATAATATGGGAGGTGAAAATAAACAGAAATTAAATGTACTGAATTGGTTTTTAAAAGGATGAAAATTAGTAAACAACAGGCTAAGCTAATCAGATACATTTTCACATGAAATTCAAAGTGACCCAACTTTCTGAGAGAGAAACCCAACACAACGTAATAAACACCATTTAATTGTTCTACACATGGTTTTGTCTGTGGAACACATGTAAATCATCTGGTGTTCCCTCTCCTCAAATTCACATGCAATGTGCTTGGTTTAGTTGAATCCACATGAAAAAAATAAGAATTTTACACCATCTTGCCTCAAGATGATTCGCCACAGTTCTTTGCTGTGGGTTTGGTGATAGGAAACTGAATATTTTCCTCTTCGTGCCATGTGAAGGTACTAAAACCTCTTAGGAAATGTATCTGCCTGCCTTAAGTAACACAGTTGCTCAACTTGGCTCTTAAAAAGCAATAAGCACTGTACCATGTTAAAGCTTTCCTTCTCAACATCATTCAGGGGCAAAAATTTACATGATCATTTCAGAGGCAAAGACATACAGTTTAAGATTATAAACAATTGTCAGTCTCAATGGTTTCTCTTGTCTTCCAAGCATGTGATATGGTAGCTAGGCTTAATGGCTAGTCATTACGTCCAGGGGTTCCTACATGGTCATTATCCAGGCTTGCGGAATGTTTTCAACATACTTTGCCTGTTTAGAAAACTCATTACACAGTTCATTCCCTCTTTCCTATGGTTTGGCAATGTGGCTGGGATGTTTCTGAAAATACAACCCATGCTTGCACAATGTGTTGAAAATAACATTGGTGTTTATTATAATTATTATGAGATGTTATGTGGCATTGCTTGTGATAAGTCTGAGAAATCGTTGCTCTTCAGGGGTGTTTAATAGGAGATAACAGTTGGGCTACAAATTCACAGAAATTGAATTAGTCCAATTGTATTGTAATTGTATGGTTTTGTTTGTGAATTTTACTGCTGCTTTCGAGCACTATTTGCTTTCTTTCTGTGAAAACTGTCATGGGCTCTTCATCATTTATGCTTTCACATTTTTTCATAAAACTTTTGTTTCTTAACAATTTAAAAGTAAACTAGGCACTGCGAGATAATCCTTTGACTCGGTACTTTGATGAGCGCAACTGATCTGTGGAAAATTTAGCAAAAGAACGACTGCAATGTGAAGTGTGACACACTAATTTCTGGTACTTGTAAGGCATGAACAGGGAGATAGGGCAAGAACTGGCAACAGTCGATAAAGAAATCTCATTTTGGTTATACGGTTTGGTATGAAAAACAAAAAGCAAGAGTATTAGTTAAATGGACATATATTGGAAAGTGTGAATGTGCAAAAGCATTTGGGTGTCCTTGTACCTTGTTCAAATTCTTTTAGCAGCATCTCCTCTCTGGTCCTGCAATGAAAGTAGACAGGTAGGCACAGCATGAAATTAGGAAAGCAAATGGTATATTGGTCTTCATTGCAGGAGATTTTGAATTGAGAAATATGGATTTACTGCAGCTGTACAAGGTGAGACTATACCTGGAATATTACATGCAGATTTGGTCTTCCTATCTAAGAAAGGTATAGGAGGGGTGCAGTGGAGATCATGAAGTTAATACTGGGAATGAGAAGAGGCAGCATGGCGGCTCAATAGTTAGCACTGCTGCCTCACAGCATCAGAGACTCCGGTTCAATTCCAGCCTTGAGTGACTGTCTGTTTGCATGTCCTCCCTGCATCTGCATGGGTTTCCTTTGAGTGCTCTAATTTCTTCTACAAGTCCAAAGATGTGCACGTTATGTGGAATGGCCATGTTAAATTGTCTGTAGTGACTAGGGATGTGCAGGTCAGGTGGACTAGCCATGGTAAATGTGGGATTATGGGGATCGGTTGGGGGCTGGATTTGGGTTGGATACACTTTGGAGGGTTGGTGAGGACTTGATGGACTGAATGACCTCTTTCTGTACTGTAGGGATTAAATGACTAGATTGGTATTTGCTAGACTTTAGAGGGATGAGAGAGGATTTGATTGAAAAGTATAAAAGTCTAACAAGGCTGGACAGACTAGATGCAGGGAGGATGTTTTCCCTGGTTGAAGAGTCTAGGACCAGTGGAAAAAGTCTCAGGAGAGTGAGCAGAGAATTTAGGACTACAGTAAGGAAAAATTTCTTCACTCAAAGGGGAGTGAACCAATGGAATTCTCCACCACAGATGATTGTGGAGGTCAAGGCACTGACTACATTCAAGAAAGAGCTAGATTTTAGATTTTAAAGGCATCAAGAGACAAGGTGAGAAATGGTACATGTGGCATTGAGAGAGAAGATAAGATGATCATACTTGATGACAGATCAGTTTTGAATGACATCATGGCCTATGCTTGCTCCTAGTTTCTATGTTTCTAAATAAGCATTTAACAGATGGTTTGGTGTTTTTGTGGCACAGTGGTAGTGTCACTACCTCTGGTAAGGAGTCCAGGTTCAAGTATTTCTTGTAGTATAGGTGTGTAATAACATTTTTGAACAGGGTGATTAAATAATATCCACATCACAGACTGTATAAGTAAGTTTGAGACAACATATTAGTGTAAATAGTTAGTTGTTAATAAGCTCATAGGTATATGACTCAATAGCAGGTCCATGGGAACACCATCATCTACAAGCCACTCACCATTATGACTTATAAATGCATCACCGTTACTTCAGTATCACGAGGTAATAATTTTGGAAACCACCTCCCTCACAGCATTGTGTATCTACCTGTGAAGTAGTTTAAGAAGGAAGCTCACCACCATCTTGCATTCACCCGAGACAACCAGGAATAGGCAGTAAATGGTTATCAGTCAGCAATGCTCACATCCCATAAATGAATAAAATGGATACAAATGTAACTCACAGCTGTGCATGTTACATGTGTCACCATAGAGAAAACCACAAATCACAGATTGCTAGCAGCATGTGATCAGATAGTAGCAGTAAAGGCAGCAGAACACTCCAGGAGGTGGGTGATAGGAAATGTATATCAAAAGCTGGTAACAGCAAGCTGGTACCAAAGATGGTGTGCAGGAGTGTACGCCCCCTGGAAAATCCACCCACTTCTGGTTTGGAACAGTTAAATTGCTCAGTAACATCTAAATCATAACCAATCCAAATAAACGTATGATTAAATGGTCACCTGGTTCTAATGGAGGTTGATACTGGCATGGTTATTTCAGTGATTGCAGAAGACGTCTTTCACAAAATTTGGTCTTGACTCCAATCCTTAAGTTTGTGCAAGACCTCTGTGAGATTGAGAACCTATACCGGGCAACCTTTCCAGATTAAGGGTACAGCTTCAACTCTGGTCTCTTATGAGAAGCAGCTGGTTCAGTTACCACTGATTGTAGTAAAAGGTTTGGGCCTCAGCTTGGTGGAGTGAAATTGGTTGAGAAAGACTAACCTAGATTGGTTCAACATTAGAGGTATACCAGGAATGTCAAGCAACTGTGAAATGAGCTAAGGCCACTTTGTATGTTGTCCAGGAAGCAATTCTTCAAAGTCCACCCAGTTTCATTTGCCTTATGGACAAACGTAGAGGCAGAAACCAAGAGGCTGGAAAGCGAAGGAATCATCAAACCAGTCCAGTTTGCAGATTGGACAGCACCAGTCACACCAACTGTGAAGTTCAACAGGTCGGTTCAGCTTTGTGGGATTTTTTAAGAAACAGCAAATTGCTATTCAAAGCTGGATAAATATCTAATCCATCTAATCTATCTATTCCCTAGTCACAGGAAAGATGAATAAGGAGCACTCAGAGAACTTGGACATAGTCCTTAGATATTTCTCCCAGGCAGGCGTTTGCCTTAGAAGGAAAAAATGTGTATTCCAGGTTCCCCAAGTGACCTATTTGGGCTACAGGATCAACAAGACCAGATTACACACATTAGAAGATAAAGTAAGGGGAAGCAAAGGTGCCCTGGCTCCCACATCTAAACCAGAACTCAGGCTTATCCTTGGATTGGTGTATTATTACGGAAAGTTCATGCATAACCTTGCCTCCACACTGGCAACTTTTCATCAATTCTTAAAAAGGGTCAGCCTTGGAAATGATTGCAAAGCCTAGCCATAGATTTCAGTGGAGTGAAGAAACAGTTCAGTTGGTACACTATGATTCCAGCCAAGATATGGTATTGATATGCAATACCGCTTCCCCCCCCACCACTTCCCTGTACGGCTTTGGGGTAGTGTTAGCTCTTAGGTGACTCAATTGAGAGAAACGCCTGAAGTGTATGCACCCAGGTCTTTGGCAGATGCAGAGTGTAAAGACTCCCAGACAGAGAGGAAGGTTTGGCAGGCATATTTGCAGTCTACCAATATCTTTATGGACATATATTTGTAATAATAACAGACCACGAATTCTGTCCAGATCTACTTAAAGAGGACAAGGCAGTGCCACCCATCAGGAGGAATTCAGCAGTGGGCTCTAATACTAACTGCATATAATTGCAAACAACTTGCAAACAAGTTGGAACACTGTCCAGGAGCCAAGTTGCGAATGCAGATGCATTGAGCCACCTCCCACTGACAAATACACCATCCCAGCGATGCCACCACTGGAAGAATCCATAATGGTTCTAAATTTTCTGGACAAACTTCCAGTCACAGCTGACAATATCAGACGTTGGAAGCAGAAATATCCAGTCCTTATAAAACTGAAACAGCTGGGTGGTGATGGGGGAAACCAATAAGGCCATCACAACCAGAATTGAAACCTTTTTGGCCCCGGAAAGACAGATTACACTAGAGGATGGTATATCATGGGAAGGAAGAGTGATTGTCCTGAGCAAAGGTTGCTGGTACATACTGACTAAAACTCCATCAGGGATATCCAGAGGTTTCCAAATTGTAGGTGTTGGCAAGACGTTATATCTTGTGGCCAGGATTGGAAAAAGTGAGGACTGCAGATGCTGGAGATCAGAGCTTAAACATGTGTTGCTGGAAAAGCGCAGTAGGTCAGGCAGCATCAAAGGAACAGGAGAATCGAAGTTTTGGGCATAAGCCCGTCTTCAGGAACACATTTTTAAGGCCAGGATTGGATGCAGACATAGCTGCATTGATGGAGCAGTGTCCACAGTGCCAACAAGGACAAAAATTACCACCAGCAGCTCTTCCAAATTCATGAGAATAGCCGGGTAAATCCTGGACAATGTCAACTATTAGGTCCTTTTATGGACTCAACATTTTTAATCATTGTGGTTATCCATTCAAAGCGGCTGCATGTCAAACATAGAAAAACTGCACACATCTTTTGCAATACACAGATTCCAGGAAGTGTTGATCACAGATAATGGGCCATTGTTTACCAGCAGGGAATTTGAATATTTCCTGAAGTGAAATAGCATTTGACATATTAAGACAGATCCATACCATCTATTATCCAATGGGCTGATGGAAATAACAGTCCAAACTTTGAAGGCAGGCTTAAAGAAACAGCCTACAGCTACACTAGATACCGAACTGCCCAGATTCCTTCTGATTATAGGACCACCCCTCATGCAACTTCAAGGATAGCTCCAGCACAGTAGCAAATGGATAGAAGACTCCACACCAGGGCCTGTAGGGGAGAGTGAAACAGCATCAGGAATACCAATTCTGGGCATAAGACCTTGCTAAGCGAGAGCGACAGTTTACTTCAGGTAATGAAGTTTGGGAATGGAATCATGGGAATGGCCCTGCATTGTTAAGAGGCATGGTCAACAAGCATTCGGATCCAGTGACATATCAAGTTCATGTATGTGTGACAGTCCTGAACAAACACATGGACCATATGAAAGCTGCAAACTTACAAACAGTGCAGGAGCAAAATATTTTTGCCTTCTCAATAGCTTTTCCAACTGCTCCAGAATCTGTGGGCTCTCTTTCCCCATCAAGCATTGAAGATACCTTGGAATCTGAGATGGATACAGAAGATGTCACTGTGTTGAATAAATTTCTTTCAAGATGCTTCAGGCACAAGAGGAGAGCTGCTGTGCACTACACGATGCCAATATCAGAGACAGAGTTGGAGTAACCTGACCAGGTGCTTAAATGCCCCAGGAGGAACTCAGACTCAGAATGAGGAGGGATGTAATGTTTATAACGAGGTCAGATGGTGGACATCAAAGAATATGAGTTCCCTAATTGGGGCTACAAATCTGATCCAATTAGGGAGTCCTGGTTGATAGATATAAACAGGACTGTCTGAAGTTCTGCCCAGAAAAGTGACATGGTGATGGAATGCCGGCCTCTGTGGAGTTATTTCAGGTTATTACTTTGGCCTGTTTCTTACTTTTTAAAATTAAAGAGGCTCTGTCAGTTTTGATATTGTTTGCTAGATTATCATCAAAGGCTTTTTTTCCTCTCCTTAATTTTTATTTTGATTATATTTTGTTGATTTTTAAAACTTTCCTAATCCTCTGGCTTGCCACTAATCTTTGCCACATTGTATATTTTTTCTTTCAATTTGACATTATCCTTGGCTTCCTTGGTTAACCATGGCTGGTTTATCCCCTTCTTCCTGACGGGGATATCTTTGTCATGAGTCAGAAACTATTTTCCCAAATGTCTGTCATTGTTTCACAACCATCTTTTCTCCTTTCCCAGTCTGCTCCCAGCTTTGATATTCACTTTATAATTAACAAACAACAATTTATTTAACACTAACAGTGAATAAATTAACAAGACAACTAACAAACCAAGCAATTTCTCTCTAACTAACTATTCCAATAAAACAAGATTCTAATAGTCTGCTGTTCCAATAACACAGGTCCCACTTAAATCAATCCAAGTAATAAGAAAACTTTAAATTAAAACTTAGTCCCTCAAAGTTCACACAGGAAGTGTATATTGCTGAACATCCTGTATCTTCCTCTGTCATCTTCCTCTGTATGAACGCCTTCTCAGTCATTTTCTGGTGTCATGAATATTATCTAAGAGTGCTGTGTACCTTTATGAATAGATGGTGCTTTTTTTCCTGAAAGCTGGAGAGTATTTAGTTGGGTTCTAAGTTCGATTAAACACATGATTCAAAGATTGACTTGTAAAGAATGAGGCACGCGGATGAACAGTTGATGCTTAAATGCAATATGTCATGGTTTGATTTTTACATTTAGTTTATTTTGTGGATAATTTTAATTTAGCATTACAGTCAAATCAGAATGTGGTGGTCAGTAACAAAGGGAAATTAAGATGTGGAACTATTAGTGAATGGAGAATTGGACCTGCATTTACTGGTAACACTGTAAGATGGGTAATTGGGCCAGAAACTGTGTTGAACGCCTCCTCCTCCTTTTCCTTCCCTTACCTTGTGATTCTGAAGTTGTGTAGCATGCCACAGATCAAAACAACATTTGCTCATACTTTGTGAAATACTGCAGGACTTTTCCAGAAAGGTCCAATCAACAGATGCATTGTTTATACCCTCTTGAGGTCTGTTCCATCACATTTTGTGTGGCAGAATGGCTTTCGTTCTGTACACTCTGTCCAAATATTCAAGGTTTGCACATCATATTAATAGGATATGTTGTAGTGGCACCTCAAATGAAGATGACACAGTAGAATACCACAGAATTAAGATATTATGGCTGCTGATAGGGCCCCAGACATTGACATGCATTATATATTCTATATATTTTCACAACTCTTCTATAGGAAGGATGTTGTCAAACTTGAGAGAGTGCAGAAAAGATATTCAAGGATGTTGCTGGGGATGGAGGGTTTGAGCTATTGGGAAAGGCTGAATAGACTGCGGCTATTTTTCCTGAAGCATCAGAGACTGAATGTTGACCTCATAGAGGTTTATAAAATCATGAGGGTCATGTATAGGGTGAATAGTCCTTTTCCTAGCATGGGGGAGTCAAAGATTATAAGGCATAGGTTTAAGGTAAGAGAGGAAAGACTTAAAAAGGGGACCTGATGGGCAACTTTTTCACACAGAGGGTGGTGCGCGTATGCCAGAGGAATAGGTAGAGGTGGTTACAATTACAACATTTAAAAGACACCTGGATGGGTATATGAATAGGAAGGGCTTAAAGGGATATGGGCCAAATGTTGGCAAATGGGACTAGGTCAGGTTGGGACGTCTGGTCGACACATATGAATTGGACCGATAAAACAAAGAAAAGTACAGCACCTAATAAAATAACCTAATAAAATAAAACTTCTGTGCTGTATGACTCTATAACTGCTGGGCACTGAAGGACTGCCTAAAATATTACATTTCAGACATGCAGTGATGCCTAGGGAACAAAAACAATGTCTTCTGTCTGCTCATCCAGGCCAGGATAATGGATAAACTGTATGATAATTTAACAATAGCCAAAGAGTTGAGAGACGTAGTAGCGAGGTGGAACTTATTTTCATCAACATACATGAGAAAACTAACTTGACGCTTTTGGATAGGTAACGTTGCTAAGAGGTAGCAGGTAGATGTGAAATTTGAGCAGGCAAATGATCGATCCTTGGGGGACACAATAATAACTGTAGGAACCAGAAGAGAATCCACTGCAAGTGATTTTCTTACTACAATCAGATATGAGAGCAATGCCACCCAACTGGATGAAAGTCAAGAGACTTCAGAAGAGAGAATAATGTGATCAACTACATCCAAGGCTTCAGCCAGATCAAGAAGGTAAAGATTTCCTTTGTCATTATCACGTAGAATCTCACAAGAGTAATTTTGGCTCTGTGATATAGACTGAAACCTGATTCTAGGAATTCAAACTTGAACCTCTGAAAATAATGGACTATTTATTTATATTTTTGATGTGCAACTTACAAGGCATGGTGTACAAAAATATTAAAAATTTTCCTGCTAGCGAGATTTGAGAAGATTTCTAACTCAGATTGAGGTTCTGGATGTAGGTTTGCTTGTTTAGATTAGATTAGATTAGATTACTTACAGTGTGGAAACAGGCCCTTCGGTCCAACAAGTCTACACCAACCCACCCATACCCCTACATTTACCCCTTACCTAACACTACGGGCAATTTAGCATGGCCAATTCACCTGACCCGCACATCTTTGGACTGTGGGAGGAAACCGGAGCACCCGGAGGAAACCCACGCAGACACGGGGAGAACGTGCAAACTCCACACAGTCAGTCACCTGAGGCGGGAATTGAACCCGGGTCTCAGGCGCTGTGAGGCAGCAGTGCTAACCACTGTGCCACCGTGCCGCCTGGAAGGTTCATTTTCAGATGTTTCGTCACCATGATTAGTATAGATTCCCTACAATGTGGAAACAGCCCCTTCGGCCCAACAAGTCCACACTGACCCTCCAAAGAGTAACCCCCCCCCCCGCCTCTGACTAATGCACCTGACAACTATAGACAATTTAGCATGGCCAATTCACCTGACCTGCACATCTTTGGAATGTGGGAGGAAACTGGAATACCTGGAGGAAACCCACACAGCCACGGGGAGAATGTGCAAACTCCACACAGACAGTCACCCTAGGCTGGAATGGAACCTTGGACCCTGGTGCTATGAGGCAGCAGTGCAAACCACTCAGCCACCATGCCACCTCAAAGGAAAGCCAGCCTTTAGCAGCCACATTGTGGGTGATTGATCTGGAGTGATCAACGTAGATTAGATTAGATTAGGTTTCCTATAGTATGGAAACAGGCCCTTTGGCCCAACAAGTCCACACCAACCCTCCGAAGAGTAACCCACCCAGACCCACCTCTCCCTCTAACTAATGCACCTACCAACTATGGACAATTTAGTATGGCCAATTTGCCTGACCTGCACATCTTTGGATTGTGGGAGGAAACTGGAGCACCTGGAGGAAACCCAAGCAGACACAGGGAGAATGTGCAAACCCCACACAGGCAGTCGCCTGAGGCTGGAATCAAATCTGAGACCCTGGTGCTGTGAAGCAGCAGTGCTAACTACTGAGCCACCGTGCCACCACCAAATGAGGTAACATCTTCAGTGAGCCTCTGTATGAAACACTGGTAGTGTAGCCTACTTTCTATTTATATGTTTGAGTTTCCTAGGGGTGGTGAAGCTATTTTCTGTGGGGACGTCATTTCCTATGATGATGTCATTTTCTCTTCTTTTCCTCATGGGGTGGTAAATGGAATCCAAGTCAATGTGCTTGTTGATAGAGTTCTAGTTGGAATGTCATGCTTCTAGGAATTCCCATGCATGTCTCTGTTTGGCTTGTATGAGGATGGATGCATTATTCCAGTCGAAGTGGTGTCCTTCCTCATCTGTATGTTAGGATACTAGTGACGTGAACTAGCCACAAAACAACATGACCCTCTCTCACTAGTATCTTTACACACAGATGAGGAAGGACACCACTTTGACTGGGACAACACATCCATCCTAGGATAAGCCAAACAGAGACACGCATGAGAATTCCTAGAATCATGGCATTCCAATTGGAATTTCATCAACAAACACATTGGCTTGGATCCCATTTACCATCCCTGAAAAAAGAACAGGAAATAACATCGCCATAATAAATGATATCACCACAGAAAATGACATCACCAACCCTAGGAAACTCAAACATACAATTAGAAAGCAGGCTATACCACCAGTGCTTCATTTGGAGGCTGACTGAAGACGTTACCTAGTATGGTGATGAAACATCTGAAACAAACCTTCCAGCACAGCAAGCAAACCTATATCGGGGATCTTCCTGCTCTAGTCATTAACAGTCATTACCAATTGATATTTATTATGAGTCTTGAATTTGTTGTTTTATAATGAAGCTACATTTTTGGTCCTTTGAGGTTGGTCTTCAGACATTGAGTTTACTATAGTGAAAGTCTATGATTATTGTAACATAGTTTTGATGTTGGCTCAAGGTGGAGACATATTTGACCTATACAATTGCATGTGAAAAATTACCCACTGTCAGTTAGATTTTAAATCCAAATAAAGTAAAATAAGACAGTGTGACTAGCTATCAACAGCATTTTCGATCAACATGGTTGCAAGTTAATATTTTGGTTATTCTTCTTTCCTGAAGTCCACTATTTCATATTTAACTGATGATTTATAAATAAAGTTCCTGCATTATTTCATCTGTCCATCCTTAGAGTGACCTGCTTATGCGTCAGTCTGAGCAGCATAGTGGGATTCCCTGACAATAGATACCTCACAATGCGGAGGTTATTTTAGATTTTCTGACAGAATATCACAGTAAATTTGCCCACACTGGTTGGTTATTGTTTTAAAAGTTCTTTGAAAGCTTCTTATAACAGATTTTGAGCTTTTGACATGTTAGCTTTCTACACTGCATACTTCAGGTGTGACTGCACTTGAGTGAGCAACTCACCCAACCACTTGAAGTAGACAGGAACCTGCTTAAATTTCAAATAAAGATCTAACACTTGCCACCCCACCAATATCCATATCCAAAGGGTCATGAGCCACCACATCTGCCACCTCCAATGGGATGCCACCATCAGACACATTTTCTCCTATTCTCCCTGCCTGCATTCTGCAGGGACCATTCACTCCGGGACACCCTAGTCCACTCCCAATGCCTCCTCACTTTCTATGGCACCATCCCCAGCTCTCTCAAAGTGTAGCACCTGCCTACTTATCTCCTGCTTCTTCACCATTCAAGGCCCCAGACATACCTTCCGGGTGAAGCAGTGATTTACCTGCGCTTCACTCAATCTAATATACTGTATTCACTGCTCACAATGTCGTGTCCTCTACACAGGGGAGATGAAACATGACCATTTTGTGCAAAAATGACTTTGAGCTTCTGGTTTCCTGCCATTTTAACACACCAACATGTCCCTGGCCTACATGTCTGGACCTTCTGCAGTGCTTAGCCAGCTAGAAGACCATTACATTTTCTGTTAGAGTACCCTCCAGCTTTCTAGATTCAGTACCAACTTCAATAATTTTAGGTCCTGAGCACTTCCCCATGCCCTTTTCTCACTCCTACGCTCCAGGACCTGTCATCTCATGGGCTACTTTCATCACAGCCAACCCATTTTCACACACTAATGTTCCTCATGAAGGATATTATTCCTGTTTTAAAAGGATTCTACTACTCCGAACAGCATCCTGTAAGTATTGACTGCTAATTTGTATTCTGTAAGGCATTGGAGAGTGAAATGTCAAATGGAGTAAGCTGCTCTGATTAATACTGGATCAAATTCTCAAATGCCACTGCAAACAGATGTCACCTTTCTACATCTATTCCTTAAATGCATGCTTGTTTGTACTATAATGTTCAACTGTTAGGTTTTTATGAACCTTTGCATGGGAAAACTTAGATTCTAAATGAACTGGTGTCACTAAAACAGCTCTGACTTTTCCAACAAAATGATTAGAGGAAACTGTGTTTAAACCCTTTTTTGATCTATGATTTCAAAAAGGTACTTGAGGTTGTGGAGATGGCATTAATCTTACTCATGAAAGTACAGAGAACTTTTAACTTAAACATGTAAACTGATGGTGAAAGGAAATACTCCACAGAGGTAATGGCTGGAGTAATATTATGTATATACTTCAATAATTTATGTATTGATCATCAAGCACTGATAACTTTCTTTATGTGAAGGGCAAAGAAATATAGAATTCATGTTCCATAATGGCCATGTCACTGGAATTTAATTGGGCTTAATGCAGACTTACTTGATTTAGATCTTTATGTTTATATTTAACTGCTACATAGATATGAAAATACTATTGGGAATAATAGTGAAACCTTCTAGTAAATACATACATATTGCCAGTTCAATGTCGGAGATGAAGCTATGTTGACTTAGTCACAGATGATGTATCATGTTTCTGGCACAGAAAGAAAACAGTTTTAATGCATTAACTTGGCACCTCAATCTCTTTATTCATGCTGAGGCTATATATGGCTTAGTCATGGAAAGCAAACCATCAATCTATAAGAAATTGCTTAATATAGGGCACAGTATATTTATAAACTACTTGTCACACATTCAGCAATGCAAACCTAATTCTTTCTCCTTTCACTCTCATTATAGTCACTCACCTGTTTTTTCTTTGTCTTTCTATTTCTTTTGCTGTCTAGTTCACCAGCTTTTCTTTACTTAACAATTTTTCATACTCTTTTAAGACTCTTCCTTATTAATCAACCTGCTTTAACTTAACTATCTGTCATTGTGACGTCTGCATTATTGAGGCAGTTATTGTTGACTGACCGGGAAACTGTTTCTACTACTGTCCAAACTAAATGATCTCAAGGAGAAACATACCGAGGAAACTGCAGTTTCAAGCTACAGTTTGTTCTGCACCCAATCTCCAATTGAGAGGGTAGACCGATTGACGATTTTGTTCTAGTACTGTCAGTTTATTAATGTGTGTGTGTGTGTGTGTGTGTGTGTGTGTGTGTGTGTGTGTGTGTGTATATACACATGCAGGTGTGTGCATGCAGGGGGCTGTTGCAGATTTCAGTAGACACCCATTGTCAGATGCCAGCCATCAAGTGTCGGTTCACTCACCCAAAAATGAGTGGGTGCTTTTAAGTGAGGCAAGGATGATGGAATGACATTAAGCATCATGGTTTCCTTGTCACAACATTAGTTTTCCAGGACTAAATCCAACTTTCAACAGAAAATAAAAGCTCAGAGGCAATAGGAAATTATGGGGGAAAAAAAACTTGATTAAAGGAAAAGATACTTCCTATTCAATTCAGACTAACCAGAATTACACCTGTACCTAATGGTTTCAAACAGTCGGTATTTGTTTGAGTTTAGGAGAGGAATAATCAAATTCAGGTTGTTTCACAGTACTAGTTTGAAAAGGTTCAGAGGGCAGAATCTTGTTTTCTCGAGACCAAGTGTGAGGCCAGCCTAAAAGTGGGAGACAATTCCATTTCTGGACAGGTTGGGTTTTCTCATGGGATGACTGTCTTCTCATTTCAATACATATTTATACATTTGAGTGGACACTCAGGAAGAAGGTCTGCCCTCCTTCTTCCTCCTCCCCTACATTGGGGGCCTCTCAGCTCTAACCTTCAGATTCCATGTTTAAAACATAACTGGACAGCACTTCACTCTCTGCAACCCAGTCTCTGCTCATCACCCCCATTGTGTCTGACACAGACAATCTAGATAGAAGTGGCTGAGGACATGAACACGTATGGATAACTCAAGAGAGTTCTATTGCTGAATGAGCTTTTGCATTTTGTCAGGATATGTGCCTCTCTCTGCTAAGTGCTTCATGTTGGTATGAGTGTGAGTTAGCACAATAAGCTTGTCACTGATGAGCAATGTCACACACAAGATTGATTGCCATACATTTCCATTAGATAGCTCTTGTGTAGCCATTGCCTGCCATTCCATTGTAGTTATCAAAGTAGCATTTGTTGCATCACAGTGTTACCACCTCACACATTTTCCAAGATGTACGCTTCAAACTTAAAAGATGCTACAACACTCAGTGTCTCATAGAGCATCTGTTCACTAACATTTCTTCACAGCTGGAAGAACATGAGCAACTTATAGCTTTTTACTGTGGACTTCCATGGGACAAGGAAAGAGCAACAAAACGTGGCTTTAGAATGGACATCTCACTGCATCTCAGGCACACACATAATGTGGTTTACTTTCAATCAGAACTCTTTAACACTTAACTACCCCATACCACATTGTTCATACCAGCAAGCCGCACAGATAATCACAGCTTTGAGTATTCAAATTATGCAAGCATATTATTCATGCAGCCATGCTAATATCTCTTAACACTTGTCTCCTTTTGCAGGAGAGAAACAAGCACAACCAGCAAGATCCTACATTGGTAAGGCATGAGGGGATATTTGAAATAAGTCTCCTCATCCACTTTGAAGTGCAGGACATCAAGCTAGCATGAGAAAAAGGTGAACATGTTTGATTTGAAGGGAAGATACAATTCCTTCAGCAATCTCAAGAAGAAGACTCCAAGTAGCAACTTGCAGCTCCACAACAAACATGATCAACCTAATAAAACCTTGGATAAGGCCAGCAGTTCATGATATATACCCATCTTTATGTTTTTTTATGCAGCCTCCACATCTCCAGGCAGGCTCAGAGATTTTGCCCAGAGAAACCATTTCATCCAGACCAAGGAACCCCAATCTTAAAATTAGAACTCACTCGTTCAGGAATAAAATCAAGAGGCCTTCCTCAAACAAATCTTGAATTATTTCCGTATTAAAGTAGATATTGAGTCAATTGGAACTTGTGAGACATGAACTAAACGAGTTTTGTTCAAATGAGAGAATCAATGGCAGCTATTTGGTCTATTTATTGAGAATGTTTTTAATTAATTTGGACATATTATGACACACCTTCAGAATAGATGGGACTTGAACCTGGATCTTCAGGGCCACAGACAGCAGTTTAGAGCTGAGATATAGATCAGACACAATCAAATGGATAGATGGAACAGCCAGGGAGCTAAATTACTTACTCATATTTCGATATTTCCATAAATCTTCACTAAATACAAATCATTTACCTTGTATAAATTGGAAATGAAAAATAATCTAGCGTGAAAAAAATCCAAAGCATTTTGGTAATGGACTGTGGGGGTCATTTTATCCTAAACCACTGCCAGGAAACTAAAGAGATTGGATACAATGCTGGCTTTAAATCCCCACCCAATATTAGTCTATGAAACCACTGGGGAGTAATATTGGACTGGGTGTAAATACAAATGATACTGTTCCAGCCCAGCAAGTTAGCTTTGAAAGAAAAAAGAACAGATAAATCAGAATGCATGATCAACTTTGCTTTGCTTTCCTGGCACCAGCCCAAAAGCAATCCATTGTTCCCCAACTTTTAAGCAAATAGCAGAAATATGAAGCTAAATAACTATATCAGCCACATGTGCACATCTACAGCCTGAAGTAAAGTTAAATCCTTCCCAAAGACACATGCCACAGACTATAAAATCTGGCATCAGTGAAGGCAGCTTAAACATCTGCCAATTAAATAAGCGGACATGCAAAATACGTTTTGCAAATCAGGAGAATACACTGCTTCTCACAATGAAATTTATTTAAGCACTAGCTCACATATAAAAAAAACACAGCTGTGTAAAATCCAGAACATTTTATGTTTTCCTTGAAATTGATTGATGTCATATCAGTGCGTAACCAAAAGGTTCTTATTACCCAAAAGTCTTAGTCCCTCTGATCATGTGCCTATTTCAATGCCACAAAAATGTTAGTTCTTCTTTTCTTTGGCTGCACTTTCCAATACCATATTATATACAGGAAACTCATGACTGCATTGAATGGATGACAATAAGGGTCTACAAACATACTAGTGAGACCAATTTCCTTGCTTTCAAAGTAAGCGCAGCATATTCAAAGTGTCACCCATACTACATTACATCAGTGATTACACTTCAAAAGAATTTCAATGCTTTGGGATGATCTGAAGTAACGAAAGACACTATATAAATGCAACGCTTTTGTTCTTCCTGTCTATTGTAAAATCAGTATTATAAGCATTAACCTATTACTATCCATTTCTTGCTGACAACTAGAGTTCAGATTCTTCAAATAATTTTTAAATGGAAACTAAAAGGTAAGAAAAGGAAAATATCTTGGATCCTGACATGATCAACTAGGTTGTGAGTTTGATGCGATGCCAACATTTCTACCTTCTAACGAATACATTTAAGGAATTTTTAGCATATGTGGAAGCAAAATATTTAATCTAATGAAGAAAAATTAAAAGAATATATATATATATATTCCTGCATATATATATATATATATATATATATATATAAAGCATTCAATTCAAAATACTGCAAAGCCTTGAGGAAAAGGTCAGCTGTATGTATCCATCATCAAAACTGAACATTGATCTTGAAAATTATCCAAAAGTTTGGTTGTTTTCGTGATGTTCAGCCCAAAAGAGAACAGGAATTGGCAGCCTGAGCTGAAGCCACTGCCAAAGGTAATGTTCAGCTGCCAACTGCCATGAAAGCATGCGATCCAGGCCTTTTACTGATTCCTATCTCATTGTTCTGATCTCTTCTGTTCATTTCTCCCAGTGACTAGTTTAGAAACACCATCATCATTGCCACATGGGTAGAGGGTCACGTGACAGTACCAAACATGAAGTACTGCACTAAAGAGATCAGTAGCAGAGCCATTTCCTTCCTAACAAATGTACAACTCTAAGAAAGAAAAACTGTCTATTCCAGAAATCTGAAACAAGAGCAGAAGAATTGGTAACACAAAAATGGCACCAGAGGCACAAATTCGGATGCTACACAGCCAAAAAGCCCCTGCAATTTCCACATGGGAGGGCAGAGCAAAGAAGTGGGTTGTAATTTGCAAACCTATTTTCCATGGATGGGAGCAAACATATTAAAATGCATGTGCCTTCAGTCAGAACATGTCTGAAACACAAACTGCGCACTTTGGATCTGATTAACGCTAGTGAAAATGTACTGGAACTGTTTGCAGCAGTATGGTACTGTTGGTCTAGGTAATATACCCTTTTGGATATGGGTCCAGGACACCTCTGGGAAAGGTTGTGTCCCCATTGGGAGAGGTAAGGCCCACTTTGCAAGAGGTCGGGTACGTTTTGCAATTATTAAGTGTAGACATGGGTGTGGATAAAATATTGATAAAATCACTGTCGAAATTGTCCAAGCCTGCCAGAGCTTTGAGAACGCCAACAAGGTAATTTTCTTCTATCAGCAGTTTAAAGGTTTGCTATAAGGCTCTCAGAACTTAAGACAAATTGGCTTTCCCAGTCTAGATGAACAGGAACCTGTTTCGCCATCATTAGCATGTCATAAATATTGTTACTACTCCAGCCACTGGTTAATATATAATCTTGTTTGCCAAAGTGGGGTACATAAATTGACAAACCTGATTATCTATTTGAGAAATGCATATGGCAGAATGCATTTCTTCCTCCAAACTCAGATGCATACAAACTTTTTCAGTTACTTGTCTCTTTTATAACTAATACTACTCATTGTGTAAATACTTACATTATTATAAGTGAAGTCTCTCCATGTCGATCAGCTCATGTGAAGCCACAGTCTTATGCAATCTGGCTTGTTATCCTAAATGTAATAGGGGTGAGACTTCACTGTAGCAACAAAGCAGCACAAGGGAAGTAATGACACCAGCTGATACCAACAAAGCTGACCAGGGTTGGATTCTAAAGGGAGTTCAACTTGAAAAGCCACCTTTTGGTGAAATCTTACCAAATGTTTAGGTTCTCCTGGTTGTGATGAAAGGTCGCTGACCTGACAGTGCATGAGCTGCTGAGTGTTATAGCTCCTTTGATGTTTTAACTTTCAAGCCTAGCAGTTGTGTGAGAGATAATACGATAGTTCTGTTCTCAAGCAATCTCGCGAGAACATTATGCAGTAGCCACACTACTTAAACTAGTGGGGCCAGAATTGCATTATAGCCAATACAGGTAAGGAAAGCTCATGTTCTGTAAACAGCAGTTTAAATTCTTCAATTGCATTAAAGCTAATTTGCATTGGAGAAACACACACGTTATAGCAAAACCGACTGTAGCACTAATGTGGTGCCAGTAGCACTACATTGGTAACTGTAACAAAATGGAAGACATTTTGAGTCCAATGAGGTTTCTGCTGGAGATGCCTGGCACCCGACTTCCTGTGTGACAGTCCTCTGTAGAGGTAACTTCATAATGCTAAGCTAATCTAATAAGAATCCATACCTCTTGCAGCATTGAAGCCATCTACTCTTGAGCCATCCTTAGGTGCTGACTTCTACAGCCATCTCTGTGCAGACTGGCTTTATCATTTATGATGGCTTCTTCTTGCCATCCATAGGGGAAAGAAAACTCAATCCTCTTCTGGCAAGCTTTCAGGGGACATCTAGGAGGCATCACTAAAATATGGCACCATTTTTATGCTTGGTCTGGATCTGAAAAGAGGCATAAGGCCTTTGCTTATCATTCACATGTAGAATTCTAGCTGTTTCAAGTGGACAGCCTGGCACCCAGAGACCACTAGTTGGCAATTGAGCACCCCCATTATGAATGGGGACCCACAAATAGGCACCATGCCGATCAATTTCTATCCAAAGTTCCACAACCATCTAAAATAGAACTGAGTGGGGCAGGTAGAACATTACATCTAATGAATAATGCTTTTCATTCAGGGCAGCAGCAGGCAGCATGAACAACATCAAAGCCAGCAATAGATTTAAATAAAGTCAACCCTTTCTTCAGATCCCAAAAGCTAAGGTCAAGTCCAGATTATTAAAATGACTGTCCATTTTTATACCACAATAGCTTGGAATCGCCACACATTAGTGGATTTGTGCCAGTGTGGTCTACGTGCCCACCAATTTGCAGGTTTCAACAACACAGCAATAACTCCACAACTGAACCTTGCTAGACATGTACAGTAATGTGATCAGATGGCTTTGATTGAAGAGAATTTCTCATAGGCAGAAGGCTATACATGCTGCTCCAAAAATTTAAGAGGAACAGCTAAGTGCAAAGTGATGTAATGTAAGTCAAGAAAAATAAAAAAAACTACTAATGTATGTTGTCTTAAGAATTTCTAAGCTTCAAACCCTCCTTTAGTTAATATTTGCAACAAAATGATAAAGGAAATAATGTTCTCTTATTCAAGGTAATTAATGAAGGATTTCTGCAGATTTCCTCAGCTGCAGACTTAAATGCAAAAGCAAGTATTTTGTTCCAGTTCAAATTTAGAATAATCTGCTTAACAGAATAAGAATGTCAAAGTATTGCCAGTGACAGAATGCAGGGTCTTGTCAGTGGAGTTTTCTCAATTGTTGTTAAATCATTTCCCACAGAAATTGCCCACTTAGCAGCTGGATTACTGAACTTCTGACAGTTATGGTGTTTAAGTGGCTTGTGAGCTGCTTAAGAAGTATTAAAGGATCATTATTATGATTATGTCATGATTGGCTGCAATTATTTGGTATCTCCAAAGACATGGCATTCTCAGGAGGCAGATATTTCAGGACCGTGTTCCCACAGCTTCATTGGCAGGTTGTAAATTAGCATCAAGATTGAGATTTTCTCCTACCATTCAATACAAGTTAGAATTACGTTACACAGGCAAGAAGTTGAATTTACTATTAATTAACTTGTGAAGCCAAGGATGTTGGTCCAGGGAGTGCAAACAACAGATTTAAAAAGTGCAGTCTCACTTCAAGACCTTTAAGAAACAGCAAACAAGATAACTCAGTCATTAAGCTAAATGTTTGCAAATGAGCAACTGCCATACCAATTTGCTTTGATGCATTTGTTTCGTATTTAATCCTGAGATATGTTTCTGAACATAGTCACATCGTCATTAAGACTGTCTATGTCCACCTGTATAACATTGTCTGACTCCAGATCACCTTCTACTGAACCCTCATAAATGTCTTTGTCACCTATAGATTTGATGATTCCATTGAACTCCTGGCTGTTCTCCCATCATTCACACTGCTGCCTTTAGAATTGCAGCACAAGAATTTATGAGAGAAAATCATATTTAACGAATGTTTAAGAGTTTTTTGAAAATGTAATAAGTGGGATGGAAAAAGGGAAACTATTAAAGGGCAGTACATTTGGATTTTCAAAGGGCATTCAATAAGATGTCACACAAAAAAGAGTGTTTTCCCAGATAAAAGCTCATGGTGTCCTTAGGATTGTAAAAAAAAATCAATATCAACATCAAAGATAGCAATGTGCCAAAAAAATGCAGAAAGGCATTGACACTATCACACAAATTGGAATTATTAACAGAGCTATCAAAAGAACCAGCAAGAGAACTGTTTAGCTGTCAAAACTGTTAAATCTCCATCACTTTAATATTTGAAAAAAATAAAATTATATGCAGTGTTTAAAAAAAAAGCACTTGCTATTTCACTCTGTCCATAATCATAAGACTGAGTATTAACATCACAGGAGTGCTTGACTAATTTCACAACCTATCATTTGGAGATGCCGGTGTTGGACTGGGGTGTACAAAGTTAAAAATCACACAACACCATGTTATAATCCAAAAGGTTTAATTGGAAGCACACTAGCTTTCGGAGTGACGCTCCTTCATCACCTGATGAAGGAGCGTCGCTCCGAAAGCTAGTGTGCTTCCAATTAAACTTGTTGGACTATAACCTGATGTTCTGTGATTTTTAACTTTATCATTACCACGGTGGGGTACTTTCACTTCACAACTTAATTGACAGCTCCCAGGGCTTATCAAATCTTAGAAGTGGAACAATGAATATAGATGCTTATACTTATAAAGCAACAAAGGAAACTAAATATAGTGAACTTTTTAAAATCATTGAGTTTTATTTTTCAATTGTTGATTTAGCACCTGATACTTAGAACTGTATTTAATCTCAACATGGATCCAAGGTCACGCCATGTTGAGTATTGGCGGAGTTGTAAGGGAGGAGGTGTAATGACAAAGATTGGTGGGTAAGAAGCATGACTGGCATGTGTTGGCACTAAATTGATATAGGATCTATAAAGGACCTGAGGGATGGACAGAGGGCAAAGTTAGCATACAGAGATGTAGAGGGTTTGAGGAGGGAATAAGTGGAGGGACATATATGTCCATGAATGGTATGAGGGGCCATTGTGAGTAAGTAGAGGGCCACAGAATGGGTTGAGAGTAGGACAGGCCATGAGAGGCAGAGGAAGGGCCATGAATTGGTATGGAGGCTATGAGAAACCAAATTGTTGGTGGATGCATAAGATTGCAAAGGGAGTATTTAGGGTGGGGGGGTTGGTGGCAAGCACAGAAGGGATGTAATGTGTACAGTACTTCCATCTCACAGTCACCCACCCCCAGGTACAAACATTCAAAATTATGGGGCACAAGTTGGGTTTGCAGACCCAGGAAAAGAGCTGTCCCAAACATTTAGGCCAATTTTATTTTATCCCAGATTTATTTAACTGAATATACTTTAACATAATCTAGGGAGCTTGGCTGGAGCTTGGACCAGGGGCCTGCCAGAAACAGTGAGCCACTGATTTGAACCTTTAATAACTTAGCTCGAACACAGGAGTCCTCTATTTCTGTTTTTCAGCAGCAGCAACAGCTCGAAATGGGGGAGCTTGGACCAGGGGCCTGCCGGGAGCGATGAGTCACTGATTTGAGTTCTTATATTTGAAATCAGAGAGCAGAAGTTTCTAGGAAAGGCAGGACTTTTTCAAATTTCTGTCTAGCTATTTCTAAACCCGAGATCCTACCTTTGTAGGGCCTCCCACCCAACCACCTCCTCTAACTTTAAAGTCCAGGGACACATCAGGTAAGCGTCTCTGTTTTTTTACTTTGTGATAAGGGGAATGGCAGGGATGGCAGTGCAAGGAGAGCAATGTTCCTCCTGCATGATGTTTGAGGTGATGGATGCCATTCGTGTCCCATCCAAGTACATCTGCAAGAAGTGCACCCAACTCTCGCTCCTCCAAGACCGTGTTAGGGAACTGGAGTGGGTGCTGGATGAACTTTGGATCATTTGGGAGGCAGAAGCTATGATAAATAAGAGTTACAGGGAAATAGTCAATTCTAGGCATGAAGGAAGCTGGGTGACTGTTCAAATGGGGCAAAAACAGTCACTGGAGGGATCCCCTGTGGTCGTTCCCCTGAAAAACATATATACCATTTTGGATACTTTTGGGGGGGATGACTTACCAGGGGAATGCTGTGGGGCCCAGGTCTCTGACACAGAGTCAGTCCCTGTTGCACAGAAGGGAAGGAGGGAAAGGAGGAGAGTGTTAGTGTTTGGGTAAAAACAATGACTGCAGATGCTGGAAACCAGATTCTGGATTAGTAGTGCTGAAAGAGCACAGCAGTTCAGGCAGCATCCGATGAGCAGTAAAATCGACGTTTTGGGCAAAAGCCCTATTTGGGGACTCAATAGTTAGAAGGCTCAGATGGGAACAAACGAGACTCATGGTTGGTGCATTGCCTCCCAGGTGCCAGGGTCAGTGATGTCTCAGATCGTATCTTTGGGGTCCTGAAGGAAGAGGGTGACCAGCCCGAGTCGTGATCCGCGTAGGTACCAACAACATAGGTAGAAAGAGGGATAGGGATGTAAGGCAGGATTTCAGGGAGCTATGGTGGAAGCTGAGAGCTAGAACAAACAGAGTTGTTAGCCCTGGTTTGTTACCCGCGATACGTGATAGCGAGGCAAGGAATAAGGAGAGATATCAGCTGAACACGTGACTGCAAGGATGGTGCAGGAGGGAGGTTTTCAGGTTCTTGGATAATTGGGGCTCATTCTGGGGAAGGTGGGACCTGTACAAACAGGACGGGTCTTCACTTGAACCAGAGAAATACTAATATCCTGGGTGGGAAATTGGCTGGTGCTATTCAAGTGGGTTTAAAATAGCTCAGCAGGGGGGTGGGAACCTGAGGTGTAGTTGCAGTTCACAGGAGGATGCCAGTAGGGAGGACAGGGACAAGATTTCATGGTCACAGGAATGTGCTGGCAGACAGCAAACTGGTTTGAAGTGTGTTTTGAAGTATCGAGAATAAGGTAGGTGAGCTTGTAGCATGGATAGGGACCTGGGACTTCGATGTTGTGGCCATTTCAGAGACATGGATAGAGCAGTGTCAGGAATGGATGTTGCAGGTTCCAGGGTTTAGATCTTTCATTAAGAACAAGCAAGGTGATAAAAGAGGGGGAAGTGTGGCCTTGTTAGTCAATGATAATATAATAGTGGCTGAAAGAACTTTTGATGAGGACTCATCTACTGAGAGAGTGTGGGTTGAGGTTAGAAACAGGAGAGGAGTGGTCACACTGCTTGGAGTTTTTATAAGCCTCCGCAGAGTTTCAGGGAGATAGAGGAGAGGATTGGTTTAATTATTCCGGGAAGGAGTGAAAGGAACAGGATGGTCATTATGGGCGATTGTAACTTCCCCAATATTGACTAGAAATGCTATAACTCTCGTACATCAGATGGATCAGATTTTGTCCAATGTGTACAGAAGTGTTTCCTGACACAATATGTCGAAGGGCCGATAAGAGGGGAGGCCACAGTGGATCTGGTGCTTGGTAATGAACCAGGCCAGGTGTTTGACAATAGACAATAGACAATAGGTGCAGGAGTAGGCCATTCTGCCATTCGAGCCTGCACCACCATTCATTATGATCATGGCTGATCATCCTCAATCAGTATCCTGTTCCTGCCTTATCCCCATAACCCTTGATTCCACCCTTGATTTAGTCGTAGGTGAGCACTTTGAAGAGAGTGACCATAATTCAGTTATGTTTAGTTTAGCGATGTAAAGGGATAGGCACATGCCGCAGGTCAAGAGTTATCGATGGGGCAAGGGCAATTATAATGGGATTAGGCAAGAATTAGGATGCATTATGGGGTAGCAAAATGCAGGGGATGCAGACAATGGAAATGAGGAGCTGGTTTAAGGAACATATATTGCATGTCCTTGATAGATATGTCCCTGTCAGGAAGGGAGGAAGTGATAAGGTAAGGGAACCGTGGTTTGCTACAAGAATTGCATCTCTTGTTAAATGGAAGAAGGAGGTTTATGTGTTGATGAGACAAGATGGTTCAGATGAGTCAATGGAGAGTTACAGATCAGCTAGTATTTTGAGAAGGTGACCAAGTCTGTAGATGAGGCTAGGGCAGTTGACATGGACTTCAGTAAAGCCTTTGATAAGGATCCACTTAGTAGGCTGTTGGACAAAATGCAGAGGCATGGGATTGAGGGTGATTTAGCAGTTTGGATTAGAAACTGGCTTTCTGAAAGAAGACAGCGAGTGGTGATTGATGATATTCAGCCTGGAGTCCGGTTATTAGTGGTGTTCCACAAGGTTCTATTTTGGGACTACTGCTGTTTGTCATTTTTATAAATGACTTAGATACAGGCATGGGTGGATGGATTAGTAAATTTGCAGATGAAACTAAAGTTGGTGGAGTAATGGACAGTTTCGAAGAATGTTGCAGGTTGCAGGGGAACTTGGATAAACTGCAGAATTAGGCTAAGAGGTGGCAAATGGTGTTCAATGCAAATAATTGTGAGGTGATTCACTTTGGGAAGAATAACAGGAAGGCAGAGTTCTGTGTCAATGGAAAGATTTTTCGTAGTGTGGATGTGCAGAGGGATCTTGGAGTCCACGTACATTGATCCCTGAAGATTGCCACCCAGGTTGATAGTGCTGTTAAGAAGGCATACAGTGTATTAGATTTCATTGGCGGAGGGATTGAGTTCCAGAGCCACAATATCATGCTGCAACTATATAAAACGCTAGTGCAGCCACACTTGGGATATTGTGTACAGTTCTGGTCGCCATATTTTGGGAAGGATGTGGAAGCATTGGAAAAGGTGCAGAGGAGATTTACCAGGATGTTGCCTGGTCTGGAGGGAAGGTCTTATGAGGAACAGCTGAGAGACTTAGGTCTGTTCTCATTGGAAAGAAGAAGGCTAAGAGGGGATTTGATAGACATACAAGACGATCAGAGGATGAGATAGAGTAGACAGTGAAAGTCTTTTTCCTAGGATGATGATGTCAGCTTGTACGAGGGGGCATTACTACAAATTTAGTAATAAAGGTTCTTTACTCAGAGAGTGGTAAAGGTGTAGAATGCCCTACCTGCCAATGTAGTTAAATCAGCCACACTAGGGAGATTTAAACAATCCTTGGATAAGCACATGGATGATGATGGGAAAGTGTAGGGGGACGAGCTGAGAATAGTTCACAGGTCGGCACAACATCGAGGACCGAAGGGCCTGTTGTGCGTTGTATTGTTCTATGTTCTATAATCTGCAATGAAGGTGTTTAAAAACAAATAAGAAATACACCTTTAAGGAATAAAAGCAAAGTATTGTAAATGCTGGAATTTGAAATAAAACTAAGAAGTACTAGAAAAATTAAACAGGTCTGGATCGTCTGTGGAGAGAGAAACAGAGACACTATTTGACTCCATTATGAATTTTTCTGAATATAATTCAGAAATATCTTTAAGGAATATTATCACAAGAGAAAAAAGTTATACTGCCCATTTATGCCCATTTTCAAAGAACGAGCTAAGGATTTGTGGATGCTGGGAGAGAAAGCAGGAATTAGTTTGAACTCTCATATCTGTTGATTTACAATAGAATTAGCCCTGTTTCTGTGAAATTTATTATGCAGCAAACCCTACTGTACACTGACAAACATGTCAACAATTTAGCATTGCTTCTGTAGGGGCAGGAAGCTGATAAGTTCTCAAATTGTGATTTTTCAGCACCACAGACTCAGGGCTTACAAAAAATAAAAACATTTTAACTGCAGCAATTCTTAGGCTACAGTCAGCAAGATCAGGAATGGGAGGCCTGGATGATTTAAAAGGTAAGGTCTCATTGAGTAATACAAGTTTGTCTCCCTCTGGCAACCAGTTTCACAGCCTGGCCAATGGATATGATCATCAACAAATGAAAAGACATTAATTACTATTACCTACAAAATGCACTGCCGTAAACATCAATCTAATATGACTGTATGATGGACCATCTACAAGACTCAGCATGGCTTCTTTGGTAGTTCTTCCCCAGCTCAGAAAATCTACCATCTAGAAAGACAATCACAATGGGTGCATAGGAATGTCATCATCTCTAAGTCACAAACCATGCAGTTATATGTATATATTGCCATTTGTATAATGTCACTGTGTCAGAATTCCGGAATTCCCTAACTAACACCTTGATAGTTTGCAAATATCAAGGATAACTTGAGATGTACAGTAAATGCCAGTCTTATCAGCAATGCACACAACCTGAGACATTGTTTTTAATTGAATCTCCATTGCTAATTCGATAACACAGTCAAATTATCTTTTAGTACAAAACATTCGCTCTGCCCAGCAGCTGTGTCCCTGTTGAGCAGCTCAAATATTCACACTGTTGCTCTAACCTGCCTTAGAGAGGAATAGAAAGTTTAGGAGAAACAAGTTCTACTGCCAAATATCTTTTCAAGCATGCCCTGAAACAATACGGTAATTATATTAATTGCTCAATGCAGAACAAAGCCAAATGTCTGTATTAAATTTTAAACAAATATGAAATAATGATTGGACTAACAAAAGTAGTGGTAGGGGATGATAGTATAGAAACCTAGCTCTAGCTACCTATTACATTGTAGTTACTTTAGTTTTCACTCATTCAAGATTAGATCTGAGCACACCCTACACTGGTTAGAAATTGCAGACTTCTTTATTTTAGTCTCAGACCCTGAGGCGACATTTTATTTTACCATAAGCTCACATTGCTGGTGTTAGCATATTCATAGACTTCAAGATCCAAGGTATTTACTAAGCAAGCATAAATACTGCAAAGTTTTATGCCAGTTGACTTTGTTCTTCTTGTAGACATCATATGGGTCAGTTTCAATCTAATTCAATGGTCAGAAATCCCAAAAGATTGAGAGGAACAACAGTTTTATACCACATTCAATATTACTCTCCATTGACTTCAGAGTTTGAGGATTATGAAGCACTAGGCAGGAAATTGAAGCACAGGTCCTCAAGGGTCATAATCTCCGGATTACTGCCCGAGCCACGTGCCAATTGGCATAGGGACAAGAAAATTAGGCAAGTAAACACGTGGCTAAGGGATTGGTGTGGGAAAGAGGGATTTTACTTCATGGGGCATTGGCATCAATTTTGGAAGAGAGGGGATCTGTACCGTTGGGACAGTCTCCACCTGAACCGATCAGGTACCAATGTTCTAGCGAAGAGGATAAATAGGGTGGTCAGTAGGACTTTAAACTTCTGAGTTGGGGGGAAGGGAAAGTGAAAGCGACAGGGAGTATGGCGTTAAATGGAAAGATAAACAGCAGGATAGCATGTGTCCAGGCAGATTTAAAATTGAGGCAGACTGAGAATGCAGAAAAAAGCAAGGATAACTTGGGACATCATATGACTTCCAACATCTCTAATGATAAGAAAGTTAGCATTAAGGCACTTTACCTGAATGCTCGTAGCATTCATAACAAAGCCGATGAACTAATGGCATAGATAATAGTGAATGATTATGATGTGGTAGGCATCACAGAGACTTGGTGACAGGGGGGTCAGGACTGGCAGTTAAACCTCCATGGTTTTTCAACTTATCCGAAAAAAAACAGAGAGGTGGGCAGAGGAGGTGGGGTTGCCTTGTTAGTTAAGAACAAAATTAAATCAATGGTATTGAATGACATAACTTCGGATGATGTGGAGTCTGTGTGGGTGGAATTGAGGAACCACAAAGGCAAAAAAACCATAATGGGAGTTATGTACAGACCTCCTAACAGTGGTCAGGACCAGGGACTCAACATGTACCAGGAAATAGAGAAGACATGTCAGAAAGGCAAGGTCACATTGATCATGGGAGACTTCAATATGCAGGTGGACTAGTAAATAATGTTGCTAGTGGATCCAAAGAAAGGGAATTCATGGAATGCTTACAGGATGGCTTTTTGGAACAGCTTGTCATGGAGCCCACAAGGGAGCAGGCTATTCTGGACCTAGTGCTTTGCAATGAACCAGACTCTATAAAAGATCTTAAAGTAAGGGAACCCTTAGGAAGTAGCGATCATAATATGGTAGAGTTCAGTCTGGAGTTTGAAAGAGAGAAGGCAAAATCGGATGTAATGGTGTTACAGTTAAATAAAGGTAATTATGAGGGCATGAGAGAGGAACTGACAAAAATAGACTGGAAGCAGAGGCTAACCGGAAAGACAGTAGAGCAAAAATGGCAGGAGTTTGTGGGTATAATTGAGGACACTGTACAGAGGTTCATCCCCAAGAAAAGAAAGATTATCCGGGGAGGGATTAGACAACCATGGCTGACAAAGGAAGTCAGGAAATGTATTAAAGAAAAAGAGAGATCCTATAAAGTGGCTAAGAACAGTGGGAAATCAGAAGATTGGGAAGGATGCAAAAACAAACAGAGGATAACAAAAAGTGTAATAAAAAATGAGAGGATCAAATATGAAGGTAGGCTAGCCAGTAATATTAGAAATGATTGTAAGAGTTTCAGTACCTAAGAAACAAACGACAGGCAAAAGTAGACATTGGGCCACTTCAAACTGGTGCAGGAAGCCTAGTGATGGGAGATAAGGAAATAGCAGGAGAACTTAACAAGTACTTTTCGTCAGTTTTTACAGTGAAAGACATGAGTAATATCCCAACAATTAAAGGGAGGCACGGGGCTGAGTTGAGTATGGTTGCCGTTACGAAAGAGATAGTGCTAGAAAAGTTAAAAAGTCTTAAAATTGATAAATCTCCTGGCCCCGATGGGATACACCCTAGAGTTCTGAGAGAGGTGGCTGAGGAAATAGCGGAGGCTTGGTTGAGATCTTTCAAGAGTCACTGGAGTCAGGAAAGGTCCCGGATGATTGGAAGATGGCTGTTGTAACCCCCTTGTTCAAGAAAAGATCAAGACAAAAGATGGAAAATTATAGGCCAATTAGCTTAACCTCGGTTGTTGGTAAAATTCTAGAATCCATCATTAAGGATGAGATTTCTAAATTCTTGGAAGAGCAGAGTCTGATTAGAACAATTCAACATGGATTTAGTAAGGGGAGGTCATGCCTTACAAACCTGTTGGAATTCTTTGAAGAGGTGACAAGTAGGTTAGACCAGGGAAACCCAGTGGATGTGGTCTATCTAGACTTTCAAAAGGCCTTTGATAAGGTGCCACACGGGAGGCTGCTGAGCAAGGTGAGGGCCCATGGTGTTCGAGGTGAGCTGCTGGGATGGATTGAGGATTGGCTGTCTAACAGAAGGCAGAGAGTTGGGATAAAAGGTTCTTTTTCAGAATGGCAGCCGGTGACGAGCGGTGTCCCGCAGGGTTCAGCGTTGGGGCCACAGCTATTCGCATTATATATTAATGATTTGGATGAGGGGACTGGGGGCATTCTAGTGAAGTTTGCTGATGGTACGAAGTTAGGTGGACAGGCAGGTAGCACTGAGGAAGTGGGGAGGCTACAGAAGGATCTAGACAGGTTGGGAGAGTAGTCCAGGAAATGGCTGATGGAATTTAACGTGAGCAAGTGCGAGGTCTTGCACTTTGGAAAAAAGAATAAAAGCATAGACTACTTTCTAAATGGTGAGAAAATTAGTAAAGCCAAAATACAAAGGGATCTGGGAGTACTACTCGAGGATTCTCTAAAGGTAAACATGCAGGTTGAGTCCGTGATTAAGAAAGCGAATGCAATGTTGTCTCTTATCTCAAGAGGGTTGGAATATAAGACACTGTTGTGCTACTGAGACTTTATAAAGCTCTGGTTAGGCCCCATTTGGAGTACTGTGTCCAGTTTTGGTCCCCACACCTCAGGAAAGACATACTGGCACTGGAACGTGTCCAGCGGAGATTCACACGGATGATCCCTGGAATGGCAGGTTTAACATATGAGGAACGGCTGAGGATCCTGGGATTATATTCATTGGAGTTTAGAAGATTAAGGGGAGACTTAGTAGAGACGTACAAGATAATACATGGCTTGGAAAGGGTGGACGCTAGGAAATCGTTTCCATTAGGCGAGGAGACTAGGACCCGTGGACACAGCCTTAGAATTAGAGGGGGTCAATTCAGAACAGAAATGCGGAGACATTTCTTCAGCCAGAGAGTGGTGGGCCTGTGGAATTCATTGCCACAGAGTGCAATGGAGGCCGGGATGCTAAATGTCTTCAAGGCCGAGATTGATAGATTCTTGTTGTCTCGAGGAATTAAGGGCTACAGGGAGAACGCTGGTAAGTGGAGTTGAAATGCCCATCAGCCATGATTGAATGGTGGAGTGGACGCGATGGGCTGAATGGCCTTACTTCCACTCCCATGTCTTATGGTCTTAAAATCTGGCAGAGTGTGTGGTCAGCGTTGTGTAGATATTGACTGTTTTCTGACAGGTTAAAGTGACTTTTGTATTTGAGTGCAAAATTGTCCATCACATGGAAAAGAACATGAAAGCAGAGACATTGGAAATCAAGTCTCTGAGTATGTTTAAGGCAGAGACAGACAGATTCTGGATAAAATCAACAAGGTAAAAACAATGACTGCAGATGCTGGAAGAGCACAGCAGTTCAGGCAGCATCCAATGAGCAGCGAAATCAACGTTTCGGGCAAAAGCCCTTCATAAACAAAACAGTGAATGGTTATAAGGGGGTAGGTAGGAATATGAAATAATCAGATCACCCATGATCTTATTAAGTATAAGAGCAGGTTCAAGTGGCCTACTCTTGCTCCTAATTAGCAAGTTCACATGTTAACCCTTTGAATCTCAACAGTTACCCTAGTTTACCCTGTTGCAAAATACGGCTTACATCAACCATGTGAAGATCATGCATGTGACTCTAAAAATACCACCATGAGGACAATACCAGGGAAACCTGAAGTTGATTCTAACTTTGTAGCTCCCAGTGTCATCCCAGCTGTCATTTGCCACAGTCCTACCCTGTTCCCTGAAAAGAAAAATATCATAAGCATCAAGCTTCCTATTCATAAAGATTTAAAAAATCCACGTAGAAAGTTTTCATTAATCACTCTCATCATTGTGGAACACAGCAGTTAATATTCATGCATCAAGTTGTTATCATGTGGAGAGAATTATAGCATAAATGGAAGATAATAAACCAACATCTCATCAAAGATCCAATGACAAATGTCACTGGTTTTAACCTCCCTCTTAACCAAATCCATCCAGGATATGAATGATGTGGATATCCACTCCATAAGTAGAAGTTGAGTACTAGCAGAAATGATTGTGATCAAGAATATCTAATAATGAAACATGTTACATTAGCAGGCACCACATTTAAAGACCTTTTAAAGGAAGTGCCTTGTCTCTCCAGTAAATATGAGTCAATCTAAAGACAGATACAGACAAGTTTTATCAAGGAAGAGCACAGCTGGTTGAAGAACAGAATAAACGGAGAGGCCTACATTGAAGTTTTAACTGAGTTTACTATTTACTAGAAATTCATCTAGTATGTTCAAAAATTTCCCATAATTCATAAGTGAGAAAAGTTAACTTTAGCTTGCAAACTATAGACAAACTCAGCATTAAAATGTAATCATTGGAATCATTTCATTCCAAGATGGCGGTGGCTGAGCACTAGTGTTCGGGCTTTTTTATGTCCATTTGGTTTTTTTTATGCGTTTGTTCTTTTCTTTCGAATTTTCTTCTCTTTTTTCTCTAAAATTCTCTCTCCCCTTTTGCTCTTGAGAGCTTGGTTACAGCTGAACTGGCTGACATGGGCCCAGCACAGGCCTCAAGGCAGTCATGGCAGCACAGGCATTGACGACAGCTCTGATGTCAGCCTGGTTCAAAAGAGTTACACTCCTGCATTTGTGCAGGGAGGACTCTGACACTTCAATGGATTCCAAGATGGCAGTGGTGTCGGCGAGGTGGGCCCAGCAGTGAGTGATGATGCCAAAGCATGGCAACTTCAACATTGATTGGTCTGGTGCGGGCAGCGGTGAGATGCAGGGCTCAAGGTTATGGCATTGGTGAGGGCACCGCAGCATCAATGGGTCCAGTGCAAGCAGTGTTGGTGAGTCCATCTCAAGACTCATGGCAGTAGTGGCTAGGCTGATCTGGACATTTTCTTTTCCTTTTGTTCCTGTTTCTTTCATTTCTGTTCTTGTTTTTAATTCTAACTATTGTAATCTAAGATGGCACCGAGAGTGGCAACTCTAGAAAATGTTTCACTATACTGCTGTATTCCTGTACTCAGGTACACATGACAATAAAACCTAATCTAATCTTAGCAGGATTTATACACTTAATGGTAAGGTCCTAGGGAGTGTTGCTGAACAAAGAGACCTTGGAGTGCAGGTTCATAGCTCCTTGAAAGTGAAGTCGCAGGTAGATAGGATAGTAAAGAACGTGTTTGGTATGCTTTCCTTTATTGGTCAGAGTATTCAGTACAGGAGTTGGGAGGTCATGTTGCGGCTGTACAGGACATTGGTTAGGCCACTGTTGGAATATTGCGTGCAATTCTGGTCTCCTTCCTATCGCAAAGATGTTGTGAAACTTGAAAGGGCTCAGAAAAGATCTACAAGGTTGTTGCCAGGGTTGGAGGATTTGAGCTACAAGGAGAGGCTGAACAGGCTGGGACTGTTTTCCCTGGAGCTGAGGGGTGACCTTATATAGGTTTACAAAACTATGAGGGGCATGGATAGGATAAATAGACAAAGTCTTTTCCCTGGGGTCAGGGAGTCCAGAACTACAGGGCATAGGGTTAGGGTGAGAGGGGAAAGATATAGAAGAGATCTAAGGGGCAACTTTTTCACTCAGATGGTGGTATGTGTATGGAATGAGCTGGCAGAGGATATGGTGGAGGCTGGTACAATTGCAACATTTAAGAGGCATTTGGATGGGTATATGAATAGGAAGGGTTTGGAGGGATATGGGCCGGGTGCTGGCAGGTGGGACTAGATTGGGTTGGGATATCTGGTTGGCATGGGCGGGTTGGACCGATCTCTCTGACTCTCTCTCTGACTCTGCTGATCTCAGTATTTGGACAGGAAACCTGTCTCCACACCAATTAAGGGTTCACCCTGTGAAAATCAACACTATCAGCACTTTCATATTTTGATAAAGCAATAATTTAGGAAATGCTGACTAGTGTATCAAAAATCAAAACTAATAGGACAAACTAACTGACAACAAAATAGCTTTTATTTGCAATATTATTAGCTTTCACTCCGATTATTGAAAGGGCCAAATGAGATAAACATGAGATAAATATCGTACCAGCTATGGTCCTGCACCTATCATTTTGAATTGTTTCTTTAACATACAAAAACATTCAAACATTAAGCTTTAAAATACAAGTGTTGGTTATGATGTATTTCAAGAGAAATAATACTGAATCCTTTTCCGAAAATTTATTTGACAATTTCAGACCAGTTCTATAAACTTAGAATTGTACATCCATTTGGACCTCACCATAGTCAAGCTGACCTTGGAGCAGTACCATTGGGACATCAGGACTTTGATAATAACTGGAAATTCTTGTGTTCGGTGATGAGGATGAAATAATTGTATGAACAGAAATGGGGCAAAACATATTTTCATTTGATTATAGGTCAAAATAGCTGCATGAACAGCATTGTGGCAGGGTCTACATCAGTAACTTGTGGCTTAGGTTGTTAGCATTTGCATTTGGAGTCAGAATGCTGTGGATTGAACCCCACTTCAGAGTTTGAGTAGATGACACACAAAAAAAGTTCACTGTAATACTATGGGAGTACAGTACCTCACTTTGAAGATGCTGTTCCTTCAGTTCGGATGTTAGAGATCGAAAACTATCTTTAATACAAATTAATGCAAATGTCCTCAAAATGTCCCAGTTAATATTTAACAATAACGAGTACAATTTAAAAACAGGTCAGCTATTAATTTTAAGATTTTAAACATGTTTTGTTGACATGAAGTGTTAATGTCTACATAATAACTGGGGTGAGGGGAGTTGTAGTGTTGTGGTGATGTCATTGGGCTAGTAATCCAGAACGCCACACACTCATGGGTTTGAATCCTGACATGGCAGATGGTAAAATTTGAATTCAATTTAAAAAGTCTGAAACTTAAAAAGCTATCCTAATGGTAACCACATAGTTGTTATTGATTGTCATTAAAGAAAAATCTGGTCCACCAAGGTCTTTTAGCGAAGGAAATCTGCCATCCTTACCAGTTCTGGCCTGCATGTGACAATAGCAATCTGGTTGACTCTTAACTGCTCTCCAGGCAATTCCTAGCCAGGAATTCCCATATCCAATGAATGTCAGAAATGGTTATTTAGCTTACTGTGAAGATACTATGGCTTTAAGAAGTGCATTTTGTCCTTTTTCTTTACAAAGATAGGCTGAGACAGAAGTATCGAGCAGTGTGTCCAAAGACAATAAAGTAAACAGCTTGTGAGACCGTTTTTAAAGTTAGAAGAATAGAAGCAACATGAAGGGGTGGGATCAAGTTCCCACACAACCAGGATTTTAGTTTAACTTTCAATGGCTGTTGGGGTTTGGAGGCTGCTATACATCTTTCCCTGCTACAGCAAAACACTTTAGTTCTCTCTCTCTTTCCCTCTCCCTCTCTCAGAGTTTTCTCTTCATGTTCTCTCCTCTTGGACTGGAGACAATCTATTTTACTGGGTTTGCCTTCAGTAAGTGTGTGCTTATGGGATGTTATGCAGATCAGTCAGCACCCATGGAGAGATTTCAAGTCTAGGTGACACATCATCATCTCAATGGATGCTGTCTGACCCGTTGTGATTTCCAGCATTTGTTGCTTCAGTACAGATTCCAGCATCTGTAGTAATTTACCCCCACACTGTAGTTAACACATATATATTCTTGTTAAGTATTTTGATAGTTATAGTTCATTTTTAAAATCTTATTTTGTCTGTATTATAACTATAATAAAAAAATTAATTGTGTTTTGTTTTAAGACTGGTAGTTTGACTAATTGATTTGCATCTGGAACACACACACACACACCTTACACTTGCCTTTAAAAATAAGAAAAAGTTGGGGTCTAGGCAATCTTCTTAATATATCCTGAAAGGGTTTGGTCTGGTCCATAACATTACAATGATGAATTTAACACGTAAACCATTTTGAAACATTTAAATCTAAAATTATGATGACCAAGCAAGTATTGGGCCTGAATTTAATACTGAACAAAGTTAATTAGACATCTTCCCTTTCCAATCGTAACATGCTAATTATTGAAATGTTCATTCATTAATGGATAACAAGGACAATTACACAGCCAGTGTATTAACCCTTCACAACCATCACCAGAAAACTCTATAAGTGGCTGACAACAGACATAAGGAGTAGAAAATAAGAACCAAGTCTGCTTCTGGTTGGATCTAACAAAAGGTTTTCACAGACTGAGATCATAATTTGCATGGAGATTTATTCCCTGTCCCAATAGAGCTAACAGGAACAGAAGCCAGTCAGATAACACGAGACTCATTTAGACACCCTGTGGCAGCCATTGCTGAGGCTGCTGATTGTTTCAAAGGAGAAATCTGTTGATTATGCCTGAACTCACATGGAGAGGCAATGATATGTAATGGAGTCTGCGATACTTATGCTGAGACAAGTATGAAAGACACAACCTGGAGTATGTAATCATTTTCCACTAATGAAGAGAGAATATCTTTCCAGAGGCTTTGTCTTTACCAGGGACCATCTCATTTTCTCTTTCAATACCCATACCATTTTTCCTGTCACAACAGCAGTAAAAGTCATAGGGTCAAATAAGAGTCATAGAGGTTTGGCCTGAAGAGTCATCATTATTGTGGTGCAAAGTGAAAAAACCAGGAGACAGACTCAGTGAAAGACATCTTAGGGACTCACCTCGTGTTCTGCATGGCAAAGTGACCAATCCTTGCCACCCTCTAGTAAAAGGATCTCCATTGTCATGGCCTTGGGCATTAAATTAAGGTTGGACTAATGAAGTAAGGGGTGGCCCCTTACCCAACTGTCTCATGACTGTTTGCTTCCAGTACTGGTAAAGAGGTCATCAGTGGCCAGCGAGATTGCAATGGTGTGCAGTATTTGCCACTAAGGTGCACTGCTGCTCCATGGAAGAAAGTACATGCAAAGACATTAAAGGTTATGATGACTTTGAGACCATGGCAAAAAAATTTGTGACAAAGTCACATATATCTGTGGCCATTTGCTTGGAGAGGCATAGTTATCTGCACAGCTGGAGTTTTGGTCATTATAGATAGTTCATATTCATTGTCAGAGCACTAGATGCCTACTTGCCCTAAGACATGCTGTCAAATTCTGAGACCTATTTTTCCCACTGATCCTATGATGGGGACAAGGCTTCGCTCTGGAGAGTTGCGATGGTTGACTCCCCAATCTGTATTGGCCTGTCTTTAGCTGATCAGAAGCACACTTTAACATTCCATCCACCTCCTCCAACAAGCTCTTAATGAGCTTTTGAATTGGACTCAATGGAGAGGCAATTGACTTTTATTGACTTGGGAACATTGTTAATGCCCAAAATGGCAACTTTAAACTGACATGCTTAACAGTGCAATATTTTAGGACCCCCAGGAAGGCCATGGGTGCGTAGTGGGAAATTTCAGTCCAAGGACTCACATTGACACATGGCGCTAGGGGACAAATGAGCTATAATTTTGATAACCATTGCAAATTGGCATTTAAAAGTTAATTCTTGTTTGAAAAAAAAATCTACATTGAAAGCAATAGAAAATAATCTTGTGTCTACAGATTCCCCAGAAATGTTTCAAGTAAAACAAAGAAAAAGGTCATCCAATTTAGGGGAGCAAAGACTAGCATACCTTTTTCAATGAAGGGCAGTAGATTCAATACAGGATTCAGGGGAATATAAAGGCAAGAATTCTCAAATGTTCCCCAAGGTGGAATAAAAGGAGGTGGCTGAATCACTTGTCCATGTATTGGAGGACAAGCTTAAAGCAAATAGAATGTCTGACTGGGTTGTTAATGTAAACATTCTCTGGGCTTCAAATCAGTGCTCACATTTCTATCATGCATATTAAATAATAAAATCTTTGCTGTTTCTGCAGTTATTTTTATGTAGCTAATGGTGCCTCTTTCATGTGGAGTTAACCTCCTTCTGCTCAGTTTCACTCTCAGTAATATTTAAGTTCACTTCTGACTGCACGATAACTTTCTGTAACCAATGTGCAAGATTTGTATTGTTGTCAGTATCACAATTGTTTCCCATCACAGAAATCTGTTGGCAATTTCTCTGTTGTGATTTTTTTTCAAAAATGTTGAACAATACCATAGCCAGATTTCCTCTCCCTCCTCTGACCAGCAACAGCTCTGCAATACCCACATCCAAACGCACTTTACCTTTTCCCCCAAGTACCATGTCCCTCACATTCCAACAGTACTAGATCCCAAAACTGTTGCCATTCAGGTCCATGGGAGGTGGCAACACTGCTGTCACCTTCCCATAGGAGCCAGGTCTGTAGCATTAAAATCAGGCTCAGCAGTTAAACTTGCATTCTTATTACTGGACTGTCACACAATCAGCCCAGCCTGAGTTAAACTGACCAAAGACAATCCAGTGAAATAAAGGTGTTTTATCTTAATCTGGATCAGTTGTGTTTTCCATTATCATTCTGATACTTTTTAACAGGTCGCATCATACCTTACAGATTGATCTTTTTAAATGCTCTACATGAGCTGACATAATATTAGAAATTATGAAAATCTTGGACGTCATCCTTTTGGACAGGAAAATGTCGAGATATGCCCGAACAGAGAGACGAAAAATATGTCTTTTTTTGTACATTGCCATTCAGTTGGATAAATTAACGCTGAATACTTGTCGTGTGAAACCCAAAGCCCATTCTGAACTGCCAGCAATTAATCAAATACTGATAAACACAAAGGAAGAAATGTTTATCATTTGGCATTAGGGGTGGAGTTGTAAAGTAAATGTTTGGATTTAAAGGAATTTAGTCTTCAACAGATCACATTAAACATGTTCATTTTCAGATGTCTTTAGTGCAAGAACAGCAGTTTTGTGTTTTACTGTTTCAGTGTAATGAATGCTGCAACTTCAATACTGACTTCATTCTTTCATGACTAAAATAATTATTCACCTCTCATGTGAACCTTTTTCTGTGTCCAGATAGAGTTCGATTTGACTGATATACAGTTTTTGCCTTCGCTGACTTCTGCCCTTTGTACTCGTGGTCACACAGCCAGAATCCAGAGGTGGATACGGAGAGAGAGTCGGTGGCGATGGGGCACTCTGGACAAATCTATCAGCCTGACATGTAATACTTTGATAGACAAGTTTTTTTTAACAAGTTGCATCATACCTTACAGATTGATCTTTCTGAATGCTCTAATGAGCTGACATTATAATATTAGCAAATATGAAAATCTTAGACATCACCCTTTTGAACAGGAAAATGTCAAGATGTGCCTGAACAGAGATACCACGAGTGACACATCATACTTGTGAGGAATAGCACAAGAATAATTGGCAATTTCCTTTCTTCAAGACAATGCAAATATGAACTGGTCAAAGATCTTCATTGCCAATCTTGATTTTATTTTTCAACATTTGAAAATATCACTATTTTTGCTTCATATATTTCTGGCATTGATGTTGCTGCTGCGCCAGCATTGCATATTGTCTTGAGGCCCTGATTTTTGGGTGGGAAACTTTATGGTATTTTTGCTGCTGTAGCTTTGCTGGATGGTGTAGCAAACAGCCTGGTTGCAAATGTGAAATGGGATTAATGGCACATTTCTGATGGAGATACAGGAAGCCCGAAGAAATCTCAATAGAAACCATCAAGTGTTGTCATCGAATCATAGAGTTGTAGCATGGCTACAGACCCTTTGGTCCAATTTGTCCATGCCAACCAGATATAGTAAATTAATCTAGTCCCATTTGCCAGCATTTGGCCAATATCCCTCTAAATTCTTCCTATTCATATACTCATCCAGAAGCCTTTTAAATGTTGTGAATGCACCAGCCTCCACCGCTTCATCTGGCAGCTCATTCCATACACTACAACATGAAAAGTTGCCCCTTAGGTCCCTTTTAAATCTTTCCCCTCCCACCATAAATCTATGCTCTTTATCTTTGGACTCCCCTACCCTGGGGAAAATAAACTCTTAGCTATTCACCCTATGCATGCTCCTCATGATTTCATAAACCTCTGTAAGATCACCCCCTCTGACGTTCCAAGGAAAACATCCCCAGCCATTCAGCCTCTCCCTACAGCTCAAATCCTCCAACCCTATTTTGTTGAAAGTACACTAAAATTAAAATATTCTAAATCAAACATCAAGCAAGAAGGCTATCTGTAGTGCTGCAATTCTTAATACATAACAGACAGAATCATAAAGTCATAGAAAGCACGGAAACAGACCAATCAGTCCAACTCATCCATGCTGACCAAATATCCTAACCTAATCTAATCCCATTTACCAGCTCTTAGCCCATATCCCTCTAAATCCTTCCTATTCAGATACCCATCTAGATGCCTTTTAAATGTTATAATTGTACCAGCCTCCACCACTTCCTTTTGCAGCTCATTCCATACACGCATTACCCCCTACGTGAAAAAAATTGCCGCTTAGGTCCCTTTTAAATCTTTCCTCTCTCACCCTAAGTCTATGTCCTCTAGTTCTGGACTCCTCCACCCCAGAGAAAAGACATTGTCAATTTACCCTATCAATGCCCTTAATGATTTAAGGTCACCCCTCAGTCTGCAACACTCTATTCAACCTCTCCCTATAGCTCAAATCTAAATAAAGGTCACAACATAGAAACAGAAGCTATTATTTTATACTTTTGTCCTGGTGATTCAGGATGCACAGATTTATTAGACATCTCTCCGAAGAAAATAAAACTGACAAATACCCTAAAACACTACTACAACATGAACGTTTATTATTTTATTTGCAACTGTCCAAATTATGAGTTTCTAATCCCAGTCAAGGTGTGGCCAAATGGATATAATTTTTAGCAGAAAATGACTTTTTGCAAGGCAGAGGCAAACATAAGCAATATCTAGGCCTTCTTATGGCTGGCCGTAAGGAATGAGGCCTCAAAAAGGATTGCTGTATGGGCCTGAGAGAACCTTGAGGAGACAAAAAGCATAACATGTAAATTGGATCTGGTCGAAGGGATTAAGCTCATTCTTTATCATTTCGTGAATGATTTCTCTAGTTCCCCCAACACTTACAAGAAATTGTGTTTGCTAACTTAAGCCAAAATCATATTGTTTCAAGTTCCAGTTTTCATCTTATTCAGTGCTTTGTTTAATTATAAAACTTGAGTATCTTAATGCTGATGGCAATGACCTTTCCAATGACCCTCATTTATTTTCACTGAAGTGCCCCTGTGGACTCAATGAACTCTTATTTTTAAAACCATGTTAGGCCAGGCCATTCAATAAACACTGTGTGAAGCTGTCTGACTTGTGCAGGAAAAATGTAAGTCATAACAAAAAAAACTTTATAAAAGAATAGTGATACATACTACTGGAGTCTGAACAAGTCTGTTGATAATTGGTGGTTGGGGAAGGGGACAGAAGGAAATTATGCAACACTTTGGTTACAAGACTGACTTTGCAGTTCTGAGACTTGGATCTGGATCAAAATATCCTCTGCACTTAACAGAATTTCTCAGTACTGTCTTTCGCAATGCCACCTTCACTCTGTTCCATACTACTATGACATATTTCTATTCCCCACATTTAACAATCTAGTTGGAATTGACAACTCAGACCAGTGTTATGCTATTACCCCACCCTCTGGAAACCAAAGTAGGATACCCAAGTAGTTTCACTCTCCTGCTCTTTCTCCATAATTCTTCAAATTTTATCATGTCTAATTCCCTTTTCAAAGTTACTATTGAATTTGCCAGCGGTCTTTCAGGCAATGAATGTCAGATCATAAGAACACACAGTATCACTTTTCTCCCCACATATCACTTCTGATTGTTTTGCCAGTTATTTTAAATCTGTTTCCCCTGGTTACAGATCCTTCTGTCACCAGAAATAATTTCTCCTTGTTTACTCTTTCAAAGCCCATTGTAATTTTAAGAATCTTGTTCAAATTTCCCTTTGAACTTCTACACCTTAAAGAGAACAGCCCAGTTTCTCCAGTTTCTCAAAAATGGAGACTTTCTTTTGTGTTACCATCCTAGCAAAATCTCTTGTGCTTTGTCTCCATCTTTGGTCACAATACTCCAGCTGAGGCCTAATCTGTATGTTACAAAAGCTTAATATAACGTTTTCAATTTTCATTCTAAACCTATAGATATAAAGAGAAGGACTTGCCATAGAAGCCCTACCATATGCCTTTTTAACTGTCTTTTAAACTGAAACACCTCCACAGAAGCTGGTATCCCTTCACCAAGTCATCCTTTAGTTACACATGAACAGTCCGTGACTATAGTGCAACCTCATACAGAGTCAGGCACCCAGATTGCCAGTATCTCTAACGTTCATCCATTTATGTCAGCCAGGACTCCCTAATTGGACCAGATTAGACAGACACCGGCAAGGGCTGAATGACATCACAGGTTCTAAAAAGAGTAAGTACAAGATAGCAGACGATGACATATTCTTCACAAATCGTCTCAAGGCCTTCTATGCTTGCTTTGAGCAGAATTTCGGCGGAGAGGTAGCACCTATATTGACAAATCCTGATGAACCTATCCCAACAGTCACTGAATCAGAGGTCAGATCAGTATTCCTTCGTGTGAATCCAAGGAAAGTGAAAGGACCAGAAGGAGTACCAAGCCGTACACTCAGAGCATGCGTAGAACAACTGGCAGAGGTCCTCTTGGATATCTTCAACCTCTCCCTGCAGCATGACACTGTCCCTGCCTGTTTCAAGAGGGCCAACATCATCCCTGTACTTAAGAAAGCTCATGCAGTATCTATCAATGACTACCGCCCAGTGGCCCTAACTTCAGTGGTCATGAAGTGCTTTGAAAGGCTGGTCATGGCATTAATCAACTCCAGCCTCCCCACTACTCTTGACCCACTCCAATTTGCCTATCGGACCAACAGATCCATGTCAGATGCCATATCACTTGTTCTTCACTCCTCCCTAGAGCATCTTGACACCAAGAACAGCTAGGTAAGAATCCTACTCATTGACTACAGTTGTGCCTTCAACACTATTATCCCCTTGAGATTGATTACTAAACTTAGTGATCTCAGACTAAGCCCCATTCTCTGCAATTGGATCCAGTTTCCTGACCCACAGGACACAATCAGTGAAGACTGGAGACAATATTTCATCCTCACTGACACTCAATACTTGAGTTCCCCCAGGGGTGCATACTCAGCCCCCTATTGTACCCATTGTATATCTATGACGGCGTCGCCAAATACCAGACTAATGCCATTGACAAGTTCGCTGGTGACACTACCATAGGCAGTCAAATCTCAGATTGTGATGAAACAGACTACACAAGGGAGGTGGAAGACCTGGAAAAATGGTGTACTGAGAACAACCTAGCTCTCAATGCCAGCAAAACCAAGGAACACATTATTGACTTTCGGCAGCATATTACTCATGCCCCCCTACACATTAACTGCACAGAGGTGGAACGAGTGGAGAGTGTCAAGCTCCTGGGAGTGGTCATCAACAACAAACTTGCTTGGACTCTTCGTGTGGATGCACTGTTTACAAAGGCCCAGCAACATCTCTTCTTCCTCAAGCAGCTGAGGAAATTTGGCATGACGGTGAATACCCTTGCCAACATTTATAGTTGCGCCATCGAGAGCATTCTGTCTGGATGTATCACTAACTGGCATGGCAACTGTATCATTCAAGATCAGAGACAGTTACAGAAAGTGGTGAACTCGGCCCCTCAATCACAAAAACCAACATCCCATCTATAGAATCCATCTACCAGGCCCTCTGTCAAGGAAAGGCCACCAGCATTCTCAAAGATCCATCCCCCTGTGGCAATGCTTTTCTACAACATCTACTAATGGGGAGAAGGTACAGAAGCCTGAACACATGCACCAGACGGTTTTGTAACAATTTCTACTGTACTGTTGTTAGAATACTGAATGGATTTACAAACTCTTAACATTCGCCTGTACTTGTGTTTTAGATTTTGCTGCTGTTTATCTATTATTTACTTATCAATGCTACTTAACTATGTGATCTGACTGTACTGCTCGCAAGACAAAGCTTTTCACTGTGTCTCAGTACACGTGACAATAAATTCAATTCAATTCAATTCAGATTAACAGCTCCCATCAGGGAACTCATATTCAATGAGGTCCAACTGACTGACCTCACTACAATCAACACAACAACTTGTTTTCAAAACTTTCAGAGGCTTGTTTATACATATCCTCAAGCCTCCCAGTTCTTGTGATGCTATTATATCTATGCCATTTAGTTTATATTGCTTGTTCTCTGTATGAATAAGTAGAACACATTCAACTCAGCCAAGTACTGCCCCATTAATGTACTCTCATTCACCAACAAAGGCATACAATCCCATCCTTCCTTTGGCTAACTTTTTGCTATTTCCATCTTTGTAAATGAATTAGGTTCTCTTTTATGTTGCCTGCTAATCTTTTCTGATATGTTTGTTTTACCCCCTAATTTCCTTTTTGCACTTATCCGCTGTACTTGGAGTATTCAGTTTAATTTCTGGCCATATTCTGAATTAAGCATCTACAATATCCCTCCCTTTCTGTTTCATTGTAATCTCCATATCTTCAGTCATTCAGGGTGTCCTTCCTTTTCTGGTTGTGCCATTGTGTCTAATCTGTACACAAACTAACTTGCCATGGCAGTGGTAAAATATGAATTTACAATTTTCAACTTCAATTTTAAGACCTCAGACTTTCATGGACTAAAATAGTTTAGAAAGGAAGAAATATGGACATAAAATTGTTGCAGTGATCATTTGACCACAAATTGAGGCAATCAATATGGAATAAACAAATTCATTTGAAATGAAATTGCCTATTTTTTTTAAAAAAGATATGAAAATCAGTCAATTAAGTCAAGTATGAAGATACTTACATCTCCTGCTCTAATTTACACTAATAAGAGAAGCTGCACATATTAGACATGACACTATTGCTTGCAACTGTCTATCTTGGAAGGACAGTAGAGCCAGACTCAGAAATGACTGCTTAGCAGAGAAAAAAAAATGGATTTATAACAGCAAGAATTAGAAGACTCTTTCTCCAGCTCTCCCTCTTACTGTTTTCTTATCATCATTATCTCAAAAGCCAACAACTTTAATACACCTATTCACTGAGCACTCAAGGATTCTACAAATTTCACTGCTATTAAGAATACATAACATCTACTAAACAGTTATGGTCTCAGGTTCAACTGTAATAACTCATGGATTCTAAGAACTTCTTAAACTTCTTAAATAAATTCTTTAAAATCTGATTGAAGATTTGTAGCTCGGGTATCCGTTGTTGTGGTTCTGCTCGCCAAGCTGGAAGTTTTTGCTGCAAACGTTTCATTCCCTGGCTAGGGAACATCATCAGTGCTGTTGGAGCCTCGTGTGAAGCGCTGCTTTGATGTTTCTTCCGGTATTTATATTGGTTTGTTCTTGCCGCTTCCGGGTGTCAGTTTCAGCTGCAGTGATTTGTATGTGGGGTCCAGGTCGATGTGTCTGTTGATGGATGTTCTTGCCGTTTCCGGGTGTCAGTTTCAGCTGTAGTGGTTTGTATATGGTGTCCAGGTCAATGTGTCTGTTGATGGAGTTTGGGGATGAATGCCATGCTTCTAGGAATTCTCTGGCTGTTCTCTGTCTGGCTTGTCCTATGATAGTGGTGTTTTCCCAGTCAAATTCATGTTGCTGGTTGTCTGAGTGTATGGCTACTAGAGATAGCTGGTCGTGTCGTTTTGTGGCTAGCTGATGTTCATGGATGCGGATTGTTAGCTGTCTTCCTGTTTGTCCTATATAGTGTTTTGTGCAGTCCTTGCAAGGACTGCACAAAACACTATATAGGACAAACAGGAAGACAGCTAACAATCCGCATCCATGAACATCAGCTAGCCACAAAACGACACGACCAGCTATCTCTAGTAGCCATACACTCAGACAACCAGCAACATGAATTTGACTGGGAAAACACCACTATCATAGGACAAGCCAGACAGAGAACAGCCAGAGAATTCCTAGAAGCATGGCATTCATCCCCAAACTCCATCAACAGACACATTGACCTGGACACCATATACAAACCACTACAGCTGAAACTGACACCCGGAAACGGCAAGAACATCCATCAACAGATACATCGACCTGGACCCCACATACAAATCACTGCAGCTGAAACTGACACCGGGAAGCGGCAAGAACAAACCAATATAAATACCGGAAGAAACATCAAAGCAGCGCTTCACACGAGGCTCCAACAGCACTGATGATGTTCCCTAGCCAGGGAACGAAACGTTTGCAGCAAAAACTTCCAGCTTGGCGAGCAGAACCACAACAATAAATTCTTTAATTTTCTATTTTACTAGACACTCTTCCATTTTTAAGCACTATACCTGTGTTTATATATGTATTTAATGTTGCTTTTTTTGGAGTAAGCAAGTAATGAAATTCCTCATTATTTCACTGAAGGAAACATTGTAATTTGTTCCTTCATTTTGATATAGTGATTAATTAATTAAAGTTATATAGCTACCTGCTAAAAATAATTTTTAAAAACTCTTGTGACTGTCCCAAGGGTTTTAAAGAGAGAGGAGCTGATTCATTGAAGGTCTCTCTTTAATCATTTGAGACTTTACCTGCCAATCTTTTGTTGCAAATCATTTAAGCTAGATTATTTTTCAACTCACTAAAACTAATTCTACTTCAGTTGAATATTTTCACATTTCTCCTTGTCCTTTTCGCTGATGCTCCTCTTCTGATAATTGCTTTATTTTCTGACTTATTGTCCAGAACTAAATCCAGCATAGCTGCCTTTCACATTGAATTGGAAATACATGAATATGAAAATTCTTCAGTATTACTTTATATTCACCAACTGTTTCATTTGCTTTGAGTTCTAAATTTGTAGCTTTCTGCTAATGCATTGCCATTCTTATTTTTTCAACTTTGCAATAATTACTTTATGGCTTTTGTTTCTTGCATTACTGAGAACAAGAAGATTTTTTTGTCTGCCATAAATGTCCGGTCCAATCTCTATATGCCTTATTCTGAATATGGAGCATCTTCACTTTCACCTGGAGATCTAATAGACCATTAGCTCTAAGAACATGGCCATTCTCACAATGGATTAGCTGAATAGTTCTTGAGCTGCATAATACATTCCTAACCTCCTCCAATGAATCCTGTGGGTGCAGGCATTTTATCACATTTCCAAATGATCCAGCCAACACATTACTATAGCTGCCTGTAATTATGGTACAAAAGCTAAGTCAGCCTAATCAGAAAAAGCTCACCAAATCATCCGCTATTCATGGTTGAGCAGTAGTGGATGAACACTAGGACACTGGGGCAATCTATTCAACTGATCACAACACAAATTTTTAGGAAGATGGAGGCTCAATTTATCTTAAATCATCCTGGCACTTAGGTCATTGGGAATATACTAATCCTGATCATCATTGTCTCTATAGCCCTTTGCTGCAAAAGGCTTTGCATTTGATGCCATTTTATCACCAAAATCTATTGTATATTGGAAGGAACCTATAAATCACATGTTGAATTATGTCATGTACAAAGGATGATCATCCTAAATGAACACATTACAGATGAACTTCTAAAATTGTGCATTCGATTGTCCAAATTTCAGATTATCCAGCAAGATAGTAAGGTCACAATGCTTAGCGAAACAGTGTTATCTGGCATTCGATTACCCGAGCATTTGATGATCCCACAAAATACTCCCCACCCGTGTCGTTTGGATAATCGAGGTTCCTCTGTATATCAATTGTCCTGATTAATTAGTTGGGGAGACCAGAGGTAGGAAGACAATTGGTGTGTTTTTGTTAAAGGCTCGAAGGCCTGTTCAACAAGTCAGGTTCCAAACTCAAGCATGGTTCTGCCAATGCAACAACAATTCAGGTGTGAAGCTTCAATACCAATTATGTCTTCAAATGAACTAATCCCTTTGATGAAATTATAGACAGGTAAAACGTTTTTATTTCTAAAAATCACAATGTGTGAAATCTCAAATTGATTTTGTCAGAAGACACTGAAAATGTAGGTTTGTTTCCGGACACGTTCTGTATTTCAGTTCTGATTCACACAGAGCAATTTGCATATGAAGTTAAATAGTGCATTAACACCTCAAGGTGGTAATATCACACTGCATTAGCTTCTCAGTGTCTGCATTAAATCTGCAGCTTGTTCAAAGTAATGGTTCTGCTTTATCTCTGTAATGCTACGGAGTCAACTATTTCATCTGCTTTTTATTACTTTCGAAGTTTAACCATCCTTTAGATTTGACGGGTGGTCAAAGACTGAAGCAGAGCTGGAAGTATAACTTGAATCTGCACACTCTATCATTCCTGAAGTGGATACCAGCCTCTAACAGGTACTTGCAGTGCAATCACACTCTTGGGCATGGCTTCCTTCTATTCCCCAAAGTTTTTGGATGGAATGTACCTTTGCTGTGATTTTTTTGTAGCTATTAATTTTCAGACTGACAGATTAGTTCAATGATGCGCTATTGATGAGATTTATTTTCTGTGCACAAATTGTACAACTAACAAAATAAATCATCAAATTTTGCTTTAAAAAGATACAAATGAGCATAGACAATTGCACGCCATAAATTGTGTTTCTGGCGCCACTGATGTCATCCTTCTCTACACTGTCTGGAGACTGTCTGTCATCACTTCCAGGAATGATTTGCAGTACCTGACTCTGCCTCCAAAGGTTTTTATATACCGTGTTCTATATGTAGGATGTCAAAGTGGTATGGAACACCTAACATTACAGAAGGACAAATGGCAGAACCTTACTGGGAATCAACTGAGATCAATTCATATACATTTGCCTGACAAATGATGAAGTATTTTAAAACTTAATTTACAAGATGTCTTCAAGGGGATCAAAGTGCATTACTTTGCTCCAACAGCTCATTACTGTTTATTTGCTTACAAATCACAACCATTTGTCATAGCAAATAGGTATTCGCTGTGATATTTGCTAACATATCTAACAAAAATATAATTTTCAACATTAAAATCGTTTTAACAAATTCACGTTGTTTGTTTTCCTAATAAATAAAATAATTCTTTTTCTTTTACATAAAAGGTTATCTGGACTCTGAAGAAAATTAATTCAAAACATGTGTTCTTCATTCAGGAGACAATGCTGTTATCAATCAGTCCACAATAATTTGCATTTATATTGACAAAGGAAAATTTCCTAAATTGATTCAGAGGAATACAAGTCATAGAAAATGGCACAGAACCAACAGTACTATTAAGACAAGTGACTAAGGCTTATCATTTTGTCATATATTTGTAGTACAAAGTTTGAATATGGCCTAGTAATTCATTACAGTTGGTCAACTGTTCCTGCAGGTTGTGAGAGCCACATTGCCACTTCTCAATCACAATCACCCTGATCAGAATGAGCTTTCATTCTGGACTTTTGTTCTAAGGTAGCTAACAATATCACACAACAACATCTGCCTGGAATTGTAAGAGATGGGCATCTTGACGGAACAACACAACATTTCTCATAAGACATAAAAACAAAACATATATAGGAACAGGATTAGGCTGTCTAGCCTGTCAAGATTGCTCCACAATTCAATTAGATCATGACTGATCTTCTACCTCGATGTCATTATCCTTTGATGGTACCAGTCTCCAGAAATCTATCACTCTTTGTTTTGAACCTGCTTAATGAATGAAAGTCCACAACCCCCTGGGAAATCAATTTCCAAAGAGTTACCACCCTCTGGATGAAGAAATGTTTCCTCATCTCAGTCATTTAAGACCTATACCTTATCTTAAGATTATGCTTCCTGGTTTCAGACACTCCATCCAAGGGAAACATCTTATCTACACCCATCTAGTATAGCGCTGGATGAATTTTATAAGCTTCAATCAGGTTATCCTTTCTTCTTCAAAACTCTAAGTGATTCAGATCCAACATCCTCACTCTCTCTTCCTAAAATAATCCACTGCTGAAAATGTGTTGCTGGTTAAGGGCTTATGCCCGAAACGTCAAATTTCCTGTTCCTTGGATGCTGCCTGACCTGCTGCGCTTTAACCAGCAACACATTTTCAGCTCTGATCTCCAGCATCTGCAGACCTCACTTTTTCCTAAAATAATCCACTATCTAGGATACCTTTTTTATCCTAGAGGTAATACAGAACCTCCACTGTATTACCTCTAGGATAAAAAAGATCCCTCCTTAAATAAGAGGAGCACAATTGTACATAATACTTCAGGTGAGGTCTCACAAAGGCTCTATGAACTGCAGCAAGACATCTATATTCCCATTCTCAAATCTCATCGTGATGAATACAAACAGTTTATTTGCCTTCCTAACTGCTGGTGAACCTCCAGCTAACTTTTAGTGACACCTGAACAAGGACACCCAGGTTTCTTTGGACACCTGCTCTTCCCTCATAGTAGTATATTTTCCCCAGTCCCATGCACTCTAATTTTATTTAATAATGTCCTTATTGAAACTTACCAAAGCCTTCTCCAAATGCAAAAGCACCATATCCACTGATTCATCTTTATCAATGCTATTCAAAAAGCTACAAGTTTGCAAAACACAATTTCCCTTTTATCAATTCATATTGACTCTACCTAACTTTACCATTCTTTTCTAAATGTCCAACTATCACATACAATAACATAGATTCTAACATTTTTCCTACTCTGATGTCAGACAGATCTGTAGTTCATCATCGTCCGTTTTCCTCATTTCTTGTATTGTGGGGTTCCATTCCATAATCTACAGGAACTTTTGAGAATCTAAAGAATTTTGAAAGATAACCACTAAAGAATCTATTATGCCCCTTTGAACTCTGCAATAAAACTCATTTGGTCCAGAACATAGAACCATTTTGAGTTAAGAGAAGAGACAGTAAGGGGCAGAAAACAGTGGGGCTTCCATACTAACATTCCAGAGGTTCCTCTGATACCATCTGTTATATGTAGTCATACTTAATAAAGTTGCTAATTTACACTGACTTAGGTGCAAACTAGTTTTTTTCAGCAACCTAGACTTAGAATCATAGAGTTATAGAGATGTACAGCATGGAAACAGACCCTTCGGTCCAACCCATCCATGCCGACCAGATATCCCAACCCAATCTATTCCCAGCTGCCAGCGCCCGGCCATATCCCTCCAAACCCTTCCTATTCATATATCCATCCAAATGCCTCTTAGTGGCTATCAGTGACTAGATTCACAGAACCTATGGTAAGCAATAACCGGGTTACTGGTCATCTCGACAATCTGACTGTATAGAGCAAAGACTGAGGAGAAACCAGCAGTGACAGGAAGCAACAGTCAAAAGGTTTCAAAATCTGCACAGGCACTAAACCTTGAGAGGGAAATTCTACACCATGCCAACAAAATACAAGAAAAGCCCACAGTAGGAAATGCAACAAGCTGAAAAATACATACAGCTACAGGGAGTAAGTAAATACTGCAGATGAGAACTCTTACAGGGATGGGAAAGAAAACAGCATTCAGAGCATCCACCAGCTGGAAGCTCTAAGAGTTTTGCCCAAGCAGTCAGACATGTTAATGGAGAAACCATGTCAGAGCTGTAGCATCTGGACAAAGTCAAAAACAGACCAAAACAGCTCTCAGTGTCTAAGCATTAGTGAGAATGCTGAGGAGATGAATGAATTCTTCCTGTAGGATATACCAAGCATTATTCAGGCATTTCTATTTCCCTGATTATACAGACTCACAAGACAAATTCTGATATGCAGATATTATGGTCAGTAGAAAGAAAATTCACTTTAAAGTGGATTCAGGATAGGTGTGTCTACTTTTTCAGATCTATAACTCTGTTGTAGCAAAATATACTCCAATCAAGTTTTACTTCTATTAAGGGTAAGGGAGGTATTAAAATTAGGTTGAAACTACAGATGCCAGCTACACTTTAACATAATGGGAGCTAGCTCATCAATACTTTGTGTGTCATTCCTAGTTACCACCTTCCTTTATGAAATGGAGATGTTTGTGTAGCATTGAATCTTCATCAGATAGAACTGAAATTGACTCAGAATCACTGCAGAAACTCCATCCTTAGGACCATAGGATGATAATGCTGATCTTTTATTTCTCTCAGAAGAGAGGCTAGAAGTAGCAAGAAAGGTAAAAGTGATCAGCCACAAAAGGGAATAATTTTGTACCTGAATTTTCTTTTTCGGAAAAGAATGGGGGAGATCAGAGAATCATTGGTGATGATGATTTAATGAACTTGACTGACAATAATCATTAAGTTTCTGCCATTTCTTTTGAGACAATCGCCCCTTTATTGGAGTAAAAAACAAATATGAATTTGACCAATTATTCTACTAAACCTACCAATGTCATGCAACAAAAATAGCAGCAACAATCACAATTGATTATTCCTTCTTGTGATGAAGGTCTACGCACTAAGGGAAACTGAAAGCGACTGACATTCATGTCAACTGCACTTCCAAAGCTGTCAGCAAGAAGAGGATCTTGGCATATTTCAGATAACTCCAGTGCAGGTAGAGGAGCTGCCAGTGTTGTTGGCTAAGTGCAATGAACAGGTACAAATGGTAGATGGACTGACACTTAATAGGTCAGCAGCTTGGAAGATCTTATACTAGTTCAATCACAAATGAACACAAATGAAACTACAGATTTTTTTGCATCCAGCAAGATGGTCACAATATTTGAGAACTCTTTCATTATAGAATTAGAAAGGGATCTTTACTCATGCGTGAAGGAAGTGTCAGGGCTTTGACAAATTCATAACTATTGAAGCTTCACGTAGGGAGGACAGTATTTCACTTTTCTTAGCAGATATCAACTTCCTGCAACACATTCTTATAATAATGTTAAAAGAACATCTTGATGAACTTGATATATTCAGACAAGATTGTCAATCTTCTGAGACAGGCAAAAGTGAGGACTGCAGATGCTGGAGATCAGAGTATAGATTAGAGTGGTGCTGGAAAAGCACAGCAGATATGGCAGCATCCGAGGACAGGAAAATCAACGTTTTGGGCAACGATTTTGGGAAGAGCTGGGAAGTGGTGCTGGTAACTCCAGAAGATGGACTGTTCTAGGAAGCCAACAAAGAGACAGGCATAGCTGGGGCCCATGGTTACTCCTTTCATCTGAAGAAAGTGGGAGGATTCGAAGGAGAAATTGTTAAGGATGAGGACCAGCTCAGCCAAACAAATGAGAGTGTCAGTGGAAGGGTACTGGTGGAACATCAGGAGAGGAAGAAACGGAGGGTTTGCAGGTCCTGGTATTGGTGGATGGAGGTGTAGAGGGACTAGATGTCCATGGTGAAGATGAGGCATTGCTGACAAGGGAAACAGAAGTCTTGGAGGAGGTGAATGGTGTCTCAAATGCATGTGGGGAGTTCCTGGACCAAAGGGGTAGGACAGTATCGAGGTAGGTGGAGAGGAGTTCGGTGGAGTAGGAGCAGGCTGTGACAATGGGTCAACCAGGGTGGTCAGGCTTGTGGATCTTGGGAAGGAGGTAGAATCGGGCGGTGAAGGGAACCCTGACTATGAGGTTGGAAGCTATGGGTGGGATCTTCTGAGATAGCCCATCAAGCAGTAGTTCAATGCTTCCACCAACTAGTGGAGAGTGAACCAGGGAAAAAAATATATGTTTAAGTCCAATTGCATCAACCCAGTGTTGAATGTTCAGAAGTTATTAATTTGCATGAATAGCAGCTGAAGCCTGTCACTGATGTTCATCAGCAAGCAATGGAAGTCATTAAGATTCCTTTCAGAAAAGCAGGAGAAGTTCAAACCATAATCTTCTATAGTTTAGGAATACCTTAGAGAAACTTAAAACTGAGCTTTGGATGGAGCTTGAACATATTAAAATTAAAGAGATACTGGAGAGTCTAAAAAAGACTGCTGAACTAAAAGCTCAGCTATCAGAATCATACAGCACTATCAAGTCTCAGAAACTGAATGATGGAAAAAAATCCCTCTTTCATTCAGAGCTCAAAGATCACTGTACATTGTTAGTTGAGGAAAACATTGTGATACATCCAATGAGTAATGACTGTACTCAACAAAAAAAGACTCTTGAGTGAGTGAAAAGAGTTGTTTGCTTGCATTTGTTGAAGACTATCCTGGAAAAGAATGCCCGCATTAATGACAGGGTTCAATGCTAGGATGATTATAATCTTTTGAAGTAGGATTTAAGGGCAAATGGGTAAGAAAATGCAAAACTTAAGCTTTCAGTGTATCAATCTCAAGCTAAGACAAGTACAGATGTGATACCACTACCTACAAAAAGACAAATGCTTGGCCTAGGAGTCGCAGGAAGTACTCATTTTCTCATCTGCAGAATTGTCTTTAAAATTTTCTTCATTCTTCTTTGTGCCTTATCAGAATTTTACCTAAGACATTGTTGAACTTTTTTTTGTCATCGTAGTAATTGTGGCTAATACAGCCATGGAGTTCTTTATAGCAACTGAGGGTGGTTAATTTTTTCAAGCTGGCCCTTTAGCCCCTTCACGGTATTCATCACAGAATGAAGGGGGTCAGATTAATTGCTGCTCATCTTCTTCTTCTTCAAGGGGTTCAGATGGTTTGAGTTCTGAAGGTTTAACTCTTCATTAAATTATCTTCATTGCTATTCCATTCAGGTCAGCATAAGTGTCACTGTCCATTACCTACCTGCTATGGGAAGAAGCCATCCCACTGCACCAATGCACTTCCCATAAGAAAACAACAGAGGAGCACACACATCTTGGACGTATTCCAAAAAGGCATAAATGCCTCAGAAAGGGGTAAGAGGAATAAAGTAGCACATTAGCATACATCTAGCCACATTACCATCAAAGATATCTCTGAAATGACTACCAGACTATTCTGACCCCTTGGCATCATGGTATCCCACAAACCTACCAACACACTGAAACAGCGGCTGATGAACCTAAAGGACCCTATACAACCAACCAGCAAAATGAATGTCATTTACAAAATACCATGCAAGAACTGAAACAAACACTACGTTGGCCTGACAGGCAGAAAACTAGCCACCAGGATACATGAACACCAACTAGCCACCAAAGACATGACTGAATATCACTAGTATCCTTATACACAGACACAGAAAGACACCATTTTGACTGGAACAATACATCTATCCTAGGACAAGCTAAATAGAGATACGCATAGGAATTCCTAGAGGCCTGGCATTAAAACCAAAACTCTATCAATAAACACATCGATTTTGGATCCCATTAACCAAACTCTGAGAAAAAGAACCAGAAATTATATCACCCACCTTAAGATATCAAGACACATAAATAGAAACCAGGACATAACACCAGAGTTTCCCCAGAGGCTCACTGATGATATTACTTAGCATGGTGATGAAACGCCTAAAAACAAATCTTCCAACTCAGTGAGCAAACTTACAACTTGAGTAAAGTAGGAATTGGATGAAAATGGAAAATGGTTCATGAGAGTAACAGCTTGTGAGAAAAATGAACTTGAGGTAGATGTAAAATAAAGAGTTAATTATACCTTTACTCTTGAAACAGAATGGGATGGAATAGAATAGAATACCCTATTGTCCTCGTGTGTCCTCCAGTACAGGAGTACAGGAGTAAAGAGGTACAGAGGTACAAGAGTACAGAAGTACAGGAGAACAGAAGTACAGTAGTACAGGAGTACAGGAGTAACAGGAGTACAGGGGTACAGGAGTAACAGGAGTACAGGAGTACAGGAGTAACCGAAGTACATGAGTACAGGAGTACAGGAATACAGGAGTACAGGAGTAACAGAAGTACAGGAGTACAGGAGTAACAGAAGTACAGGAGTACAGGAGTAACAAGAGTACAGGAGTACAGAAGTACAGAACTACAGGAGTACAGGAGCAACAGGAGTACAGGAGTAACAAGAGTACAGAAGTACAGGAGTACAGGAGTAACAAGAGTACAGAAGTACAGGAGTACAGAAGTACAGGAGTAAAGGAGAAACAGAAGTATAGGAGTACAGGAGTACAGAAGTACAGGAGTAACAGGAGTACAGGAGTAACAGGAGTAACAAGAGTACCGAACTTCAGGAGTGCAGGAGTACAGGATTAACAAGAGTAACAAGAATACAAGAGTACAGAAGTACAGGAGTAACAAGAGTACTGAAGTACAGGAGTAACAGGAGTACAGGCGTAACTGGAGTACAGAAGTACAGAAGTACAAGAGTACAGGAGTATAGGAGTACAGAAGCACAGGAGTACAGAAGTACAAATTTACAGGAGTAACAAAAGTATAGGAGTACAGGAGTACAGGAGTATAGGAGTACAGAGTACAGGAGTACAGACGTAAAGGATTACAGAAGTACAGGAGTAACAGGAGTACAGGAGTAAGAAGAGTACAGGAGTATAGGAGTACAGAAGTAAAGGAGTACAGAAGTTCAGATGTACAGGAGTACAGAAGTAACAAGAGTATAGGAGTACAGGGGTACAGAAGTACAGGAGTAACAGGAGTACAGGAGTAACAAGAGTACAGAAGTACAGGAGCACAGGAGTATAGGAGTACCGGAGTACAGGAGTCACAAGAGTACAGAAGTACAGGAGTACAGGAGTAACAAGAGTACAGGAGTACAGGAGTAACAGGAGTACAGGTGTAACAAGAGTACAGAAATACAGAAGTACAGGAGTGACAAGAGTACGGAAGTACAGGAATACAGAAGTAACAAGAGTATAGAAGTACAGGAGTACAGAAGTTCAGATGTACAGGAGTAACAGGAGTACAGGAGTAACAAGAGTATAGGAGTGCAGGGGTACAGAAGTACAGGAGTACAGAGGTACAGGCATACAGGAGTAACAGGAGTACAGGAGTAACAAGAGTACAGAAGTACAGGAGTGACAAGAGTACGGAAGTACAGGAGTACAGGAGTAACAAGAGTACAGAAGTACAGGAGTATGGAGGACCGGAGTACAGGAGTAACAAGAGTACAGAAGTACAGGAGAACAGAAGTACAGTAGTACAGGAGTACAGGAGTAACAGGAGTACAGGAGTACAGGCGTAACAGTAGTACAGGAGTGACAAGAGTACAGAAGTACAGGAGTACAGGAGTAACAAGAGTACAGAAGTACAGGAGTAACAGGAGTACAGGAGTAACAGGAGTAACAGGAGCACAGGAGTAACAAGAGTACAGAAGTACAGGTGTGCAGGAGTGCAGGAGTAACAAGAGTAACAAGAATATAGGAGTACAGAAGTACAGGAGTAACAAGAGTACTGAAATACAGGAGTAACAGGAGTACAGGCGTAACTGGAGTACAGGAGTACAGAAGTACAGGAGTACAGGAGTATAGGAGTACAGAAGCACAGGAGTACAGAAGTACAAATTTACAGGAGTAACAGAAGTATAGGAGTACAGGAGTATAGGAGTACAGAAGTACAGGAGTACAGAAGTTCAGATGTACAGGAGTAACAGGAGTACAGGAGTAACAGGAGTACAGGAGTGACAAGAGTACGGAAGTATAGGAGTACAGGAGTAACAAGAGTACAGAAGTACAGGAGTACAGAAGTTCAGATGTACAGGAGTAACAGGAGTAACAGGAGTACAGGAGTAACAAGAGTATAGGAGTACAGGGGGTACAGAAGTACAGGAGTACAGAGGTACAGGCATACAGGAGTAACAGGAGTACAGGAGTAACAAGAGTACAGAAGTACAGGAGTACAGGAGTGACAAGAGTACGGAAGTACAGGAATACAGGAGTAACAAGAGTACAGGAGTACAGGAGTATAGGAGGACCGGAGTACAGGAGTAACAAGAGTACAGAAGTACAGGAGTACAGAAGTACAGGAGTACAGAAGTACAATAGTACAGGAGTACAGGAGTAACAGGAGTACAGGAGTACAGGAGTAACAGTAGTACAGGAGTGACAAGAGTACGGAAGTAGAGGAGTAACAAGAGTACAGAAGCACAGGAGTATAGGAGTACAGGAGTACAGGCATACAGGAGGAACAGGAGTACAGGAGTTACAAGAGTACAGAAGTACAGGAGTACAGGAGTATAGGAGTACTGGGGTACAGGAGTAACAAGAGTACAGAGGTACAGGAGTACAGAGGTACAGGAGTACAGAAGCACAGTAGTACAGGAGTACAGGATTAGATTAGATTACTTACAGTGTGGAAACAGGCCCTTCGGCCCAACAAGTCCACACCGACCCGCCGAAGCGCAACCCACCCATACCCCTACATTTACCCCTTACCTAACACTATGGGCAATTTAGCATGGCCAATTCACCTGACCCGCACATCTTTGGACTGTGGGAGGAAACCGGAGCACCCGGAGGAAACCCACGCAGACACGGGGAGAACGTGCAAACTCCACACAGTCAGTCACCTGAGGTGGGAATTGAACCCAGGTCCCTGGTGCTGTGAGGCAGCAGTGCTAACCACTGTGCCACCGTGCCGCCCTTGGATTACAGAAGTACAGGAGTAACAGGAGTACAGGAGTAACAGTAGTACAGGAGTATAGGAGTACAGGAGTACAGGAGTACAGAAGTTCAGATGTACAGGAGTAACAGGAGTACAGGAGTAACAAGAGTATAGGAGTACAGGGGTACAGAAGTACAGGAGTACAGAGGTATTGGCATACAGGAGTAACAGGAGTACAGGAGTACAGGAGTAACAGGAGTACAGGAGTAACAAGAGTACAGAAGTACAGGAGTACAGGGGTACAGGAATACAGGAGTACAGGAGTAACAGGAGTATAGGAGTACAGGAGTACAGGAGTAACAAGAGTACAGGAGTACAGAAGTATAGAACTACAGGAGTACAGGAGTAACAGGAGTACAGGAGTAAGAAGAGTACAGATACAGGATTACAGAAGTACAGGAGTAAAGGAGAAACAGGAGTATAGGAATACAGGAGTACAAGAGTACAGAAGTACAGGAGTACAGAAGTACAGGAGTACAGGAGTAACAGGAGTACAGGAGTAACAGGAGTAACAGGAGTACAGGATTAACAAGAGTACAAAAGTACAGGAGTGCAAGAGTACAGGAGTAACAGGAGTACAGGCGTAACTGGAGTACAGGAGTACAGAAGTACAGGAGTACAGGAGTATAGGAGTACAGAAGCACAGGAGTACAGAAGTACAAATTTACAGGAGTAACAAGAGTATAGGAGTACAGGAGTACAGGAGTATAGGAGTACAGAAGTACAGGAGTACAGACGTAAAGGATTACAGAAGTACAGGAGTAACAGGAGTACAGGAGTAACAGTAGTACAGGAGTATAGGAGTACAGGAGTACAGGAGTACAGAAGTTCAGATGTACAGGAGTAACAGGAGTACAGGAGTAACAAGAGTATAGGAGTACAGGGGTACAGAAGTACAGGAGTACAGAGGTATTGGCATACAGGAGTAACAGGAGTACATAAGTAACAAGAGTACAGAAGTACAGAAGTACAGGAGTGACAAGAGTACAGAAGTACAGGAGTATAGGAGTACAGGAGTACAGGCGTACAGGAGGAACAGGAGTAACAAGAGTACAGAAGTACAGGAGTATAGGAGTACCGGAGTACAGGAGTAACAAGAGTACAGAAGTACAGGAGTACAGGAGTAACAGGAGTACAGGAGTACAGGAGTAACAAGAGTACAGGAGTAACAAGAGTATAGGAGGTCAGGAGTAACAAGACTACAAGGAATACAGGATAACAGGAGTACAGGGGTACAAAAGTACAAGAGTACACATGTACAGAATTACTGGAGTACAGGAGTAACAAGAGTACAGAAGTACATGAGTATAGGAGTACAGGAGTACAGGAATAACAGGAGTACAGGAGTAACAAGAGTACAGGAGTACAGAAGTATAAAACTACAGGAGTAACAGGACTACAGGAGTCACAAGAGTACAGGAATACAGGACTAACAGGAGTAGAGGACTACAGGAGTATATGAGTAACAAGAGTTCAGGAGTCACAAAAGTACAGGAGTACAGGACTAACAGGAGTACAGGACTACAGGAGTATATGAGTAACAGGAGTACAGGAGTAACAAGAGTACAGGAGTACAAGAGTACAGGGGTACCGGGGTACAGAAGTACAGGAGTACAGAAGTACAGGAGTACAGAAGTGCAGGAGTACAGCAGTACAGTGAAATGGTTTTAAAATGGCTGCATTTCACTGGCGCCATCTTAGGAACAAATGCCTTGTACAAATCTTACAAGTAAAAAAGAAATCTGTATACAAAGTGAGGATTTAACGAAAAGCTGTAGCATTATTCACAGTTGTCTGAGCGTGAGTTTGGAATGAAGTAGTTACAATATTATGAAAAGGATTTACTTTTCACTCAGTAGTGAATCCAAAAAGCAGCAGCTCAACATTTGGTGCCAGGGCCCAAGTGCAACGTCGCTCCAGCCTCCAGTCTGCTCCTCACTGGTACTCAGCAGCAATAAGGTAAGTCTACTGCGCATGGATTAAAGATGTTCGTTTTCTGTTCTTGACTTTTGTTTTGTATTTTAGTGGCAAATGTACCCTACTATAAATTATGATGATGGTTACACAAACAACTGGAAAGTCATAGGAAGTTAAAAAGTCCTGCTACCTGAATCTCAATAAAACTGCATCAGTGCAAAATAATCACAAAACATGATTGCTCTTTTATTATAAACAAAACATACAAATGAATGCAATACAATTATATCCTTTAATGTTGGAAACCATATTACAAATACTATATTCAATTATGCCGTCAGTAACCTCCTATAATTGCAATGTCTGAAAATAGGCAACTTTACTTATATGAAAACTGGTTGCTGATTTCTTTTTCTGTTAAGTTAGCCACATTTATGTCTCAGCCAACAAGTGTTAAATGCTTGACCACATTCCTGTCTTGCAATGATTAGTTCATTTCTTTTAAAATAAAACAATAAAGGAGGTAATGTTTTTTTTAAACACATTTTTGTCACCACCCTACGCACCCCGACACCCCACCACATGTAGCAGTACGCAATGCTCATTATCACCTATAATTGCAGTCTCAAACTTATACAATATGAGGAACTGAAGTATTAATTCTAGGGCTATCACAATGTCCACAGCTGGTTGTGGTTAGGACAACATGTGACTGCTGATGGAGAGGTGCACATCATTTTCAATGCTTCTGGCTCCAACTTGCTAAGCTGTCTTTCTAAGTAAAATATATTACCTAATAGATCATTTAAAAACTTACAAAATAGGAGCAAGAGAAGACCTTTTGGCCCTTCAAATATGCCCCACCATTCAACAAGATTGTGGCTGCTCTGCCCCAGGCCTGAAATACTCTTGCATGCCAGCTTAGCATATGTCATATGTCTACCTACCTTGTTTTTAAAGACTTCACATTATCAAGCCTCCACAACTGGGGTAAAGATTTCCAGACATTCACCAGGAGAAGAAATTACTTTGCATTTCAGTTTTAAATAAGTATCCACCCCCTTTATGTCCCCTAAGTCAAGATGCCTCCACTAATGAAAATATCTTGACATTTACTTTGTCAAGCTCCCTCGGAATCTTCTATGTTTCAATAAGATCATGCCAATTTCTTCTGAACTCTAATGAGTGAAGGCCTATGATTTTGTCCAGTCTTAATAAAATTAACCCCTTCATCCCAGGAATCAATGTAGTGACTGCCTTTTGAACTGTCTCCAATGCCATTCTATCCTTTTTTAAATGTAGGGACAAAAACTATTCACAGTACTCCAGGTGAGGCCTCACCAATACTCTGTACAGTTGCAGAAAGACTGCTTGTTTTTAAACACAAACTCTTTAACTTCAATGCCCAAATTCCATTTGTCCTCTTAAATACTTGCTTCACCTGCATGCTAGTGTTTTGTGTTTTATGCAAAAGAAGACTTAAATCCCTCTGTGCTGCACTTTCTTTGAAGTTTCTCACCATTAAATAATAGTCTGTCTTTTGATTCTTCCTACCAAAGTGCATGAACTCACATTTTTGTATATTAAATGCCATCTGCCAAGTCATTGCCCACTAACTCAACCTGTCTATATCTGCTTGCAGACCCTTTAACATTACCACAATATGCCCTCCTATCTATTTTTCTATTGCCAGTAAATTAGGATACATTACACTCTGCTCCCTCCTCCACATAGTACATAACTGAGGCCCTAAGACTGATCCTTGCGGCACGACACTAACTACATCTTTTCAAATCGAGAAAGGCCTATTAATCCTGACTCTCTGTTTTCTGGATGTTAACCAATCCTCAATCCATGTTAAAACATTACCCCAACACCATGAGCTCCTACATTGTGCAATAAACTTTTATGAGGGATTTTGTCAAATAGTTTCTGAAAATCCATTAGATTTACTGGCCCCTCTTTATCAACTCTACTTACTATATCTTCAAAGACCTCGAGTTAATTGGTCAAACACAATTTCCTTTTCACAAAATCACATTGACTCTGTTTGATTGCATTAAGCATTCCTATTTCTTTCCTAATAATGGGTTCTAGCATTTCCCAAGCGAGTTTACCTATATTTTCTGGATTTTTGTCTCCTTCTTTTCTTGAATGGGGTAGTCTAACTAGCAATTTGATTTTATATTTTTTGCCAAATTATTCTCTGAGCCTATTTTCTTCCTCATTGCTAGTTAGACAACCCAATTCAAGAAAAGAAGGAGGCAGAAATCAGGAAAATATAGGTCAACTCATTTGGGAAATGCTAGAATGGAATCAAGGGTTATAGGGATAAGGCAGGAACAGGATACTGATTGAGGGTGATCAGCCATGATCATAATGAATGGTATTGCTGGCTCGAAGGGCAAAATGGCCTACTCCTGCACCTATTGTCTATTGTCTATTAGCTTTTTAGTCACCCACCACTGGCTTCTTTAAAATCTGCCAGTCCTCTGACCTACTAGTGATTTTTAGCACTCTGTATGCCTTAGTTTTTGATTGGATTCCCTGCTTGACCACCTTTGTTAACTACAGGTGGTTCATCTTTGTCATCAAGCCCCTCTTTTTGACCAGACTAAATTTTTGCTGTGTATTATGAAACATGTGCTTAAATGTTTGGCACTGCTTATCCACTAACTTTCCCCTTATCTATCTTCCCAGGTCCTTTAGCCTTTATTACGTTAAGCACATCGGTTTTCCTCTCCATCAAACTGAATTTGAAATTCTACAATGTTGTGATTGTTAACCCTTAGAGG